>NW_009260696.1:2160568-2174895 GCF_000687185.1 Egretta garzetta
CTGCTGTCCAGTATCCCCCTATGGCCCCAGCAAGAGCTATTTTAATCCCTCATCATTCATCGGGAGGCCCCTTCCTGTTCCCGCTCTATCTGCTCCCGCATGCATGTGCATCTCTCCACTGAGAAATCCCCCATGCTAGCTGTTGTCGGAAAGGTCACCCAGGGATATTCACAAACAGCAGGTGTAAAATTAACAACGGGTGCGATTCCAATCATCTGGCAGGAAGGAAAACATTGGACAATAGGTAGAGCCAGGGTAAAGTTTCCAGCTGAAGGCTCATTGCCTGATATAGGACGGCAGATTGGTGGGCTGGGAACTCTCCTAAGAATGTGAAACCGATAGGGTATTAGCAGGCCCTCTCTGCCCCTCCAACACAATTGTTTTCAGCTTGCTCAAAAATATTTGGAAATGTTACTGAGCAGGACGTGTGGGCGAGAAGGCCTCCTCCAGCCAATCAGCCGAGCAGATTGCAGCCCTCCCCTTGAATTTCAAACTTTTATTTTCCCTGATGGAAAGGAAGGTGAATCCTCCATGATTAATTTAGGGATCTTAAAGCATGTTGGATGAGTTCCTGCAGCACACTAACAAGTGGTGCTCTCAAGGATTACGGAAATTGGGGAGAGATGGCAAGATAGATGGATGGATATATGATCAATATGGATTCTGACCCATTATCATTTTTGTTAGCGGAACTGATTTTAGCTGCGTGAAACAACGTGAGTACCACTTGATAACGGCATCTTGATGGTATAAGGCTTTTGGAGGCATGAATGGTAGATCCTGTTAGACCTTGACTAGTGTCAGCAGCCAGAATGGTGGCTTGAGTCCATGAGCAGAGCAGTAAGATTTACTGTATAATTCAGGCTGTGGATGTACCCAAGGAAAGTTGGCAGCACTGAGCACAGTGAAGACAACGGAGAATGGAAAAAAGTTGTTGAGAAGTTTGGTTTAAACCACGATGAGCTGTGTTGTTCTGCAAGTATTAGAGAGAGCGCGGTAGCTGTTCCCAGCATGGAGAAAGAGTTTGGCCAGAGGTTCTAACTAAAACGCAGCCTTTCCTCCGCTGGAGTTCAAACACAGCGGTCTTGCCTCCATGAAGTAAGAGTAAACGTATGGGGATCGCTGCACCTCATGAGCATACATCGGTGCCTACAACTATCTGGCTTCTTTAGTTTTCTCTGCCCTTCTCCTTCCCCACCCTCAAACCTGTCAGTGTGACGTGACACCAGGTATCCTTCAGCAAAATACTACCACGCCACAACCAGAACTTGTAGGCATCTGCCCAACTTACACGGTGTCCATCTCTGTCCACCACAATACAACCAGTGCTGAAAAAGTGCTCTTGCGGGTCCCTGCGCCTGTGTAGGGATCCCGTTGCTCTCACTTAGCAGGGATCTCACACGTGGACTGTGCTGACAAAGGATGCCTGGGCTGAGAGGAGGTCTGATAGCGCGGTGTAACTCTGACATACATTGTCAGCAGCGCTGCCATCGCCAACGAGAGCAAGGGGGAGGACTGAAATTCTCCCCTTCAATTGGGCGAATATGACACCTTCTCGTTCTTGTGTCCTCGTGGCTCGGCCACTTGACATTTCTAAACATTCTCAAGCAAGTTCACTGGAAAACTATCCCATGTCAGGAGCTGGTGATGTCAAGGCTAATAACAGTCCTGGGGTCAAATCCTTCTGATCCTTCAGGCAAGGACCTCAAGATTTGGCTCCAAGTCAATAACAAGGTCTGTCACGTCGACGACGGCTTAGTGTGAATCCCAGCACGCGCCTTTCCCAAACAAAGCTCGTTCATTTGGTTTTCCACGAAGGAAAAGGTTAGCAGTTTCCAAAGGCGGCTTCTCTCTTCCTTGCGAGGAGCAGCAAGCAAAACTATTGAGCTTGGAACGGGCAACAGCACTTCGCCTGAGAGCAGGCGACGGGGACGGCGATAAATCTTTATCTGGGAAATTCTTCTCTTCCCCTCTGGAATGGTGCAAGATGGTTGTTTTCATCTCTAGAGATGCTGTTGGGTTTGCTGTTTGGTTTTTTTTTTTCTGTGTCCCCTTCCATCATTTGGATGTTAACAATACCACTTGGCTGCCTTTGTTAATGTTACAACGGACCTCGGAAAGAGGGAGCTAGCCATATTGGGAAATGCACGGCTGGATGTCGGGGAAGGAGATAGCAGGGATCTTACTGGCTCATGCTTGTGCTGTGGTGAAAAAAGGGATTGTAGGATGACATTCCCTGTGCTGTTACATTATAATCCTGACAGCGTTTTGAGAACGATGCCACTGGAATGGTGTCCAAAGTGATGATTATAACCACTTCCTATTTTTAATTTCCTCTTAACAAGGGAAACAGTGGTCATCATCCTAACAGTAATGACTCTGCTCTGCCCTTCCAGATGTCCGAGCATTATAAAGCGTGGGTTAACAGACACTGATGGCTCTCCACAGGCCTCTCTTTTGAACTGAAACCTCCTGTGCAACCCAGCCCACCCAGGCACACACATCAGCTGGGACAAACCGGGGCGCTACAGAAAATGCTGCACCCGCTCTTCTGTTGGCCTCATTTGACAAAGGAGTGTTTGAATCATGGAGAAATAAGGTGACTCGCTCCATGTCCCTTGGTGAGTCAGTGGTAGAGAACAGATTCAGCTGTTTGTATCTCCCCATTTTTCTCTGCCAAATGGCCTTTTTGCTATTTTTTTAGAAGGCATTTGTCGTGAGGTTCCTAAATATGTAAGCTGGTGTTCAGAATTGCTGAGTGCTCACTAGTTCGCCTCCAGGCAGTACCTGAACAAGATATCCATGGGGAAAGCTGTCTTGTCTCGAATATCATCGACCACTAATGGTTACTCCTCTTTATACAGTCATAGATATTTTTGCAGGTGGACCCCAGCTCTGCACACCCAGCCAATCTGATGCACGCAGAACCAGCACAAGACAAGGATGACCACAGCAAATAGCCCCAGTTCCCTGAGCTGCTATAACAACAACGTGACTGGTTCACCCATCCTTTCTAAAGACCCAGCTGATGATAGGAAGTCCTTTGGCTGGGAGGGTTTGAACAATGGTTACAAAAGCCTTAGCTAAGGGAAAGTTGGTCCATGTGGCTTGCTTGGGTGATGCTTTGCTTCTGAACAGCTCCTGACTCCAGAGAGAGTGGGTTTCTTATTTTGCAAAGCACTTATCTCCTGCTGCCTTATAGAAATGGGCTGCCCAGGGAAGTGGTTGAGTCCCCCTCCCTGGAGGTATTTAAAAGCCGTGTCGATATGGTGCTTAGGGACATGGTTTAGTGGTGGGATGGCAGGGCTAGGGTAACAGTTGGAGTTGATGATCTTAAAGGTCTTTTCCAGCCTAAACGATTCTACGATTCTATGAAGTTTCCGTAGGATTTCTCTCCAGTGAAGGTCAGATTTCATGTATCTGTCTTCTGAGATCCTAGAACCAGGGTTCTGCTGTTCTAGAAAAGCAGAAAGGAGAAGACTATATGAAGTTAGCAACATCTGAGCAAAACAGCGTTTATGGCTCAGACAGCAATTCCAATTATCCAGCACTTAGGCATCGCGAAGATTCAGATAAGAGGTCTCAGATTTAGCTCCTCTCTTCTCTCTGCAAGTTAATGTGCCACTTTTCTTCTTTTTTTTTTTTTTTTAAACAGACAATCAAATCTGTGATAGCAAATTTCAAGTTAAAAGGAAAAGATTGTCTCTGCAGAGAATGCGAAGAACCATTTTGGCTCTAGGGTGAGTTTTGCAATCCACCTGAAGCAAGGGCAGCTGTCATGACACACATGTTAAACAGAAGCTGGTGAGCTTGTTGCAAGAGTAGCTGGATAAAATCCTATGGGTTTTTTATAAAAATATTTGAGTCCATGATATATCAATTGCTGTACTGGGTAAAACCTAACTGAGCTCCTGTTATGCTTCTATCAGGGCTATTTATACACTGACAATGCAGGAACCTAGTTTCTGACTTCTGCCTTAAATTGGAGAAGAGTCAACTGAAAATCATGTAGTTTCTGCAGTATTAGATCATATGAAAACCTTAATAAAAGCTCTTCTCTGTAGCCCCATCCATTTCTTCTTCATTGCAAGGGGCCAGATTGCCAAAAGAAGAGGTGTTATCACCAAGCTGATAGGAGCTGTCTGCCTTCCTTCCCAGGAGTATTTATACAGGTCAGTCCCTCTAATACGTAAGCGCTCATCTCCTGGCAGTTTCCTCATAGGAGAGCTTCCCAATTTTCCTTCTCTCCTCACTGCATAGCCACCCACAAACAGCTTTTCAGTCAGCTGAATGCTCGTAGATCACTAGCATATAGCAAAGCTTTAAGGAGCATGTGCAAACAACCTATATACTAATCTGACACTACCATGTTGAGGCTTGTCTTTATTTTCTGGGATAGATAATCATCATCCTTAGAAGAGCTCCTTCCTCAACACCTTGCTTCTAAAAGGCCACAGATCCAATCCAACCTTGTTTTCTACTAGGAGCTATGGCTCTGAACCCTGTTACCCTTCCGAGTGATGGCCGCGGCACTCACCCATTTTAGCTACTTCTGGTTACCTGGGTATGTCAGCAAAAGCTTCTGTGGGGTCCTGACGCCTGGTGTGAAGGTCAGGCAGCAGGAAACCTCTGCTTCTCCGCACCTTTTCTATCTACCACAGGGTCGGTTGAATCTCTCCCCCTGCTTGCCCTTTGCATTATGCTATGGGGTGGGGAGGAAGCAATCCTCTGAATCTAAAACTCCCCTACCCTTCCTTTCCCACACGCATTAACTCCCAGCCCTTGCTTGCTTCTGCTCCAGCCCCCTTCCGAGCGTGCTCTTGTTAAGACCCCAGAGGGAGGAGGTGATGCTCTGAAATTGTCTTAATTGCTCTTGTTTATGCTGGTTACGATGGCAATAAGTTGCCATGCAGAGGAGGCTTTCTTCAGATGTGCAGGTTCTCCATTGTTCCGCATTCTGAAGGATCGTCTGTAGGCAGCTCCAAGTCATTTACAACAATAGATTAATATGAAGATCAGTAATACGGGGTGACTCACAGTCACACACATGCGAGACCCGCCAATCGCTGTGACCTGCCGCCGGATTTGAGGGGAGGTTAAGCGTTGCTGGTATGCTCTTGCAGGATGCTGAAGAGATAACGCTTTGCACTTGCAGCGTTTCTGCTATCCAGGAGCTCCCCAAACATGAATGGAGAACGCTGTTTTGCTAGGGCAGGCAATGACTGTTATACTTGCTGGAAAGCTGGGAGCTGGAACAGAGTGTGTCTTTTGTTCGGTGTAAATTTTCAAGTGCCAGAGTTTAAACAGGGGTCAGGAATCCTGACTTTTAGTCCCTGATCTATCTGCCAGGCACTCTATCAGCCCGATCCTAAAGAGGATCTTTTATGTGTGCCGTGCGCTGCTCGTACTGTGTCCCATTTGTCACCCTTGAAAAACCACAGCGAGGAGCTCCATCTCACAGGTTCTTCTCTAGACCTCTGCAGTAGTGTCTGGCTCTTCATTTGGCAGAGACCCACTGGAGATGACGTTGGCGTACCCCAGATGGGGGTTTGCCCCTTTTGTCCCACTTTTCAGACTTGGGGCCTCACACTGGGACTGACTGCACTGGACTGGGGGTACTTTGCTTTCCATTCCTACTTTTCTGGATAGTCCCAGTCTGCCAGATCAGCATCAGAGAACACCCTACATCCCTCCGATCCGTTCCTTGAAACGAGAGGTCTGTGTGCCATCCTCTCCCCTATATCCTTGGTTCAGGTATGCATGTGCCCTCCTACTATGCCCCCACTACTCGCCATTCATCCAGGATCCTCCATTCTCCATCCACATGCCAGACACTCTGTGCATCCCCTGCCTCTCTCGCCCATCATTCTCTCTACTTCTCCCCTGCTGTCAGGGGCTCACCATTCCCCCCATCCTTCCTTGCCCCATGCTGGGTGAAAGGGGAGATGCCGGCTCCCATTTTTGACCTGTTTGTGAGATAACATTGTTCAAACAGTAGGGAACGCGGGCAGAGCCGAGAGGAAGGCTGGGTTGTGCTGGAAGGGATTAACAGCCATCGTCAACCTGCTCTTGACTCCAAAGTCCATTACAGAGCTGCTGAAACTCCTCACCGGTTTCCTATTTTCTGCCTATTTTCAGTCCTTGGATGCTGACAACAGCCCCGTAATTTCCAGCGTCAGTTAGGTTTGGTGCTCCGTGTTACCATATTGCACACGGTCCAGCAAGCAGACAAGTGGAGAAATACTTCCCGGCTGAGTGTGAAAAACTGCCTTGCTCAGTCCGTAAGTAATGCGCCTCATTGAGTCTCGCTAATTTTCTTCCCCATATAAAACAGTGCCGTTTCTGCATAATTTTGTGCATTGCAAAAACACCAGATCTCAAGAGCTTGATGGTGGGCCAGGCCCCAAGCGTGTCGCTAAGCAATTAACTGAGTCCCTGCCTGCCTGAGGCTGAATAAAACCTCGAGGCAGAAGCTGAGGACCTGACCCCTGATTAGATCTGTGTGCTTTTCCATATTCATAACAACAGAAGTGTGCTTTTACTGGGTCAGCAAAGGGCTGATTCAGTATCCTGTCTAATATATATAGCCCCAAGGAGGGTGCCTAGGAAGGACTAGGAAGACTTTTCTTCCATGAATATGTATTTCACTTGGAAATATAACATATAAATGGTTAGAAGTTCTGTGTCATTAGTAACCCTCGGTGGATTTCTCTTCCAGAAACTTTTACAGACTCCCTTTAAGTTCATATTCGTTTTTAGCCTCTTCAGCATCCTGTGGCAAGGAGTTCCTCAGCTTAACCACACATCGCCTTTCATTTGAACCTGAGATCCCCCCTGTTGCCAGGAGGTTTTGAACCACCAACCTTATAACTAGCAGTGGTACACATTCGCAAAATCTTGAATTAGCCATGTAGTTAGTGGTAAAGGCTGCCTACTTTCTCCATACCTTTGAATCCACTGCCCGCTGCGCATCTGCACTGCGGTGTAGTCACCATGCTGGAAGGAGAAATGCAGAAAAGCTTGAAGGTCTTTGAATGAAATAGTGCAAAACACCAGCATGAGGTACCAGTGGTCACCTATGAAACAGTCCCCTTGGAGGCACCACGTGCTGCCATCGCTGGACGGTGACATCTCCCAAGCTTTGGAGCAGACCTGGTTGACAATCCAGAAGAGGGCAATGGTGACACATCCTCACTGATGCTCTGAGCACCAAATCAGCTGAGGACAGCCACTGCAGGGATGTAACCAAATAGCCAAACCACCTTGGCTAGCGAATCTACATGTTCCTGGCTGTTTTGTGGCAAGCAGATTGAAGTGGGAGGCAGCTTTCAGCTACTGTCTCAGGTCAGATGGGACTGTCAGTCAATTGTTAATTATGACTCTTCTTCTTACTAATTTCTGTAACTTCTATCACCATGGCAGCTAACTGCCGTGGAGAGATTCAGCCAGAAAAAGGAGAAGACAACCAAACTTTTCATAGCAAGGGAACAGGAACTAGCGAGAGTGGAGAGGGTGGGAGGGGGTGGAGGAAGAGATCTGTAGATGCTCTTCTAGGAGAGCCTAACGCCATGCTCCGAAGGCTGGTCAGGTTTGGCTTTGTGTGGTCCTACCAAAGGGAGTCAAGCCTGTATTCTGACTGTCCGGTGCTTGGGACCTTGGGTCCAGCTTGCCTGGGCCCCGCACAGCACCTGGTGAATATATGGTACCTCTTCGTTGCACAGGAGGCTGGGCACTACGATTTTTCTTACTCTGTGCCAATTACTGGAAAACTGCATTCTTATCACATCTTCTCTGCCCTGTCCTGGTCAGTCGATCAGCTCTAATCTTCGGTGATGGCTGTGTGTCCACATAAGGAGGGAGGAGGAGAAACTTGACAGCACTTTGAGCTCTGATTAATTTTTAAGCTTCCCCTCTTTCTGCTTATTTTGCAGCTTTTGTCCTGGTGCTGAATGTGTTCTTTCCCCCATGTGTCACTTCCAGAGGAATACCATGGAGGTGAAACACCACTGGGCCGTCACAGGGCATGTTACCTGTGGGAGCTGGATGGAAAGCCCTAGGCTGGGGCCGTATGGACCAAGTTGGCCACTTCTGCCGCTGCAGAACACAGCGACACAGCGCCTGGCTGCTTCTGTAACGCGGGCAGAGCGGGTTGCACGGGATTGATCAAACAACAGCCGTTTTCTTGCTGTTTTGCAGCAACGCCACGCGATTCTTGCTAAAACGACTGTGTCACACTTCCCTTTCTGATTAAGCTTTCCAGCCTGTAGGTATCTTCTCTAACACCTGTCTTACCATTTCCATTTAGAAGGGTTTAATTTAGAAACCCATTGTACTTGGCCCTGCACAGGCCAAGCCAATTTATTTTACATAATGCCTCAGCACTTTAGGGAAACAGATTTGTTCTAAGTCCTTTCTGACAGGAAGGATGGACTCGTGCTTCAGGTTTTGGGTTGAGATCTAGGAGAAATGGACCCTGCCCTGACAATGTTCATGGATTTCCCGAGACCTTTATCAAGCCACTTACCCTGCCTTGATTGTAACTTCTGTATCTGGAAAATAATCAGCGTAACACCACTTTCTCTCCCCCTGGTTTTAGGAGGATAAGCATAGTATGTAGATGGCATCAAGGTCCTGGTGTTCTGTGCTTTACAAACAGAATAAAAAGCTGATTTCTCTGCTGGAGGGACTTCAGTTCATAAGTGCAAAGTGGGGACAACAGGCAGGTGCAAATCTGCTGGGAAGCAATGGGACAGGGCAGAGCTGACGGGCAAATAGACCCTGGGCATTGCCCACCAGCTGCCAAGCTGCTGTCAGCCTTTCCATCGGCATCTCCTGGGGGATGCGTGGGGAGAGAACGAATCACTCCGTGGGCGTTCCCAGGAAGCTACCCCCCAGCGCGAGGGAGAGGCACGGGACAACGCGTGGTTTGAGAATCCATGTGGGAGATCTTCCCAGCAGGCCCGGGGGACGGGAGACTCCGTGATATGCCTGAAGGAGGCACGAAAACCACCACCACCCCCCCCTCCTCAGCAGAGAACTCGGCTGGCAAGATTTGATCTTTTAATTCACTTGAGGCTTTCTGTGTGCTCGCTAAACCTTGCTTTCCAAGCCTCTTTTCCTTCTCTTCCTTTGCCACTGCCACAGCAACACGCAAGTTTGAGAAGTTACGCGCAGGGGAAGGTGAGTTTGTGCCCAGGAGGTGACTTGAATCCTTTGCAGACCCCGCTGAAGCCAGCAGACCTGAAGGCAGGCGCTCGCCATCCACGGGGCCACGAGCACGGGCGAACCTTCCAGCAGCTACGCGCCCTCCGGAGCTCTCATCGCCGTCAGTCAAGCTCTTCCCAAAAAACCGTAGCGGAGGAAGCTCAAGAAGTATTGCTTTTTAATTTCAGTGCTGCCACAGTCACTGACGTCCTCGCTAATCCTCTTGCGGCAGCAGGCTGCTAATCAAAAACTCTTTGCTCGCCACCTTGGCATCATTCTGGGAAGCCATCGGAGCGCAGAGATGCTCAATTCCTCCCCCTCCACACACCTTCCATTGTCTTCAGGACTGACAGCTCTGATGTGGAGCAATGATAAAAGCCAGCTGATGCTGTCAGGGCCCGGTACAATTGCACCGCAGGGAAAAAGGCGACTGGCTCTGACTCATCCTAGCCGCCTGGAGCTGGAGATGCCTCGCACGCGTGCTGTCTCCCGGCACGGCTGAGCACACAGCAATGCACCTTCGGGGGGGGGGGTCTGGATACTGCCTGGTGAGGCACGAGTTGCTCGTGGGCCTTTGAAAGGGCTAGCCCTGGTGGCCAACTGGGTGGCCAGCCATTCTTTGAAGCGCTAGAAAAAACCCATAGGGGAAAAAAAAAAAAAAAAAAAGACTCGTTTGCAGATCTCTGCTGAAGTTTTTGGTGTGTAGGGGGGAATAAAGGCTGTTGGCTGGATGTTCCTCTGCTTGACCTGCATTCAGGGGTGTTTAGCAAAGCATTTGTCCAACTCTTGAGTGGCAACCTATGGCAGTAGCACCTCTCCTTCAGCTCCTCACGTGCCCGTCCTTACGGACTGAGCTGAGCCAGGGAGCAACTCCTGGGAGGCTCCGAAACACAGGGGTTGCAGGCTTGAAATGCGTCAGGAGTGCCAAGCCAAGAAGGGAAAGATGCTCAAAGAGGGGAAGTTGGGCTGTGATGTGAACTTCTGGGTGACCTTGAGGAAACTGGCTCAGTGCTGCCCATCCTGGCCTGGTCAGCAGCTGAAATTTCCATTACTGAAGGTAGAAACTCAGGGGTCATTTCTGTTTCAATTTTTTTACTTTTTCCCAAATATGACATTGAACGAGAGGCATTAGGAGTTCCTCCTATAAATAGGATCACCACTGTCAAAGCTGGTTAAGTCATACCCCGTGTCAAGCCCATCAACAAGGTGCCTCTCAGATGCGTGGTCTGGAGAGTGCAGGGGGTGCGCGGGGCAGTTTGACAGCTCCCAGCCTGACAAGCTGGCTTGGGGACACCACCTATTTTCAAGGTAACAAACATAGAATCATCCCCAGCTCCCATCTGGAGGATCTGGGGAGTAGTACAGGACAGAAGCCACATGGCCAAGGGGACCACTGCTCTATGTTGTGGCAGAAGCGAAGGCTCCCAGCTATACTGTGAGGAGGCAGCTAAGGCATGAACTCGATAGGTGCTGGGACCTCCACGGATACTGTCCCAGCAGCGGCTAAACACTCTGATTTCATCCATTCCTTCAAAGTCTTTCCCCAGTTCTGCCCTCAAGGTCTAGGATGACCTGGAAACCCCGCGCTTTCAGTTGACTCAGTTTCCCCTGGAGGGAGCTGCAGTTTCCCCTTCCTTTAGAGCTGCCCGGTTCTTCAGCTCCACGAGAAGCCACAGTTCCAGCAGCATCCGTTCCAAAGCTGCTTTGCTGTACTGAAAGTCAGCTGGGGCATGGCAGTGAAGCCAGAGACACGAAGCAAAGCATCTTTGAAACAAGAGAGCGTCAGTGTCCCCCCCGTGCCAGCTGCAGGGACATCTGGATGGAGCTGGCTTGGCAGAGCGGCAAGGGTCATCGGGGTAATGCGTCACGGGTGGCTCCATAGCAGAGCACCTCGGGATAGCGGGAGCCGGCGGAGGGACCCTGACATCCCCTTCATTTTCCTCCTCACCCCTGGGAGCTTCTTCCCACTTCTTCGTCAAACTTTGTGCTGCTCTGAGACTGGGGGCTGCAAGGAACCTGTTCTGCTGAAATGATGCAAGCGAATGTGTCTTAATAAAAAAAAAAAAAAAACCAACAAAGAAGAAATTTTTAAAAAAAATAGATCGTTTCTGTGGTCTGATTTCCCCACAGATCCACAAGCAGTTGCATCAGTACAGCTGAGGGGGCGGAAAACTGAAGTGGGGGCAGAAAGGAATAAAAACTTTCGAAGTCAGCTCTACCACTGAATATTTTCTGTAAGTACATGGAGACCTATAGCTGCTCGTCCCTTCCAGACTTTAGGAGCTGCCTGGTTCTTGTGCGCGGAGACACAGGCGGCAAAGCAGAGAGGGGAGATGATTTGTTTGAAGCTGAACTGGAAGAAGCTTAGCAGGGGAGGAATCGCTACTTGTTCTGAGATAGGCTAATTATATTCTGTGCCCTTGGAAGCCAACCCTTTCCTACTCTGCTTGCATAATCGAGATCCTATAGCTTTTTTGCAGAAGCGCAAGGGTTTCCCTCCCATCACCGCTGTACGCAGCAGCCTGTCCCACCGCCAGCCTCCACCCCAGAAGCATCTGGATGTCAGCCCCGCATTCCCCGGAGGGCTGCTCAAGCTCTTTGGATTCCTCAGAGATGGAAACCTTTCTAGAAATGCAGGGTAGAGTTACTCTAATTCCTTGCTGTTTGGGATCAAACTGAAGCCTGCTGCTTAATGGGGGATAAGTGGATGTAATGCAGTCAGTCAATAACTTTACGCACACACGCAGAGCCCTTTGGATTTCTGATTTCCAAAAGAGAGAGGCTCCCTCACGAACCCTGCAACACACTGACTCAGCCCTCAGCCTTTTGACTTTGTTTTTCTTTCTTTACAAAGTGACTTGTACTTTTAATTCTCCCCACCACCACTTCTTCTTTTTTTTTTTTTTCCCCACTTATTCATTTTTTTTCCCCCATAAAAGTTTTCAGCTTGTCAAACGACTCTCTCCCTCTCCCTGTCTCTTTTCTCTTTGCCTTTTGCAGTGGGAGGAAAGATAATAATAAAAGGAGCAGTTTTCAAATAAAAAGCCCCATGTGTTACCTTGGAACTGTCTCTCAGCATCCAAATACCCGCTGGGGCAGAGATTGCTGAGTCCCCGCTGCTGGTTTGTACCCGCCAGGCGCTGTTTGTGTTTTGTCACGAAATGCTGCTGTCAGGGCTGTCACTTGGTACAAGCAGGACTGACTGGGCCCTTGTAGAAAAGGATTTCCTTTTACACCTCCCTGCTATGCGCTCCTCGCTCCTTCCCTTCCTCCTGGCAGGGGAAATTTGCTGCTTCGGCTGCTGCCACGGTAGTTGCCAGGTTGGAGGAATGGGTTTGGGAGCGTTTGCGCTCCCCGCCTCGTCGCTCCGAAACACTCCTCATCTTGGGCAGCCCTTTGGTCCTGCCCGGCATCTCAGCGGGGAGGTGGAGGGACGGGTGAGATGAAAGGAGCCGATGAGCCCTCCCTCCATCTGCCCTTGGTCCCTGCTCAGCTTCAAGCTGAGCCCTTCAGAAGTTCAGCGCCCTCCGCAACCTCTTGGGTTTTGGCCACCTTTCATATGGCCTTACCGAATTGCTCCTAGGAGGAGAAGCTTGCAGGAGGAGGAGCTCTGGACCAAGGTATTCCTGTAAGACCAAAGGACTTGAAATGGCTCCCTTGGGCCTCCCGGATGGGGAGATGCAGGAGGCGATGGCCCACGCTGCCGCACTTATCCCAGCCCTCTCCATTCCCCCCCAGGCTCTGAGCTAAAAAGCTCATTTGACTTTTATGAGGGCTGGAGAGACCAAGCAAACAAAGCCTCAGGGTTTAATCAGCGCCAGCGGGTACAGCACGTGCCTCTTCTTTCCCTCCCCTCCTTTCATCCCTGCTGACAGCTCTCCCGAACATGTGGTGCCTGCTCCGGCTCGGGCGCCTCTCCTCAGGAATTAGCCTATTGATTGGGGCAGGAGAGCATTTCTTACCACCTCTGGTGGGGGCCGCCTTCTCTTTCACCTCCAGGACATCTCGACACACTCTGAGCTCCAAGGAAGCTGAGAAAGGCAGGGAAGGAAGGGGAGAGATGCTGGAAGTGTCTTCAAGCATGGAGATGGTCTATTGGACGGAGAAGGGATTCAGGCATGAGCCCAAAATCTTCCAGGTAGAAGGGGCATGGCATTTTTCCTCCCTGCTCTTTCCCAGAGCTCTGATTTACAACCACAGCCTGTCCTTTCCACTTCGGCAGTGGTGGGGGTCAGAGGAATTCACAGACCTCGAGCCATGGTCCCCACGGTTTCACACACCCCCCTCCCCCCAAGCCAAAGATCTGGCTTGCAAAGGTGGAGCTGGAGGCAACGTTTGGAGCTGCAGCAGAAAAGCTCCTTTTCCCACACGCTGCTGGGTTTTGTTGACTGTAACAAACCTCTCCCCTGGCTGCTGGGACAGTGCTCTGGGGCCGGGAATGAAGCATTGCTCATCCTGCTCATCCGTTCATTGCCGGAGTTTTGGGAATCTTTGTAAATAAGCCAAGAACAGGAGAAATAGAAATTCCTCCCGTTCCAGGCCCTGCCTGACACTGCACAGATCCTTTGTTCTTGGCTTCTTTCTCCCTCCCAAGGCCTCAGAGAAGTTATTCCAACAAACACACCACCCTGCTCAGCTTCTTCCACTAATTATCTGTTAATTAGCCATCAATAATTCCATCAATTAGCCCATCTCTTGAGGCTGTCCTTCCCCAGGTGCCAGCAATGCCATTTTAGCACCAACAAGAAAGGAGCACTCAAGATATATATATATAGATATATATATATATGTATATGTGCTTGTATAGGACCTCTCTGTTCATGTTAGCTTTATGATGCTCCTGGTTTCAGCTTGTCCCCAGAGATCCTTCTTATCACCGGAGTCCTGCATTCAGGGCTGTGCTGGCAGAGGGGAATTGAACATTTCTGGCATTAATTTCCATGCTTTTTGTTGGAGGGAGCATGTGAGGATGCCAGGAAGGCTTTGAAACAGCCCATGGGGTATCCTGTGACCTGGTCACGTGTGAGGGATCCAGGATGGTAAGAAATCAGCTGTATGTGGTGCAGCAGAGACTGTTCAATAAAATAGACCTTTTCAAAGGAGAAGGAAAGTAGCAGGAGCTA
>NW_009260696.1:2175002-2177733 GCF_000687185.1 Egretta garzetta
GGAAAGAGCAATCCTTTTTAAAGTATACAATGGTGTCAGTAGGAACATAGCACCGTGACTCCTTTGATGAGAGCGGTTAGCCCAACATGGGAGGACCTGCAGGTTATCCCAGGCAGGAGGAGAAAGTGGCGATGGGGTGGAGGTTCCTTTGAAGTGCTCTGGTCCTGCGAAGAAAGGACGCGTTCCTGCTCGCATGTACCCAGCAAGGATCGGGAGCTGGGGACGTGGCCACGCTCAGCTCTGCCCCGCTTTGTCAGCACTCAGCACAGCCATCTCTGGGTCCTGCCTGGCTGAGCCTGGAATTTCCTTGCTGCTTTTCTCCCTTTTCTGTGGTTTTTCCAGCTTATTTCCCCCAGCATAGGTACGCTGCTTTGCATTCAAGACATCGCCTAGCAAATTGTCTCAGCCCCTTCCTGGGCGCATCCGTGTGCTTTGGTTTTGCATTGTTTGAGGTGTGGATCGCTGCTGGTTTCTTATCTTCTATCACTGCCTGGTCTCCTAATGCTAAAGGTGAGCCGTAGGGACAGGATCAAGGCACAGGAGGAAGGAGAAGGTAAGCGGATTAGCCAGGACAGCTCTGCATGTCTAGGAGCTTTTAAACTCTGTGATGGTCTCGCAAGGAAAATGATGGAAGACTGAAAATTGGGGATACCTAAATCCAGGTTAAGGCGGAGGGCAGGGGAGGGGAAAGGAGGTGATGTTCCCAGGCATCTGCTTTTTGCTCTTGTACCCCCCCTGCTTTCCGTTCCCGATGGGAGCAGGGCAGCACCCAGCTGGTACGAATGGAGCTGGACCTGCTTCCATCAGCCGGGAAGGTCTGCGTGCGATTTGACGCTATGCCTTTAGTGCCCAGATACCTCTTGAAAACTTCTCCACCTTCTCACAGGGCCATAGGGGAGCATGGCCAGCTATTTCCTAATTCCCGAAGGGAAATGCTAAACAGGGACCTGAGAAACTCCATACCCAAATCCTGTGAGTAAGCCGGGGGTGCTCCGCCGCACTGAGCTCAGCAACGCGGTGAGCACCGCGCTCGGTCCTGCTCAGGTAACACAAAGGAGAAGGAGAGTGGCTGCAAACTAATTAATTACTGTTAATGACGCCGCCTTCCTGCAGAACACAGCGATTTCTGCAGAGGGCACAAGGCTTGGTTTTTTTATCGAGTGCCCAGCCTGTAAAGATGCCTTCTGGCATCCCTGCACTGTCCATGAGCCCATATGTTCCCAGTGGGAGCCACGGAGCCATCAGGCAGCACCGGATGGAAGCACGTTTTGACTCATGGGTCGGAGGCTGGGCAGAGAAGTCTATCGTTCCCAGTCACTTCTTTAATTGACACGGTGAAAGAAGCCACATCTTCCTGCCCAATTCTGATCGGGTCTGTAATTGAATTCAGCTCACCATCTCCGCTCCAGCCCCCCGGGGGCCCGTCAATTAATGATGGATTTTTTTTCTCGCCTTGGGAATTTCTCCTTGCTCCCATTCTTTTTATTTAATAGGATCTAGTGACAAAGCCAGCAGTGGTAAATCTCTCACTGCCCGTTTCCTACCTTTCCCAAAGGTGCCTCATGAAGAAAAGTGCTTGGGCATTAAAAGAGAGACAAGTGAGCTTTGGGGAGTGAAAACATGCCGGGCTTTCCTGCCTTTTTTTCATTCATCCTTTCTCTTGCTCCTCTCGGGTCCCTTGTTTCTCCTTGCCAAAACCGCTCGCGCGCACTTCACTCGAGATCTAGCGAGGCTGTTTTAGAAGCGGCAAGGCTGAATCGGCTCCTTCTTTTTTCCCCTTCAGAGTGCAAGGTCTGTTTAACCTTTCTCCCTCGGCATCTGTCTCTCCCGGCAACCTATTTGCAACTCCTATGCTTGCAAAGAAATCCCAGTGCTGACTGGGTTTAAAATGGGGGTTGCTGGGGATGGGGGCAGGCGTACGCGATACGCTGTAGGGCACAATGTCAGGCTGGCTGCAGGGAGCAGTTTTTCCACGGATCTGGCTTAGCCTGCTCTCTCCAAGCCCTGCCAAGATGTAGAGGTTTTTCATTGCTCCTTGAAAGGGGAATGTGATTTGCATGTCAAAGAGTGAGAAAGGACAGGGATCGGCAGTTCTCCAGCCTCTTTATCCCCTTCCAGTCTCTCTTCCCCTCCCCACCTCCCCTCAGCTTTCCTTTTGGCATTCCTACGCCGCTAATGAGTTATTCCTGCCTTAAAGCGTCCAGTCATCATGGGAGAGATCTTGGGGGTTTCTTAAACTGTTGGAGCCCGTTGCACATCCTTATTAAACTTCGCCCTTGCTGCTGCGTGCGGGGAGCTTCCCACGCAGACCAAAGTTCGGTCCCCAGCCCACCGGTTCTCCTCCACAGGCGGTGACGTGCGAGTCTCTGCACGCAGGAGGCGGCGAGGGGAGGGTGTTTGGGAGAAGATGTCTCTGAAGCAGCGACTGGTGAATGTGCAGAGACAAGTGGATTGGGTTTGGTGGTTAATCAGGCAAGAGCATGGTGTCTCCAGTCCCTGCTTCTAGGGAAAGCCCACTAACCCTGCTCCTTGTCCATCACCCTGGTGATGAGTGGGATGAAAGAGTAGAGGAGGAGATCCTTCCCAGACCCTCTCCTTGGTGGTCCACTTTTCCTGTGTAAACGTGTGAGCAGAAATGAAGTTGCCCAGCTTTCGTAGGAGATCCGGATCCATTATAGGTGATACCTGCCTGAAGGACTAGAAGGTGGAGAGCTTTTTCCCTCCCTACCTT
>NW_009260696.1:2177765-2190835 GCF_000687185.1 Egretta garzetta
TCTGGTTTGTTATTGGGGTTTTTTGTTTTGTTTGGGGTTTTTTGCCCTACGTGTGGCTGCCAGGTCTATGCTATGCTTCTCCATAGGGATCCATGTTCACTGCCCAGATCTCCTGGAGCAGGAGAGCCAGGAATATCATAGAATCACAGAATGTTTTGGGTTGGAAGGTACCCCTAGAGGTCAGCTAGTCCAACCCCCCTGCAGTGAGCAGGAACACCGCTAACCAGATCAGGTTGCTCACAGCCCTGTCCAACCTGGCCTGGAATGTTCCCAGGGATGGGGACTCCACCACATCTCTGGGCAACCCCTGCCAGTGTTTCACCACCCTCACTGTAAAGAATTTCTTCCTTATATCCAGTCTAAACCTTCCCTGTTTTAGTTTAAAACCATCACCCCTTGTCCTGTCACAGCTGGCCCTACTAAAAGGATTTTGCCCATCTTTCTTATAGGCCCCTTTTAGGTACTGAATGGCCACAATCCCGTCTCCCCGCAGCCTCCTCTTCTCGAAGAGCGTAGGATGCTGCATCCAGCCACCTGCTCCTTGGACCACTTAAGACTGTACCTTCACATGCTGCTGCAGTTGGTTACACCAAGAACTCATAGGACAACATAGCTCTGCCACATCCCAGAGATCCCAGCACCTGCCATGACTGGCCAGAGCAATAACCTGCTCTCCATGTGCTGAGACCTCTTTTTAGCTGGCAGCGACGGTCCTGGAGGCAGGGGCAGTCACATCAACATGTGCTTGTGTCCTGCCTCCCCCAGCTGGGAGGAGGAGGAGATCCTTGTTGTTAGGTTGTGCTGAGACATCGATGGGATCACTGGCTTAGGGAGATTTAAGTGTTTGTTTTCTATTCGTGGTGCCTTGCTTTCCCAGCCTTGGCAGGGTCACCTGCAAGTCCAAGTTCGGATCGGTGGGAGTGGGGCTGTTACCCTGCTCCTGTACAGGATTGTTCTCACGCCCTGTTTCCTTTGTGGACAGAAAGAAGAGTTATCGGGAGCCAGCATCTGCTTCCAGCCGAGGAGAGGAAACGCTTCTGGAGGGGGCAGAGGATGGCGGTGGTGTCTCAGGAGTCCAGGAAAGATCAGGGCTCTGTTGAACTCAGCATGGTAGAGACTGATGCTGCAAGCTTGTGGTCAGGGTGGTTGGAAAAATCATTGCCGTCAGCAGGAGAGGACTCGGAATTCAAGTCATCACCCTGGTGATTTGTAGAACGGAGCTGCTGGTGTAAGTGTGAGCTGCCCCAGGCCACAGAGGACGTGTGCCCCAGCCCGTGGGTCAGTAAAGGCTGAGCTCTCCTCCTTGCACCACCTGGCTGTTCGCAAGTGAGGAGCACCCCAGATGACCCCATTGCCCTCCCGCCTGCTTTTGGGCACAGCTGGGGCTCTTGGCTCCATCCCACGGCAGTGCTTTAGTCCTGGGGACCCCTGGGTCTGTCCTGGTTGTGTCCCAAAAGCCCTGGAGACCCAAAGGAGGTGTTCAGACCACTAAGCTCCATGGTCTGAGGGAAGGGAGGGCAAATAGATCTGAGTTAAGGAGTGATCATGTTAATGTGATGCATTACTGGGGAAATGGAGTTAAAAGACTTCATCGGGGATGTAAAGTGAGTTGGTGGCAGGCTGGAAGTCTCCTAATGGGTGCTCTCCCCTGGGTTTTCTACCCTTTTGTGTAGCCAGGATGTGCTGTTTTGAGACAGTACATTAACTCGACATGAAGAGACATCCTAGAGGTGGGTGGGGAGGAAGAAGCTGGGAGATGGAGGGAGCAACCCCAAGAGATGCAGCTCAGAGGGTCATGCTGGATGTGAGCTCCCCTCTGATTTTGGGCAAGATTGAGAGCACAAGGAGGTGCTGACTCAGCTCTGGGTACAACCACCACAGCCCTTCCCTAAAACCAGTGTGTCCTTGGAGGCACCTTTCCCTGTGAGGAGTTGGGCAACAGCTCAACCAGGTTCCCCCCCCTCCCACAGGGCACCCAGCAGCTCTCCTTACCTTTGTGTAATAAGGTTAAATCACTGCCTGATTAGAGCCCTCCAATTAAGTCACCACCTTGCTGGATCAATACTATTTTCCATGATGCACTTGTGACACTAAGTCTGGGAGATGGATTGATGCTGGGAGGTTGAAGCGCTGCAGGGGAACTCCAGTTAGACCCAATGCTGGCCGGGGTTTGTTATCGGGGGAAAAATAGCAAATTCCCATGGAGAGCAGCAGCTGATGGGAGAGGCAGGAGATATGGTGGAGTGGGGACATGAGGACAGTGCCCATGTGTCTTGGCACCTCATGTGGCTTGGTGCTGGACCCCATTTTAGACTCACAGGGCTATAAAAGGGAGAGGGTCCTTGTCTCCGAGGAGCCTGTGGCAGCACCGATCTCCTCCAGATGTGTCTGCACTAGATGCTTGGGCTAAAATGGGCTGTCCTCTCCTCCCTTCCCCATTCCTTTTCTCTCTGAACAAGGTCTGGGAGAGAAAAGGCCAAAGGAGAAGCTCTCATGGGGTGACCACAGTGGCGTGCAGGTGCCCAGGGATGCCTGGTGCCATACCTTGCACAGGAGACACAGCCTTCCTAGCCCAGTGGCCACCATCACGGGGGCTCCCTGTCCCCACTCTCCATGGGAACTATCACCGGGTGCTGGCTGGGGTATGACCACAGGAGCCCTTTGGCTGCCTTGAGCCCTCCGGAAAGATGTTAACCAGTGTCCACGAGGTTGCTGTGGCTCAGCTGGGGGCTGGATCCAAGTGAGGATTCCCTGGGGCTGAATTTGGGGTGAGTTGTGGGGCTGTTTGGGACCCTAGGTGCCAGATCCCTGTGCTCAACGATGCAGCCAGGTCAGAAAAAGTTTGTGGCCGGAGTGAATCCTGACAGTCCCCCAGCCCTGGGACATTTTACACTTTGACCAGCGCAGAGAGGCTTGGAGTGGACATCTCTGCCCTTTCCAGTGGTGTGGTGTGGACCAGAGACCACCCACCTCATCCCAGCCACCTGCCCTGCTCCAAAGGTCACTACCGCCTTCCTGGCCGCTCTGCCTCTGGATGATCCGTGGCGCTGGGTGCTTGTTCAGCTGGCTGGGAGGAGCAGGCAGGGCAGCTGGGTGGGTGGCGTGGAGCAGGGGTTAAACCCCCTCCCTGCTGCTGCAGCTGGACACCATGCGTTGGGCGAACTAGGGAGGGGAATGGGACCAGCTGGGTGGGTGGACTGGGTGGGTTTAACCCTTCCAGGACAAGCCTGGCTCTGTTGAATGTTTCTGTGCAAAACCAGAGCCTTCTGCAGAGCCAGCAATTCCCATTCCCCTCACTGGGAGCAGGGGGTGTAATTCAGAGGAGCAATCGTAGCCCTAAAACCATTCCTCACCCCCCCCCAGACCCAAACACCTCCTGCCCCCAGGGTGCCCACATGGCTGCCAAACCAAAACTCCTGGGTGGTGGCTGTATTTTCTTTCTAAACCTGTAACACCACCGTTTAGTTGAGATATTTGGCATCAAAAATGGGATTCCTCCTCTTAATCCCTCTCCAGGCATGCCCAGAGGTGACCCAGCGGCTGCCGCAGCCTCGCATTTGGGCAGAGGCGGAGGAGTGGGTACTGAGGCAGCAGGTTGCTGCCCACCTTAAATCATGGGGGGGTGGGGGGGTGAGTGGGTGCATCTGAATAAAATACTAAGGCAACAGGAGGAGGGCAAAGCTGATAAAAATGCCCAGAGCAGCTGTGGCAATGTGGGCAATGAGGTGACGCTGCAATCGGCTGTCACTTATTTTGAGGCTCGTCGTCTCTGACTTGCTTGGGGAACCTTGTTCATTCTGTCCCAGGAGCCCTCCCAGGAGCTGAAGCATTTCTGTAACCCAAAGGCATCTGATGCCTTCAGCCACGGTGCAGGAGAAAGCCCCGGGAGCAGGACAGGATCTATTGTGGGAAGCGGGGGCTGCTGGCCCCTTTGGGCTGAAAAGGTCTGATTTAAAGGTGAGAGGAAGGGAGACACTTTCCAGTATTTCTGGCTTGTTCAGGAGCAGATCCCCACTCCAGGAAGCTCATCCCTGGGCCGGGGAGTGGGGAGAGGGCACACAGCTCGTGTCGGTGCTTCCAGGGCGGCAGGGCTGTCCCTGCGGAGGCAGAGAGCCGAGCTCTTTGTTCATCCCTGCCCTGCTACGAAGCAAGAGAAAAAACACTCCTGCCGAGCGCAGCCAGAAATAACCCAGGCCTCCAGCAGCCAAAAAGCTTCCAAGGGGGAATTTTAAAGTGCTGGGAATTTGGCCTCTCAGCCTGTGCTTCGGGTTCCTCTGCTGTCGTAATGTCCCAGGCAGGGAAAGGCAGACCCTGAGCACAGCCCTGCTCCTGATGCCCAGGAACCAGCAGCTCAGCAGGGAACCAGTTTGCTCCCAGGTCACCCCAAGACCTGCTCAGCTCCTGTTTTCACCCCAGTCTTTTCCAGCATTGGCATCACCGTCACCGCTCCTGCCTTGATGGAAGGAGCCAGCATTGCCCCTGTGGGATGTGCCTGAGGGGCTGTGATGCCCCCACATCCCTTGCTTTGCGGCATGGCTGGCTCAGGATGCCCCTGAGATGGGGCCACCTTGCAGTGCCAGCCCTGCCGCTGGTGAGGGCAGAATCTGGGTATCTGTAAGGGGAATGTAATCGGGATGAATAAGCTCGATCGGTCCTGTTGCCTACCAGAGGGAGGAGTTGGGGGCAGTTAAAAACAGGCCTTTCCCATTTCTGGGAAGGACAGCTAATTCCTGCACTATCCAGATGGGATTTGAGTCACACCGTAAGGAAAACAGTCTTGCTGTGGCACATGTCAGAGGCTGCAGGGAAGAGAAATGTTGCTTCGTTGCTCTGGCCCCACTGTTCGGTCACCCACGGGGCTCTTCTGGCCAGCTTTTCCCATGTCTCAGCATCTTCTCACCAGCCCAGAGCAAGGGCGTTGTATGGCAGATGCTCCACGGAGGAGGAGACACCTTGTCACGCAGCAACAGCTCTGCTCCAGCTCCTGGGGTGCCTCAAGGCTGCTCCATCCCTTCACCCGAGGATGTAACCTAGTGCCTTGCTCGCCTTCCAGGATCCCCGGGCAGGCTGCAACCTTTGGAAACCTTCCGTGCCCCTGATCTGTCCCTGCACACCCCAAAATGCCCCTCTGGTGTGGAACACCAAGATGGAATGAACCAAATGGTCTGGGCACAGGCAGGAGGTCACTGAAGACATGCCAGCTTTGCGAAGCAGATCCCGTGATGGATACAGGGTCATCTATTTATTTTAAGTTTTATAGGGGGCATTTTCCCTTGCCAGGAGCTGGAGAATAGAGGACCCGGGTACCATCTGCCCTGGGGACTGGTGAATCATCCTATTTTCCAGTTAACCGCACTTGTTTGCTTTGGGAGATCTCCAAGTTAAGGGGGAAGAAAAAGAAAACCCAACCCATGGATCTTTTCCCACACAATAAGAAAAATGCCTTTTTCTCTCTTTTTTTTTTTTTTTTTCTTTCTTTCTTTCCAAAAAGCCAGTGTCAACTCTGCTTTTACTTAGCAGTGGGCTGGGTAAAAATAGACAGTGAAGTCATGACGCCTTCGGAAGACGAACCAGGTATGGCCTGGGGAGAGGGTGAGTGAAGTCAGGCCTGGAGGAGAGGGACAAAAAGCCAGGGGGATGGGGGCAGGCAGGGTTTTCTGTCCCAGGACCATGCTGGGCCAAGGGAGCTGCTTACCCCCGTGCCTTGTGACTTCCCTGGCATGTTGTGGGGAGAGGCAGGAGGCTCTTTGGTAGATACACCAGGGTTCAAGCTGTCGTTCATGTGATGCGGTTGGGGCTGCAGCCCAGCAAACCCCAGGAGATCGGTTCTTTGCAAAGCTGAGATGTTCGGAGCTGGAGGCGCACTGGGAAGCGAGGGTAGCAGCAGGGAAGGGAAACCAAGGGTTTGTGCTCCTGCTTGCTCCAGGACCATATTGCTGCAGCCTCCTCTCTTAGTTTGCTGCTCAGATCTGGCTTTTTCTCATTTTATTGCCATGCCAGGCCATGAGCATGCTGGGCTGCTTGGAAGGAGCATGCTTGTGTGGGGGACTTTGATGTCTTCAGCTCAGGGCAGGGGCCCTGGAAGCCACTTGGCCACCCGGAGTACCAGGAGGTGCAGCTGATGCCCGCGTCTCAGTTCTGCTGGTGAGAGGCTCCTGTGGCAAAGCCTTCATCGAGCTTTTCGTGCAGGGTTGGGGCATGTCCTGAGCTCAGCCAGGCTCTGAGCTGGGGTGGCTGCAGGTGGAGATCCTCTGGGACAGAGCCTCTGCAGGATTTCTGCATCCCAGGAGAAGTCAGGGATGTGAGGGCAACTTCACAGCCCCCCAGGGGAACAGGACAGCGCAGCACGTACCAAGGAAATGGTGCGTTCCCCCTGCAGGGCTGACTTGTGTCAGGTGCGTCATGGTTGAGGGCTGAAGAAGACCCCAAACTGCTGGTCCTCCCCAGCCCTCATTGCAATGGGACTCTGCGGTGTCCCCTCGGTCACCACACACCTCTAGCTCTGCTCCTGCCAAAGCCACCGCTACTGCATCAGCTTTGTCCCCTTGCAACCAACTTAGGTCATGACTGAAATGAGTTTGGCAGGCCTCAGCACGGCCTTCCATGGGTATTTCTTTGCATGCTTGGAAAGACCACAGTAGCTGCAAGGAGATGCCAATTTTACGTAGCGAAAGGATGCTGCACAGCAGGGGCCATGTGCCCTGCCAGAATGCGGGGAACCAGAGCTTCAGACTTCTGATTTTCAGGATACAAGGTGGGGTTTTTTTTTGCGCTTCTACTTAAACAAATAAAAACTTCCAAGTAAAAAATAATCCCTGTAGAACGTTTAGCTTTGCCCACAGGGAAGGAACCTTCTATCAACAAAAAAATTCACATGGGGGGGGGAAACCCACGTCTTTTTCTGCTCAGCTGTGGGGCAGCAAATGCCTCCGCCTGCTCCTGGACGCTGAGCCATGGCCTCTCTGCAGCAGGAGGCGGGAGAGGAGCGAGGGGAATATCTGCATTTCTCCCGGATCAGTCACTGGAACTAGTGCTATCACTGGAACAACGGGCTCAGCCCAGACCCGCCTTGCCAGAGCAGCTCCGCTGCAGCGCTCCCGGATTTATTTTTGTCCAGGTTTGGAGCGGGATGCGGAGATCAGGTGACGGTGCCCGAGGAGCGCTTGGCATCGCCTGTCCTGCCGCCGCGTGTGCATGGGAGTCATGAGCAGGCAGGGATGATGGAGCAGGGCTCGGCACGCGAGGTGGCTGCGCTCTCGTTACTGGATCCTTTTGGATCTTAGCTGAGCCCTCTCTGGGGACGGGCTCGTGGGAGAAGGGATGCTGTCTCACAGCGTGGGGACCACTGGTGCTCCCACTTGCCCTGCCTCATAGCTTTGCAGCTCAGTCTAGGCAATCAAAACCAGTGGCTGTGCTTTGGCACTGGGATTAGGACCTGGAAACCAGTTTCTGATGGAATTGAGCCCTGGGTGTTAAGGGAGGTGACCAAGATGACACACAAAGGATGGTGGCAGAGCCAGGGAAGCCTGGCAAGGACCACTGCAATGTCTCCATCTCTGAGCTTGCCTCCTTTCCATATGGTTTCCATACTGGGCTGTGTTTGAGCAGTGACTGAGAACCCAGTTCATTCCCAGAAGAGCCTGGCAGATGTAGCTGGGAAAACCTTTGAGATTGGCACATTTGGCAAAGTAGCCAAATCTCAGCAGTCTTGGAGACAACGATAAATACTGAAGGTCTCTGGGGGACACCAAGGAAACCTGAGCTTCTTGGTGACTCCAGCAAGCACTGGGACACAGGGGTTGGGGCAGAAGCTGGGTTCATGGTCCTGCCCAGTCTGAGGGGTGCTGGGATGGGGTATTTTCCCCCTGCTCCCTCTCGGTGCCATGGGATGCGGTGTGTTCCCAGTGGTCAGCTGTGCCACACAGACCAGGCTGGCAACCAGCGTTTGGAGCTGAACCTCCCAACTTTTGCTATAAATCAACTCAAATCTAGATCATGCCAGCCCTGGACTGTGACAGGGTCAAAGCCCGGATCAGAGCCATCTATGAGGATGAACCAGTCTCAGACTTGACAGGGTCCTGAGCAGGAATTTTTGGAGCCTACTTCCCCCTGACCCTCAAGTATCCTCTTCCCAAAAGACCCGGTGAAGCTGGCTACAGCAAGGAGCTGACCTTGGGCTCTAAGTGAAAATGTCCCCCAGCAATGTGGCTTGGGCTTGGCTCTCCAGATGGTACGTGGTACATGATGGTACCCGTGGGGGTTCAGGGACACCCCACTGGCTGCCAGCATCCTTGGCCGCACAGGGACACCTTGAGCAAAAGAAACCACCCTGGCTCCATCCCCAGCCTCAGCAGAGCCTCTTCTCAGAGGTGAGCGTGGCCACCTCTGGCAGGTTCACCCCTGGCTTTCTCCATCAGCTGGAAGCAATCTGCATCACTGCAGGTTTTTATTTCCCAGGGGGCTGTGAAGAGAGAGGAGCCTGGAGTTAATCAAAGCCTGCGGAGTGTGCAGGAGTGGCCACAGCTGGAGGAAGCTCCCAAGCTTCTGTGCTGGAGAAGGGGCCAGATCCAGGCTGGGGTCTGGGGTGATGGGGCATGCAGAGGGCTGGGGGTTTGCTCGGTGAGCGGCACTGTAGGAATGTGAAGAACAAGACCTTGATTTTTCAGGTGTGGGATGAGGAGAGAAACCAGGGTGCCGTGCCATGGCTGTGGGTCCAGGCAGTGCTAGAGGCATGTGTAGCATCACTTGCTGCGCGTGGGTGGCCTGGAGCCCTGCTGTGTGACTCAATGCGTGGGTCCAGCCTGACTTCAAAGGGAGCCAAGCACTCGGTGGCAGAGGCTGGGGCTCACCCTGATCCCGGGGTCATTCCAGCCGCGGTCTGCGAGCGGCACACTGTGACCATCACCCTCCGTGGACCAGACCACCCTGCGGAGAATCCCCTTTTATATAAATCCCAGCGCATGATGCGAGAGTGGACGGAGCCTACCCTGCCCCAGCAGGTCGTTTCAGGCTTGGCTGAGCTTCTTTCCTCTCGAGGGGATGCTTGCCAGCCTCTCGGAAACGGCACCGGTGTGCTCCGCAGCCCAGGCACAGCACTGCCAGTTGAGGATCTGCTTTCTGCACCTCGGAGCAGCAAATCCCTCTCGCAGCGGGAGGATGAGGATGGATGGAGGGGGAGCAGCTCCCTCCGCCAGCCCTCCCTCGCCGAGCAGGAGGCAGCGGTGCCTGCTCCCACCTTGGGGACTCGTGACCGGGTTCTCATGTGCGGCAGGGACACGGTGACAATCCCGGCCTCGCCGCCTGCTCCCTGTGGTTTCTGTGGCTTGTTGTCACGTGTACAACAGATGATTTATGTCGACACTGGGCCTCCAGGGGATGCTTTATGGCTTGTGGCATATGGAAATCTATGGACCCCTCTGGCGATGGTTGCATTGAGTCTCCAAGGGACTGGCCCTGCCGGTGCTGCCCAGCTGCGTTTCCCTGGGTCGCCGTGTTTGGGTGTCTCTGATGCTGAGATGAAAGAGCCTGTGTTCATCCACAGGGCTGGAAACACCCAGTGGAAGGGATGCAGGCACAAAGCACCGTCCTCTTCTGTGCTCAGCATAACCCTTACATTGCTGCGTGGAGAAAGGACGCAAATGCACACAGAAGAGTAAAATTGTGGGTATCCCCCAACAGTCTTCCCAGGGGGAAGATTATCAGACTGCTCTGCAGACATTTAACTGACAGGAGCTGACTGCATTGCACGCGAGGTGAGTCCAGGTAGGGTTTGTACCGGGGGTCTGATGCACGCCCCAGTTGCTGGGCTGTCACGGTCAAGGCAATCTTTCTTTCTGGATTTATTCAGGAAAGTGTCAGGGACCTTGCAGCCTAACACTGTAAGGCAGCCAAGGCTGCCAGGTCAGGGCTTCTCCTCTCACTCTGCTGGTCTGCCACTAATTGCAGCTCTCCCTAATTAAAAGTCAGTGATGTGGCTTTGCCAGCTGCAAGCCAGGTCCCCCAGGCGAGCCCCAGGCAGGGGCTGGGCAGCAGGGAAGGATGGGGTTGTCCCTGGAGCCTGGCATTCCCTGCCGAGCCATGGTCGGGCACTGCTGAGGAGCCAAGCATCCAGGAGAGTCTTCAAAAGGAGAAACAAAAGCAGAGCCAACCTTGCTGGAGACATGGGGCAGCTAGGGGGTGCCCTGGCCCCCGAAGCCGTTGCACTGAGCTGGAGTGAAATGCTCTGTGCCAGCTGCAAAGCCGCTTTCCAGGTGGTGATGGTGACTCCCCATTAACCACAGGGCTCCGCAGCGGAGGTAGCAAATCCCACGACAGACTCCTGTGAGCTGGCAACACGCTGCCTCTCCCAGGGGAAAAGAAGGGCCAGCTTGCTGCCAGGCACTTAAAATAAGACAAAGTAAAAGCTGGGTGATCTTTAGAAGCGCAGTTTCCTGTTGGCTTGCTGATTGCTGACCTAAGAGGTCCTTCTCCTTCTTTATTTCCATATGTGAGGACAACTCTGTTTTGCTTCAGGTATGTCTTCCCGTGGGATAATAATCTCTGCAAGCAAAGTCACCCTGAGCAAAGCCCGGGGGAGCAGCCAGAGGCCAGCGCAAGAGCATGATGTGAGTGACTCTGGAGTGGTTTCATTAAGAAGCGCTTGTGCTCCTACTGCACAAGCTGCATCAATGCATCACAGAGAACCGTGAATTTTCACCCCAGACCCATCTTCAACCCAAGTACGTGTCCTGCTCTCTCAGGCTGGGACAAATAACGTGACTTGGACCTTTTCATACCCATACATGTCCTGGTTTGAAACCCAGGTGCCAAGGAGGTGTTAATTATATGTCAGGAATGATGTTGGTTAAGAGCTTGATAGATGATGCTTTTGTCACCTGGAGAAGCTGGAGATGGGAATAGAGATATCAGCTTATATCGCTAAGGCGATGTAAGGAGGTTGCTAGAGTGAGGTCTTGGGAGAGGGATGAAGGTTTGGGAGAGGGTAACCTGCATGGCAGCTCCTTCTTGGGAGCCTCCCTTCGGTGGGAGGATGGAGAAGGGGCAGGACAGGCTGGTCCCTCTGCTGGTCACAAGCATCTTCCAGGTATCGGAGAGCAGGCTTGGGAGGGGGGGTCGAAGGTGCATCAGTATGGTGCATCTCTACGGGAAATGGGGAGGATCACGGACAGATCCTCACTCTGGCCCGCAGCTGAGGAGGGCTTGCAGATGAAAAGCTCGTGGCTTGGGCTGGCTGCTCTCGGCGGGCTGGTAACAACACTGGGAGAGGGTCAGGGCAGCAGCAAGGGCAGCTCCCATCACAGGCTGTCACACATCATCCCCGGCAGCCAGAACCCCCCAAAAAGTTCTGCAACACCTTGGAGGGGAGCTGGTTCTGCAACCCTTCCTCCATCACCGGGCTTTCAGGGGAGTCGATGGCAGCCGGCTGTGAGCAGTTATCCCCACCGTGGCGTGGAGCAAGGCCATAAACCCCAGCACCCAACCCTGCTCTCCGGTCCCTGCACTGCATCCTCCACGCTGCCGCATCGTGCCCTGCTTCCCCATCCCAGCAGGACCAGGGCAGGCCACCATGCCATCCCACCGCAGCAAATGTCCCAGCAGAGAGGGTTTTTCTTGCTGAAAAGCTGCTTAGCAGCTTATGGAAACAATAAAAGTAGTATTATCTTCAATGGCGAGGCAGATGGTTTGGATGATTGGTTTGACTTTTAAGCTGGATTTGAGCTACAGATATTCTGATTTTTAACAATTTTTGGCTGGTCAGACTCTGGCGGTGTAATCCTCAGCTTCCTGCTCCCTATAAATCCACTTCTCTCTGCTCTGGGATGGATGGAGACCTGCCCTGGAGCGGGGAAAGCATGCAAAGACCTGCATGGGAGGGGGCATTCAGGTACCCACCTCCTGGGCTGGCAACCACCCGACCCCGCTGCCACTGTCGGGGCCACCACTAGCCCTCTGTGTGCTGGCTGTCACCACTGCCACTGCAAGCCTTGCCACCTCGACCTTGTGGGGACGATGCCCTTCTCTGGTCCTGTCCGGCGTGGGCGGCAGCGCTCTGCAAATCCATCGCTGGCAGGAGCCCAGGCCCGAGCTTCTCCCCCC
Source organism: Egretta garzetta (assembly GCF_000687185.1). Taxonomy (NCBI): domain Eukaryota; kingdom Metazoa; phylum Chordata; class Aves; order Pelecaniformes; family Ardeidae; genus Egretta; species Egretta garzetta. The sequence continues at coordinate 2,189,862 of NW_009260696.1, forward strand.
CCGCCACCACCACATTGTCTTTTTCAAAGGGATTTATTTAGTCTTTCTCCTAATTATCAGGAGCTGTGGACTTCCCCCTACCATCTGAGCGCTGTTACCAGCCCGCAGCGCTCCTCCTGCCGACACCCAGTGCCTGTTCTTGCCATCGCCCCCACACCCGGCGTCGTTATGGCGCTGCCGTATGGAGCGCGTGGCGGACGATGTCTTGCTTGCCGGGGCATGGCTGGGGACCTTCTCCATCCATCCCGCAGGGAGGACCCTCAGCCAGCCAGGTCCCCCTCCAGGGGCATGGGGATCTGCCTTGCAAACAGGCTCCAAGCCTTTTGGGGGTTGCGCCCGTACCTGTGTGTTTGGCCCAACACAGGGCAAAGAATGGGTTTGGGGAGGAAATCCAGGTCCAGCCCCATTGGGGTTGGGGAATGCTCCTCTGGAGGGCAGCTCCAGCCAAATGAAAGCCGTCCTGGGGGGGTCACGGCTAACCCCGGTGCTGAGGGACATGCAGCACCCACCCAGGCACGGAGCAGGGTCTCGAGTTATTAATTACCACCCCAAACCCCTTCCAGCTGTCCCGCCTGAGAAAAACCATCACACCCAGAGCATCCTTCGTATCAGAATCAGTTTTATTTAGCAAATCTCCAGAGCCTTAAAATAAAACTCCCATAAAACAAGGGTTATCTTCATGTTTACATTGAATTTGTAAACTGGGCAGAAGAGGAAGACTTCTACAGAGGTCATAGGTCACCCAAAAAATCCCTTTAAGAGAAATAAACATCAGTTTTCTGATCTGATCGCGAGTTTTGGTGCTGGTTGGCAGTCACTGGCGAAGCAGAGGGTACAGGAGGGAGCGATGGAGGTGAAGGATGCGGTGGGGGAGTCTACGCAGTTCGGTTCAGTCCTGCAACCAGGCAAAATCATTTCCCTGCTGCACCCAGGTCGTGAAACACCGGGGGGGGGGGGGGGGAGGGCGCCTTTAT
>NW_009260696.1:2191186-2197033 GCF_000687185.1 Egretta garzetta
ATCGGACGGCAAGCCCACCAGGCGGGGATGCCAGCCCCCGGGTAACAGGCTTTTGGGGTCACCTCCCCTCTAACACCATCCCCGAGTGCCCAGCCCCCCTGACCCCACGGGGATGCTGCAGCCCAGTGAGCAGGGACCCTGGAAGGGGACAGCCCTGGGGGACAGGCGTCTTGCTTGGGGTCATCAGGGGGTGCCGGCAGAGGGGAAGGCTTCATTACACGCTAATGAGGTATTGCCAAAATAAATGTGCCAACTGTAGGGGAACAGGGAGGGGGGGAGCATCAGCTGGTTGGGGAAGGGGTGTTGGTCTGCCAGCTCAGACATGTCTCCTCCTCACTCTCCGTCCCCAACCCCAATATCCCATGGGAAACCCTCCAGCACCTCTTCCCATACAGCAGCACCACCGTGCCCAGTTTGACCTCAAATGTATTCATTTGGGGTTTCTTCTCCCCAAACCCTGGGGTCAGGACGGGGTTCTCCTTCACCTCCTTTAAATCACCGTTTTTCTCCAGGAGCAGCATCGTGGCGAGCGTTTGCGACCTGAACTTTGCGGCGTTGTGCTGATTCACGACGGCTTGTCACCCAAACTGCCTAAAACCGACAGAAAAAGGGACGCTGACTCATGTGTTTGCCTTCCCCAAGCGGGGAGAAATGTGAAAGGTGAACAAAGTACTTAACGGGTGATAATTACATTCAGTGCTGAAAAATTCAGCCCATATTAATAAGCTGGCTTGTTATTACTAAATAGAAGCCTTTTACAATTTAAAAAAAAAAGATAGTATTTAAGGTTTTTAACCTTGACAGTGACCTTTTAACAAGAAGTGTAAGGAAACCCCTAATTTTGTCCCACTCACATTTATAAATCTGTGTTAAGGAGAAACTCCAGCCACTGTCTTCCCCATCTCCCCGGAGATGCTGGGGGATGGCTCCCCGGCTGTATCCCCTTATACAGCGGGATGACACCCAGCATGGGATGGGGTGGGATGTGAGACGCGGAGCTGGAGAGCCGGGCTCCCGGTTGGAAGAGCTCTTGGTGTTGCCATCCAGGGCAGGCAGAGGGGGAGAAAGGAGTCGGCGAGGGTCCACCTTAATGCAGGATGAAAAAGCAAATTGCTGGCAGGAGAGCAGAGATGCTGCTCCGTTACTATGGTTACCCCCAGAGACAACCGAGCATCCCTGGGTATCATCCTGCAGTACCCGAGCTGCTCCCAGCCACCCAGGATGGCACTGGGGCAATTCGGGTGGGCAAGGGAACAAATTTGGTGGGGTTTATAGGATCTGGGCTTCCTGAAGCAGCCAGGAGAGAGGATACATCCAGGTTGGGTGGAGGAGTAGCATCTCCAGCGGGGTTGGGGCAAAATTCCTGCCTCCACTCCTCTGAAATGTGGTGCATCGCCTTAGCACGGCCAGGGAGGGTTTGTCAGGGGTCAGGCCAATGTGGTGCCTTCCCCACGTGGCACCGTGGATTTGGCCAGCGAGACACAGCAAGCCCTGCACCGGCACGGACAGGCAACACAGCACGTGGTCCCCTGCCAGCTCCATCCTGGTGGGAATCCAGAGCTAATGGCGGCTCGCAGTCCCTCTGCCTACTCCCTGCCCAGTCGGAAGGGTTTGGTGCACCCAGATTTTGGTGGTGGTGTGTTTGGGCCAAATCCATCCAAGCCAAGGAGAAGACACCCTGTTTTGGGGGAGGCTAGAAACTTCTGCAGGGCACGGAGAGTTGCCCCGGTCCCCTGAAGCCAAAGGAAAAGAGGCAGAAGGGCAGTCAGTGAGGTGTAATGTTGAGTTTAGACAGCATTTTAGCATTCAAAAACATCTTAAGTATTAAAAGCAGAGGTTGCCAGCTGAGAAACAGCCCTAACCTCAGCCCATCGGCTAGCATCCCCCCCCAGCCACCACCACCACCCTTAAATTTAGCTCTAAGCCCCAAAGATGAAGATGGTTGGAGTGGAAGTAAAGAAAGGACCGAATGTCCTGGTAGCACATTTCCCGCGGTGCCAGTGTCAGCTCGGCTCCCCGGGGATTTCTGCTACAAGCAGCCACCGAGGGAGGAATTCTGGAGGCAGTGGAAAGCGTCCCCAGGGAGCTGCCGGCTCCTGAATCATTAAATGCTTCCACAAACGAAGCGATGGGGTTCGCAGCCGCACGGCACAGCAAAGCCTGGGAGCAGAGGCACAAGGGTTTTGGGAAGCTGCTGCACTGGCCGGTGCTTGTCCCCGGGAGGGATGCTGGCAGGGCCCTGCAAGAGCATCCCCCGCGCCCTCCCTGGCACTTTCCTCTCCAAGAACCAGCCCGTGTTTTGGAGGAGGGCAGGGAGGTTTTCCCATCTCACCTCCTGCCTGCCTGTAAGAGGTCATTACCTTCCCCAGGAACCCCCGCTCCTCTCCTCAGCAGGAGAAAAGCTTCCAGAAAAACATCTGGTCCAGATTTAAAGGCATTAAGAGACAGAGATGGGTAGCTTGTTCTAATAGCTAATCATTACTAAAAGATCGCTCCTTATTTCCAAGATAGATTCGTCTGGCTTCAGCTTCCAGGAAGAGGTGGTTATTATGCCTTTCCCTGGGAGATTAAGTTACCTCTTCGTACCAGTGTATTCTCCCCATGACAAATGCTGTAATCAAGTAACCTCTCAGTCTCCCCCTTTGATAAATTAACCAGGCTGCGCTCTTAAATCATGCTTAGCCCCGGCCCTATCTTTGGTGATTAGAGTGAGTGGCTGGCAGTGATTTTTTTTTTTAATGAGTAAAAAAAACTCCCTTATGGGGGAAGGGATGGAGCCGATGGGACCCAATTGCCCATCATCGGTGGGTGGAAGCTATCGGTCGCCGGTGGCTTGACTCAGATTCAGACCCATGACCAGCTGGAGAAATGATAATGAATAATTTCTCCGGGTTATCTTGGTACACGAGCCCCATTCCCTGCAGCAGCCAGGTTCAAAAGCCAGGAGGAAAATCCAGGATGGCAAATCCAGGGGCTCTGTGTCCACCAGGCCATTAACCTATCTGTAAATAGTGTCCCACGCGCTTGCTCTGCTTTCCTTCGGCCGTGACGTACCATTAAGGACATTTAAACTGTCACTTTGCCGCGGCGCGGGGTCCCCTGAGGTTCCCCGGAGGAGGTGATGCCCATAGGAAATAGATCCTCGTGGAGCCCAAGGGCGACCAAGGTTGCTCTGGGAAGATTTGTTGGGTCAGTCTCGGATGACTGGGCTCTTTCTGCCTGGGCTCCAGACATATTTTCCCATCTCCGGGCTCCCCGCATGGCTGAGCCGCTGCGATCCGGTCCCCCGGCGAAAGCCCATCAGGGCAGTGCAGCGGAGCAAACAGCACCCACGTGCGGGGCTGCGCGGGGAGGGTGAGATCCCGCAGCCCCCCCATCCTGCTGAGCATCCCTGCAGCCCCTTCCCCAGTGGAGAGGAAAAATGATCCTCTCCCCTGCAGGATAACGAGGAAAATCCAGATTTGGGGTTTCTGCTCCTACCTAGAGGCAGCAGGGCGGACATCTGCTAAAAGGCTCCTAAAAACCAGCTGTATTTGTCCCGCTGGCCGCCGGCCTCCCTCAAAGTTTGCTGCACATATACGCTGTACGTGTGATGACTGACAGCCTCGAAACCACATCTGAAGTTTGCTACAGTCAGACCCTTCCCTATGATCTTCAAAATATACAGCATGACGCGAGGTATTTTAAATAGATCAAAATACATTTATTACATATTTATATTATTTTCTCTAGTCTATTTATATCTTTTGGAGACTCTTATATATAATATATATAATATATTTAAAATAACATAAAATTGGCCAGTTTTGTCATCTGAAATACATTTTACAAATATATATATACATTGTCACATATATCTCAAATATATGTGCAATGAGACAGAGAAACACCGGAGGTGGAAAAGGTACAGATACTTTCATTGCATCCATCAGCTTCTCTATCGCTGCACGTCACCATTGCCCCAGCCAACAGACTCGGCGTTTTACCGCTGGGAAACCAGTGCTCCCAGTTGCCAACCTGCCTGTGTGAACTGGTGCTGGGTCTCGGTCCCCTAACCGCCCGGGGCCAAGCCTGGGGAAGCACCGGGGTATGTTTTGGGGGGGGGGGGGAATGGAGGAAAGATGGTGCCCCCAGGAGGGGGCAGCAGGATAGATGTGCACGGCTGGTGGGCACCAGGGCTCGGCAGGGTGACGGGTGGCATCGGGTCGGGCACCGTCCTATGCCCCCTCCCCGCTCGTAACGTGGCCAGATCCTGCCCTGCGCCAACCCCCCCGTGGCAGCATCCCTGAATTAGGGGGGTGGGAGAGCAGGATCCAGCCGGAGCGCCGGACCCGCTGCCACACACTCGTTTCAGCGTGCAAGAAATGAGGGAGGGGACACAGGGGACTCTTTTGGTTGTCAGCACGAGAGGAAAGGAAAGAGCAGGCGGGTTTAAAAATAAACGTATTTGTTCTGCCTTATTAAAGATAGAAAAGGTGGCTCTGAATTCATCTCCTACAAAAGGTTTGAAGGTCAAGCAGGCACCGAATTGCAAAAGGTTAAGCGCTAAGTGATTGTCCCAGCCCTAAAAGACTAAGTGCACTAAATTCGGTTATGAGAAGCTAAGGCTCGTCCCGACAGCCCCCAGCCCCAGGGACCCGCTGCCCAGCCGAGGGGGGACACCACGCCTCTCTCGGGGGCGGAGGATGCTCTTTCCAGCCGGTGGTTTTGGGGCACAGGGATGCGGCCACTTTCTGCTCTCACCGGTGCATCTTTTTGGGGTGAAGCCAAGGGGGAGCAGCAGCGGGTCCAGCCCCCGGCCCCCGGTTCCCAACCAGGACAGCTGGTGCTGCTGCCCTGAGCCCTGGCCGAGCACAATCCCTACGAGATGCTGGCCAAGAGGATTAGAGGCTCTTTCCTTTCTCGGACTCCCGCCATCCTCCAAGGATCAAGTGTAACGCCAGAGTTAACTCCATGGATGGAGTGGCCTCGGCTCGGAGGAAATGGCCGGCGGCTGCTTTCAGGGGGACATGTCCGCTTGTTTGGCCCTGAGCGCCCTTTCCAAGGGGATCCAGCTCCATCCCTGCCATGACCAACACCAAAACCCGCACCCCAAGAGCATCCCTGTGCTTTTCTAGCCCCCCTGGGGAACCCGAGCACCAAACACCACTCTTTGGCTTTTTTCACCTTTTTTTTCTTTTTCCCCCCTTTTCTTTACCAATTCATGTGATCAGAGCTACCCCTGGGCAGCCTTCCCCATGCTCCCTGGTGGTAGAAAAAAAGACCAGTAGCTCAGAGCGCTCACAGGTAGGCAAAAATAATATTTATACACTATGTACCGGCATGGTCCATGGCCAGGACGAGGACTATACAGTATATATGTGACGACTCGCCAGAGCTAGAACCTCACTAGCGGGGTTCGGGGAAGGGGGTGCATGAACGGGGGCTGGGGAGGGCCCGAATCCCCCCTCACCGTGCCGGCCGCAGGCGCTCCCCAGCCCAGGTCACCTCCTCCAATGCAGCAGTTTAAAAATACATCTGTATATATTATTCTATTCTCCCAGGTAACACTGTACAGTCATGGAAGTTTCTTTAAAAGCAATAATTTACTTAAAGACATCTCTATTTCTCTTTCATTTTTATACAAATATTTACTGTGAGATACATATATATATAAAGAAATTAACCCTCTGAGAACCCTACAGCAGCAAGATGTGCACCTTTTTTTTTATAATTATTATTTATTCAAAAGAACCTAAAACCACGTAAAAGCATTTTTTTTAAAAAAATAAATAAGTAGTGCGCACACAAAATCTCTCTGCCCCCCAACCCCCCTCCATCCTCCCCACCCCCCCAGACGCTATGGGC
>NW_009260696.1:2197423-2199385 GCF_000687185.1 Egretta garzetta
GAAAGCACCCGGAGCCCATCACAGCTGAAACGCTGCCGGGACCCTGCTCTCGACCCCTTCTCCCTGAGGTCGGGTGCTGCCGGGGCTCCGCGTCCAGGGTCAGGTGCGGGATGCCTGTGGGTACCAAAGCCTTTCCCACGGCCACAGGGAGCGGGGAGCCAGATTTTGGCTCCCAGAGCACCAATGAGCAGCATAGCCAGGACGAAGGGACCCACAACCTGCATCTTCCCAGCTCCTTCCCTCTCTGCAAAGGCGGGGAGCGGGGCAGGAGCAAAGGCTTCCCAGTGCACGGGGTTGTTTGCCTTGTGCCATAGCAAAAGCTGAACCAGCGTGCCATCACGGCCAGCCTAAACCGCAGCAGTCGGTGGGACATGGGTGCTGCCACGGGGGCAGAGCAAAGGGGATGTCGCCCCAAGGGGAGGATGCAAGTGGGGTGCTGGGGAGGAAGGCTGGGGCGCGGGATGAGTTTGCATCTCTAAGGCACAATCCATCTTGAGGCTGGGACGCGGGGACGGGTTGAAGCACAAGATGGGGTGGTTTCCTTGACTGGCATCTGTTGTTTTCGGAAAAGCATCTGCCACTGAAGCAGGACTCTCCGGTGAATGGGGAATTCATAAATCCCAGCCTGGCATAGAGACGGCTCCTGTGCTAGAAGAAGTGCAACTCAACGAGACGGCTTTCACATTGATTTCCAGGTTTGATGTGATTTTTCAAGGGGGAAAATACTGAATGGGTTGGGAAAGTGGGAAAATACCCAGATTTGAGAGCTTTCCACTCTATTTTTTGTGCTTTTCGCTATTTCATCCTAGTTACAGTGAAACTTATGAATTCCCCATCCGAGATGTTAGGGGAGACCCAACACTTCAGCAGCTGATGCCCCAGACCCAATTTGCACCCTGACGATCGATCTTTCCAGAAATTGGCTAATTACTGTGGTTACAGAGCTTCTCTCTATCACAGTCTGCCTTTTCCTTATTAGCTACTTTGCCAGTAATTGCGCTACTCGCTTTCGCTGCCACGGACCTCCGACCACTTACGTATGTTTTCTGCCTACAAAGCCGTGCCAGTGATAAAAAAAAAACCACCCCGAAGTTGGATGCAGTCTTGACTTCTAGCTCTTGGATCTGCCCAGCAAGTCACCTCCTCAAAGGACCCCGGTGGCTTATTCATTCCCTTGTTCATTTTTAAAAAATACTGAATCACTTCTTTCAGATTTAATATTATTATTATTATTATTATTGTTATTATTATTATTATTATTATTAGGTTGGTAAACAGTCTCCCAAACGGTACGGTGAAAAAATTAAAAACCCTCTCGCCTCCCTCCCCCCTCATTTTCCCCAAATTAAAAAGAAGTACGTTAATGTTGCATGTTATTTCAAGTGTTGTTCTTGTGCAACTCAATCAGACCGCCTGCCAGAAGGAGCAATTCTTTTTGTTGTTGCTGCTCAGTTAAAAAACAAAAGGAAAAAAAAAAAAGAAAGAGAGAGAGAAAGATTTGTTTCCTGATATTTCCTCTTTTTGGATCTCGCAGTGCTCGGCTCCAAGAAAACGCTGGCGTTTTCCCCACGGGGAGAGCAAAGCCCCGCGGGGCCCCATGGGGCGAGCACCTGCCCGCACCCCACAGACCCTCCTCTTTCTGTCTGTCCGTCTGTCCGTCCGTCTGTCCCCCCAGAGCCATCGGCCCCGCTGCGGGCGCCGGGCGCAGGAGACGCGCCGTGGCCTGCCGCCGTCCCCTCCTGCAGACCGCTCAGTGGTTATTGCGATGAAACTGAAAACTATGAACGATACTAATTTCTCAAGCATTCCTATGGCACTTGCATTGTTCTGCATAATTTGAGCGGGTTGTGGGGGAAGAGATTAGAGGAGGAAAAAAAATACCCTCGGAAAAGTCAATGGAAGGACCAAGAGTCATATTTCCGACTCCCTCCTGTACGACCGCTGATCCAACGCTATTGTGGC
>NW_009260696.1:2199489-2211966 GCF_000687185.1 Egretta garzetta
TGTGGAAATGAGAATAGTCTACTTTGTACTGGTTTTTCTCCTCAAACAAGACAGGCTCGAAGCGATGGCCCCAGAGGATCTCACTGGCCAGGTAGGAGCTCCGAGCTTGCGTTGTCATGGCGGTGGCTTCTACCATGCCTTCCAGGATGACCACAATCTCAAAGTCATCTGTCTCCAAGTCCTGGCGGCTGATCCCAAACAAGGGGCTGTCTTCGTTGATCTCATGGAGAATGGTGATGGGGGACACCAAAAAGATACGGTCCAAGCCTTTATCAAACCCCACGTCGATGTCTATTTGGTCGAGTGGTATGTACTCTCCTTCTTCTGTGATCCTGGGCTTAATTAGCTGAGCTCGTACGTGGGCTTCTACTATGTGGCTTTTCCGGAGGTTCCCAACTCTCCACATCAGGCAGAGTTTTCCATCTCTCATTGCCACTACTGCGTTATGGCTGAAAAGTAATGTCTGGGCCCGTTTTTTGGGCCTGGCCATCTTTGCCATTATTGCACCAATCATGAAAGAGTCAATTATACAGCCCACGATGGACTGAACCACCACCATGAAGACCGCGAGCGGGCACTCCTCTGTCACACAGCGGAAGCCATAACCAATAGTTGTTTGGGTCTCGATGGAGAACAGAAAAGCAGCCACAAAGCCATTGACCTGCAGAACACAAGGCTTGAAGGTATCGTCTCCACCTGGGTTTTCTAGGTCTCCGTGAATGAGTGCAATTAGCCAGAAAATCAGCCCAAACAGTAACCAGGACACCAGAAATGCCAGGGAAAAGAGCAAGAGCATATACCTCCAGCGGATGTCAACGCACGTCGTGAACATGTCTGCAATGTACCTCTGTGGCTTGTCATCCATGTTGGTGAACTCCACGTTGCACTGACCGTTCTTCTTTACAAACCTGTTCCTGCATTTCCTCCTGGTGTGGATTTTCCCATTGCCAAAGCCGTTGATACCTGGCATGGTGGTCAACCTCAGCCCGTCTTCCTCGGAGGACACGATGCTGTAAGGGTTGACTCTGCCTGCAGTCATCCCTGAGCCAAGCCCACAGTGAAGGTGAAGGGTCTTGCGACTCCCAGTGTCCCCCTGGCCCACCCCTGCCCACCCCCCAAATTCTGTTGCGGTGGAAGAGAAGTCCCAAGCTTCCACGTCTTGGCTGCCACGTCACCACGCGGATCCCGTGAGAGGCTCTGCAATGAGAAAACAGAGACATGGCCATTACCTGCCATGGCAAAGAGACCCGAGGGGGTATTTGGCCATGGGTCTGATGGGGCGGGTGGCTGCATGTTGAGCGAGGACCTCCCCAACTGCCCTCACTCTCCCTCCTATGGCTAGGCTGTTCCCAAAAACCACACACAAGGAAGGAGGAAGGTCTTAGAGTTTGTTCTTTCATACTGCAAAGTGAGCGAGCAAACCTTGCTGGGTAGATGCGGCATTTCTGGGAACCCCAAGGACACCAGCCGATGAAAAACCTTGGAGTCTCTCCTCTTCGCTTTTCTCATGAGCTCTGCTGTCAGAGCGGGGTCAGGCTGCTGGAGAGGAAAGCAGAGAGGCCAAGCTGCTCTCCTTAGTACAGAGATATTAATAAAGGTACGTCCAAAAGCAGCTCCATCAGTTTACATTGCCTGTGCCACATGGACCGCTGCCCAGCACATCGCAGCAGCAGTCACCCGACCTTTCGAGCACCAGCTCTTCTGGGGTCAAGGGAAACCACAGGGAGATGTGGATTTAACCTCTGTCCCCCAGCCTGGGGATGGGAGAGGACATGGCCAACGTGCAGCTGGTTGGAGAAGGCCCAGGGAAGGCACTCGCTCAGGGCAGATGTCCCGAGGAGCAACTTTCCCAACACATCCATTGGGACATGGAGCCATCTACGGTCACAGATGGGTTTTGCTGGCCAAGTCTTACGGAGGAACAACTGCCACTGGGGAACAGGGAGCTGTTTTGATCCTTTCTGGAGGGTTCGGCTGCAGGGTCAGGGACCTACACTCAGTTTTGTCTGGGAGAGAGGTGGGAGCAGCACGGACACAGGCAAGGTGGCCCAAGTCAGGTGGGCTCCCCGGTGCCTCTGCCTTGGCCCATGGGGCTGCCATCAGGCAGTGGATGGGATTGTGGAGAAGCCACGTGGCACATCACAAGCACCCCAAAGAGACGGCACTGCAGGACTTCTCCCCAAACCACCCAGCTCATCCTATTCTTTAGCAACATGTGTCACTGGGGTTGAAACCACCTTGCTGGCAGTGAGACCTGCATGGGGCAGCAATGTGGTGGGGGAGCGGGTGCAGAGCCCCCCGCAACACCCCGTCCCCCCAGCGCAGAGGTGCCCGGCTCTTGCCTAGAGGCACCCGCGAATGCCCTGGGCTGTACGTGCTGTGTCGGATCTGCTGGCCCGATCGATGCGGTCGATCCCTGCAATCAGCTCCAGCGCCCGGGGACACGCTGGGACGAGCACATCCTTTCCATTACACGGTGGCCAGGGCCAGCCCAGCGCCGGCACCAGCGCTAGGAAACTTTGCCAGGCACAGCCTGCCTGGGGCTGCATCAGCCCGGCTAGCAACGATATGCTGGATTGCTTTTTCCACGAATTCACCCCAAATCCAGCCTGGGACACGGGGATCCCTGCAGAATCCCAGCACCACAAGCAGGAGCACTAACAACCTGCCCAAACCTCCCGGGTGCTGCAAACAGACCCACGCCTGGCACTGTCTTATGTGCCAAATAACACATTACCGCCTGCTTGCGATCCAGACACAACCATTTTTTCTCCCAAAAGCCAATTTTTCAAGTGCCACGGTTATTTGTTGGTTATGTGCCGGCAGAGCAAGCGATTGCTCGCACTCGGCCGGGGCAGTCGGAATGAGATCCCCTCCCTCCTTACAGCCACGGGAAAAGAGTAAAGCAGGCGCGAACGGTTAATATTTACACCCCCAAAGTCACTTCAAGTCAAATGGGATCAAAGTCACTGCTCTGGTGAGACCTCAGCTGGAGCCCTGCGTCCAGCTCTGGAGCCCTCAGCACAAGGAGGACATGGACCTGTTGGAGCGGGTCCAGAGGAGGGCTACTAAAATGATCCGAGGGCTGGAGCCCCTCTGCTCTGAGGCCAGGCTGGGAGAGTTGGGGGTGTTCAGCCTGGAGAAGAGGAGGCTGTGGGCAGAGCTGAGTGCGGCCGGTCAGTACCTAAAGGGGGCCCATAGGAAAGATGGGGAAAATCTTTTTAGCAAGGACAGCTGGGTGATGGTTTTAAACTAAAACACGAAAGGTTTAGACTGGATATAAGGAAGAAATTCTTTACAATGAGGGTGCTGAAACACTGGAACAGGTTGCCCAGAGAGGTGGTGGAGGCCCCATCCCTGGGAACATTCCAGGCCAGGTTGGACGGGGCTGTGAGCAACCTGATCTGGTTAGCGGTGTCCCTGCTCCTGCAGGGGGGTTGGGCTGGGTGACCTCTGGGGGTCCCTTCCCACCCAAAACATTCTATGATTCTGTGATTCTATGAAAGTGGCTTTGCAGAGCTGATGTGCTGGGCTGGCTGCAGGCTCCCACAGCCACACCGGTCGCCCATCTCGAGTCTTCCTCCTGCCCACACTGGCTACATTCATCAAGGCTTGCTCTCCTCCTTATTTAATGAAAGCTGAGCATTCGGAGCCAGAAAAGGCTGCTTCTCCATCACCCCTCCGTCTCGCCCCGGGGGAATAGGCCAAATGCTTTTGCCACAGGATGAATTTACTGTTGGTTTGGGGGTTTTGTTGTTTGTTTTTTTTTTAATTAATTCGAGATGCATTTGAGAAGTGAACGAAATGCAATGAGCTCCCAGTGACCTGCGAGAGGATTAGCTGGGGTCTGGATTAACTGTGCTGGGAGGGGAGACGTGCCCGGGTGACTGCGGAGGCAGCGATGCTGCCCTCGCCAGGGGTGATGCTCCCGGGACCCCCCGGCTCCCCAGTCACCACCACCGCTCCCCTCCACCTTGAGCCCTTTCCCCTTCCCTCCTTCCTTCATCCTGCCTGGCTTTCTCTGTTTCTTCCTCTCCCTCTTCCTTCCTTCCTGCTCTTCATCTTTTTTTCTTTCCTTTCCTTTTCTTTTTTCTTTTTTCTTTCTTATTTTTTCTTTTTTCTTCTTTCTTCTTTCTTTTTTTTCTTTTTTCTTCTTTCTTTTTTCTTTTTCTTTTTCTTTTTTATTTTTTCTTTTTCCTTTTTCTTTTTTATCTTCTTTTTTATTTTTCTTTCTTTCTCTTTTCTTCTCTTTTCTTCTCCTTTCTTTTCTTCTCTTTTCCTTCTCTCTGTCTTTCCTTCTCTCCTTTCTTCTCCTATTTTTTTTTCTTCTGTCTTTCTTCTTCCTTTATTTTCATTTTCTCTTTTTCTTTCTTCTTCTCTTCCTCTTTTCCTCTTTCTTAATTTCTTTCTTCTTCTTTTCCTTCTTTTCTTACCTTCTTTCTTTCTTTCTCTCTTTCTCTGTTTCTCTTTCTCTCTTTCTCTCTTTCTCTCTGTCTTTCCTTCTTCTCCTCCTTTCTCCCTTCCTTTCTCTTCCTCTCTTCCTTATTTTTTCTTTCTCTCTCCTTCCTTCCTTCCTGCCTCCCTCCCTCCTTCTCTCCTTTCTTCTCCCTCCTCCCACGTCACTCCAGCTTCCACCCTGCCCAAGCACCCCGACGCTGGGGACCCGTCTGCTGCGGGGGGATGCCAGGAGAGGCCCGAGGGGCTGATGCTGCTTTGGGGCCGGGACAGCTCTCATGACACAGCCCCCGTCCCACGTGGAACCCCACACTCACTGGGGCCACGGGACCGAGTCCTCCCCGAAGCACCAAAGTTCTTGGGGGGACAACCCCCCCCGGCCCCAGGCCAGCAGCGGCAGCATGGGGAGACGGCAGCTAAATAAAGGCGAGCAAAGTGGTTCTGTTGGAGCAGGCGGCCGCCTGCGGCTTGTACTTTATTTAGCACAGTTTTGTTTGGAAATACACTTTCTCAAGTTTGCTGAAAGCTGAATTTCTGGTTTGGTTTTAATTTGAAGGCTGGAGCCCCACACTGCAGGAGGCTCGGGCTGGGAGAGGGCTCGTGTGAATGCGTGGAAACCCAGGGCTGGGCAGGCTCTGCCACGGGCACCGGCTGGGGACCACGGCCCCATCATCACCCTGCCTTTCCTTGGGTCATGAGTGCCACCCTCCAGCGTCACCCCAGCATCTCCCCACACCCAGAGCTGCCCCAGGGTGCTGGCAGAGGAGTTAGGGAGGTTCCATCCCCCTCACCGCCCCCTTCCCAGGAGTTTTGCACCCCTGACCATCATAATTTTCCACCCTGCGAGCAAATTCAAAACTTCCCCCAATACCCTGAGCCCCATTGCCAGCCCCAGCTCCAGTGCAGACAAACCCATGCTGGGTGTCGGGCAGGACCGGGACCATCCCCTACCGCTTCTGCCACGCGTTTTATGCAGCACTATTAGCGTTAACACATAGGGAACACAACAGAGCCATAATATTAATACCGGGAAGGACCAGCCCACAGCTCCCCGCGGGCTCCGAACACAGCAACGCCTCGGAGTACCCCAGCTAATGAGCTGACATTAGAGGCAACGGCTCTGCCACCAAACTGCAGCCACCAAACTCCCACCGCGGAGCGGCTTCCCACAGAGAATCCAAGTGTCTCCAGCAATCTGCCAACTGCACGGCTAATTTTAATTTTTTTTTTTTTTTTTTTCTTGAAAGGGAGTTAAATGTTACAACAATATTCTGAACAGTCAGCGCCTCGGGAAAATGTGTCAAGTGCCCGGGAGGTCATTAGTTAGAGCCGGCTGGATATGCCGATGTGATTTATCATCACACCTTTCCCTGTACCTCTGGAGCAGATGCATTTTGGGGCCGGGGAGGCAGTGGCCAGGCTGCCATCCCCCTCCTGCATCCTTGCAGCGTGGATTTTGTCCCAGTTTATGGAGTTGTGTGGGAAACCGGGCTGTGTTTGGGTGGCATCATCCTGGGTGGGGACTTGGAGGAGCCAAGCCGGGGCACATGGGTCCCCTGGCAGGAGAGGGGACCATTTGAGAGGGGACGGCGTGAGGAGGTCACGCTCGGTGCTGCTGCCTGCCCTGCGCTGGGAGATAACGCTGCTATCTCCGGCAGCGATGCCCTTCATGCCCCAGCAGCGGGACGGCAATGTCAGTGGGGAGGAGGGAGCTCGGCTCCTGGCGCGGAGCTGTGGCCACCTCAGCACAGCTGAGGGTGCCCAAACCGGCTCCCGCTCACTCCATCGCAACAGAGCCACCCGGCACTGAGCACCCACAAAATTTGGGGGCAGCAGAGCTGGGGGCTCCCGCCGCTGAGATACAAAGCAAAGAGCCTGCGGCCGGCCCCCAGCCAAGCACGTCCCCACCGTGCTGGGACAGCACTGCTGCCTGAATAACTCCCTCCTCCGCCACCCCATCTTTGGGCACTTCCAATAAATTAAGGGTTGACACGCACTTCCAATAAATTAAGGGTTGACACGGGGCGGGCCAGGCCCTGACGAATAAGGAGGATAAATGAGCCCCTGCTTCCCCTCTGCTGCCAGGAAGGACAGGCAAGAGGCTCCCACCACAGTGCATTCCTAATGAGAAAATACTGCTCTGTTTTGGCAGGGACACGGATAGAAAACAGTCGCAGGCATGCACCCCTCCGCTGGACCCCTCTCCTGCCCCTGTGTGCCAGCGAGCAGCCGAGACATTGCTGTCTGCAAGCCTTGACGGAGCACACAGGAGGGAAACTGAGGCACAGGGGACAAGGAAGGCCTTTGGCAGGGGGACCAGAGGCGGGGGGGTGCCTGGAGAGGTGCTGGCTCATCCCCATCCCCCTGAGCCACGTGCGGATGCCACCGCGGGCATGGGAGGAGAAAAGGGGCCACGTGCAGCACTCGGCACTGCTGGAGCCACCTGGCTTGTGCTTAAGCACCCTAAAAGTCCTGCTAAATGTGTCCAGGATCAGAGAAGAGCCTGGGAAAGACCCCTTTGGAGGCTGCCCAGAGCAACACCCCAGGTCCCCAACTCCATGGCACGATGGGGGGACCGAGCATCCCAGTCCAGCTGCCTCCGTGTCTGCTCCAGCCCCAGTACCCAGCCGTGCTCTGGCCACCCGCACGCCGCGATGGTGGGACCCCGGGGCTGTACATTGGCCCCCGCCACTCCCAGGTGATGTCTCCCCTGCCTGGTGGCAGCACAGGGTGGGTCAGGAAACGCCGCAGCACCCACAGTCCCCCCAGCCTGCAGTCAGCCCTGTCGCCCTGCCAGGTCCTGAAACCCCATCTCACTCACCCGGGAAATGCTGGCTGTTTGTCTGTACGCTCACATCCGTACAGCAGGACACGGCCGGAGGTGAGGATGAGGGCAAGGGCGGGGGTCGAAGGCCTTGGCAGGTTCAATCCGCACCGGCGGCTGCTGAAGGATACCCCAAAACCCCAGGGGATGCAGCCAGACCGTTCGGGGGCTCGGCTGCCCCGGCTCAGAGGACGGGTGTTAATACCCCGGCAAATCGCCCCAGGAAGGGGCAGAGCCCAGGCAGGGGGGTCTCCGGCCAGACCCTGGGAGGAGGGGGTCAGCCCTTACCTGGCGTGCGCCCGGGGGGGTCTCCCCAGCGCTCCCCGGCCATGGCTGTGGGGCGCAGGGTGCCCCGTGGCCCTGCTGCAGCCCAGGCAAGAGACAGAGAGTTTTAATTGAATTTCTAGATTATCCTGGGGGAGAAGTTGTAATCTCCTTAAATCCAACCTCTGGTCGAGTCCCGTAACCTACTGTCCTGCGCTGGGGAAGGGATTTAGCGAGGGGGATGGGAGGTTTCCCAGCCTGCTGGTGCCCCGAACGCCGCGCCCCGCAGGATTTGTCCCATGGGACATCAGAAATCTGTTCCTGGCAGCCCCACGGCCCCAGGAATTAAAGCGCTGCAGTGGTGATGCCACGTCCCCTCTCCCCATCTCCTGCCACGGTGACCAAGGGCGTCCTAGAAACCTCCTGGAGCTGGCGGGGGCAGGACATAGGTGATGGAGATGTCTGGTGGTGGTGGAGGAAGGGAGCTGGCTATGGGGTCAGTGGGGTGTCTGGAGGGTGAAGATGAGCTCCCCCGTGTGGGACTCATGGCTTTGGACTGAAATATCACCTGGCCTGGCCATGCCAGTGGGTTGGGTGAGTCCCCTTCCCCGCCTGGGCTGCGGTGGGCACCTCGCCTCCCGAAAAGCCCCGTCCCTGGACCACGTGGGCCGGAGGGTGTTTTCAGATGGGTGACCTTGGGGTGTCTCTGCGCCCGCCCCACGCGCTTCTCCTCCATCACATGGCCCCAGTTCCTCCTGCACGCTCCCAAATCTGGATAAGTGCCAGGCTCCAGCCCCAGCCCCAAACCCTCCCAGGGACAAATGCCAGCGACGAAGCTGTGGGCAGATGATGGCAGAGCCGAAAGCAGCCAGCCACCCTCCTGCCTGCCCTGCACCCTGGTTGTGCCATTGCTGGGGCCCCCTGTAGGGACTCAGGTTCCCATCAGGGGTGGTGGGTTCCCATCCAGCACATGCCAAGAGTTTCAGGGTGGGGGGGGAAGGCAGCAACCGAGCCCCAGCCCAGGAAGATCACTCAGCTGCTAAAAAGCACCATGGGAAGAAAGAGAAAAGGGGACCGAAAGGGCAAATATCTTCGAGCAGATTTGGTCACCAACCAGATGGAGGTGAGCTGCAGCGCGGAGGGGCTCCCATGCCGCAGGTAGCACCAGGGCGGTGCTCAGCAGCATCCTTGGGGTATCAAAGGCATAAATTAGTTTAAGAGCCCTCCCATGGAGCGATTGTTGCCTCCACCTTAGGGTTAGAGGCAGAAGGTGATGGATCTGGACCTCATTCAGTCCCAGCTTGCCTGCGGCAGGACTAATCCTGCACCTCCCACTTGCCGTCAATGTCCCTTTCCCAAATCCTATTGCTCCCAAGGTGGGTTTTCCCACGGAGCTCCGCTTTCACCCAATGCAAACCCCCTCCAAGGAGCCGTGTCTCCCGCTCGAGGGAAATCGCGTGTGTGGGCAGAGCCCGCGCCCGGGAAATGTTTATCCTGAAGGCGCGACGTGCGGCAGGTTGGGAGCGATGGGGCTGCCAGCCGGAGCCGATGGAGCCGTGAGCCGCGGGGAGAGTGGTGTCGCTCTCCCCACGGCGGTGTTTCGTCTGGGAATCAGCACCGAGAGGTGCGGGATGAGCATGAGAACCAGCTCGGGATTCGCAGGTCCCTCCAGCACAGGGAGATGGAACGTAAGCAAGGCTGAGCCACCAACTGCTCATCAGCATCCTCCACTCTTTTTTTGGGGGGCTTTAAACCCACGGTTATTCCCGCTCCATCCAAGCATTAGCAATTGCTCAGCTCTCAGTGAGAAATACAACCCGTATCTTGTTATCCCGGGCAATTTTCCTGGCTCCTTGGCCATGCTGGGCTGAAGTTACCATTTCCACCCCAGAAGCAGCTGCGTTTCCAGCGCTCTTTGGCATCGCAGTGGGTTAAGGTGTCGGCGGAGCCCTAAATTTGACTTTTAACCCCAGGAGGAAGGAGATGGGGAGGAAGGACATGCCATGCTCGGGCAGGGCCACCCTCCCAGGTCCTACTTACCCTGCGATCGCAGTGAGAGCCGCAGATGCCGAGCCCGACGCCGGCGGCCGAACGAGCGAGCGGGCGGGTGGCGGGGACTTTGCCGGGCAGCACGCCGCTGTCCTGGCTAATTGCTCCCCAGCTCAGATTACAGCCTCCCTTCTTCCCTACATGTACAGGCGCTGGCACCTCGGCTGCAGCCATGGGGAGCCAACACCACCAGCCAGGGGGACATCCACCTTCAGTGGTATTTCTGCAGGGTAGGGACCCAAATTGCGGTCATAGAATCATAGAACCATAGAATCATCTAGGTTGGAAAAACCCTTTAAGATCATCAAGTCCAACCATTACCCTAACCCTGCCATCCCACCACTAAACCATGTCCCTAAGCACCTCATCTATCCTTCTTTTAAATGTGGCAGTGTAGGAAGCCCAAGGCGCCTTAGTGGTCTCAGAGGACTGGAAGAGAAGTGGCTCAAAGGGGATGTGAAGGACCAGCCAGAAGGATGCAGCAAATTTAAACGAAGTCAAACCTGAAGGATCAGACGCTAGGCTGGCGCAAGGCAGTCAGTGGTCCAAGGCAAGACCTTGGTTCTTTGATCTTGCCGTTTAATGATGGCCATGACCCAAACCCCATCTTCAAGCGTTTCCCAAGGAAGGAAGAAAAATGCCCAATCGTTTTCTCTTGGGGTGACAAACCCCCCTGGCACACACAAAATGCTTTGCTGCTGCTTGTTACCCTCCAGCTCATGGCTCTGCACACACCAGTTCAAGAGTTTCAGTGACTTTTAAATCCTCCGAGGGTTCCCTTTAAGGCTCTTGTTCCTCAGGCTGAGCCTGGCTGGAGGACATCTCCTTCCCAGGGGTACCAGGTTTCTGGCCCGGGGTTTCTGCCCTTTCCACTCTGCCCCGATGTCACCAGGGAGCCAGACACCCCCAGATTGTAGACGTCACCCCAAACCCACGTAGCTGCCGGGGTGCCAAAGGCAGGGCAGGGTATTTTGGGGACTGTCTTTATCTGCTGCAGTGAAGATTTAGCACAGGCATTGTGTAATGCCCGGGGGGCTCACTGCTCCCCATCCCCTCTCGCCGTCAGGGATCAGCAGCTCAATTAATCCTCCCTCATTCCCTGCCCACAGGTACCAGCCCCAGGCACCCTCTCAGCCTGGCCCCAGAAGCAAGAAGTCAAATCTCTGCCTGACATCAGCATCCGCCACCCCACCGACCGCCATCGCCCAGGGCACCCACCTCGTTTGGGAAGCCCTGCTCAAGTGGGGGTGGCCATGAATTTAACCCACCAGGCAGATGTGGAAGTCCCTAAAATAACTCCTTTCTCATTATTTCTGTGCCCCAGCCTCAGGCACTGTGGTGCATCGCTTCGTTATGGAGCCTGGCAGCCGCAGACCCTGCGGGCAGAGACCTGGGCATTTCAAAGGTTGGGTTTGAACCAACAAGGTTCAGTGCACACGCGGTTGCGTCGCTTCCTCTGCTCCTTCGCACAGCCCAGGTGACTGCTGCAGGATCACAAAAGCAATAAAGAAGAAGTCAGGAATCCCTTTTTTTTTTTTTTTTGGCCAGCCCTAAAATACCAACCTTCACGTGTGCTCCTGGGCAACCCTACAATAACCAAAGTGAGTGCGAAGCCCGGCGTTGGTGAGCCTGGGCGCCGCCGCGCGTGCACACGCAGGTTGACAAGGAGCAGACCACTGTTTCTCCAGCAAGCAAAACCAAAACACCAGCAAGGGGAGATTTTGGGGGGGGGCAAAGGTGGTGGCACACTGCTGCCAGCCACAACAGCCGACCTAATCCCCAGGGACCCGGTCTAATCCCCAGGGACCCGGTCCTGCCTGCCAGCATCCCTTGGAGGCGTAAAGCCAGCCGTCCCGCAGCATGGCCGGGTGGCTGCGGTGGCGACGGACAGACACGGAGCAAAGGTGCCCTGCAGCTGGAGCGGTGGCCCGGGCCGGGGGCGCTGGGGGGGGGGGGGTGCGTGCGCCATGCACGCTCCTATCGACATGGCCCCGGCCGCCCTCCAACATCCCTGCAGGGAGATAACTTTGCAAATGGCGTAAATGCAAGCGCACGTGAGTTGGGGGGAGGGGGGGGCCCTGCTCCAGCTCCCCCCCTCCCCCCGCCCAGCCCCGGACCTCCTGCAGCGGTCACCAGCGATGCTCAGGGCTCGCCAGCGTCCCACTGTCCCCTGGCTCGGCTGTGCCGATGGCGGGGGGGTCAGGAGGGCCGTGATGGTCCTGTGCGGAGTAGGGGGAACAAGGTGAGCACCACCACCAGCACCCACCAAGCCATTGCAGCGGCTAAAGCACCACATGGGCCCCACCCAGGGGATTTTTAGGACATGAAGGACCAGCCAGAAGGATGCAACAAATTAAAACCTGGGGGCTGTGACAGCAAGGTGCTGTCACGGCCGGAGCAGGACCTTGGGGTTTTTTTTGAACTTGTCATTTAGTGATGCCCATGACCCAAAAAGCACCTTCAAGCTTTTTCCAGGGGAGGAAGAAAAATCACCCTCCTTTTCTGTTGGGGTTGCTAAACATTTGCTGGTCTCACCGATGCTCACACCGGCAGCAAGGCGCCCTCCCCTTAGTGCGGCAGCAAGTATGCTTTTGTTCATAGAGAGGGGGAAACTGAGGCATGGCGGCTGGATGGGCCCAAGCACGGGGATCAGCTGCAGCCCATGCCATCGCCTTCCCCCCCAGCCTGGCCTGGCCTGAGTTCGAGGTATTTATAAAGCCGATAAGGGAGCAGAAAGAATTTTCCAAACACCAAAGTTACATAAGCTCTCCTTAGCCTCCACGGACATCGTCTGTAATTACAGGCTCCGTGGGGCGGGGAGACCTCCATGGTGGGGCTGGCGGGGGCCACCACTGCCCATGCCACCCCAAAAGGCTTCACCTTCC
>NW_009260696.1:2212240-2212638 GCF_000687185.1 Egretta garzetta
GCGCGGCGCCCCCCCCGTGGCCTGCCCCGCCCCCCCCCCAGCGACTGCGGGTAACCCCTGCTCTCCATCAGCCCCATTCCCACCACTTTTTGTCCCATTCCACCCATAGGCAGCTTCCAAAACCTCCTCCATCGCCTCGCAGCTGCCTCCGACTCCACCAGCCGTGCCTCAGTTTCCCCAGCCCCGCGCTTGCCGCCCAGGGGGTGTGGGTGTGGAGGGGTGTCCCCTCCCCAGGATATTTTTCTCTCGCCCAACTTCGGCCAAGGCGGCAGAGTTGGAGGGATGCTGAGCCGAGGCTCCGTCGCTGTGGCAACCCGCTGCGGCCGTCTCCAGGCGACCACCCAGGGATGCTGCAGAGCTGCTCCGGAGGCAGAGCGAGAGGGACCAGGGCCCGGAGT
>NW_009260696.1:2213221-2219745 GCF_000687185.1 Egretta garzetta
CGGCTGACAGCGCGGGGCGATGGCCTGGCCAGCGCCCGACACCGCGGCTGGGGAACAGAGCGGGACGTTTCTAATCGCTCCAGTTGGAAATGGGCCCATTTTTACATTTGCTAAATTAAAGGATGTCGGTGTCTGATGCCAAGCCCAGGCTCCCTCGGAAATCTAAACTAATGACAGAGAAGAAAATGAGCTGAAACCAGAGCACAAGCGCTCCCACGTTATCCAGCCACACCAGCCATGACCGTGGCAGGGTTTAGATGGCAGCTTGCAAAGCACCAACCGTCCCAAAGATCTCAACTTTTTGCCCCAAAATGCAACCTTGCCTGCTTTGCTCGGTCAGAAAGTGCATTGCTGGTACCTGGGCAAGCCAGGCTCCGTGCCGGGGCTCCCGGAGAGACCCCCAGCCTCCTCCAGCCTCCCAAAGGGCAAATACCTCCCTCTTTTATGGATACAGCTGCTCTAGGCAACAGGGTTTCGATCAGCACACGGTGGAAGGAGGGACAGCAGCCAGGCGACTGCAACGTCCGGATTTCTCCAGATCTGGTAAGGGTTTCAGTCCCTGGTGCTCTCCAGGCTCCGCTGGGGTGTTTTTGTGCTGCAGCTGAGCAAAACCACAGGGTGGTGGTTTGGTTTTTTTTTTTTTTCCTTTTATAATTTTCTCTGCGAGATAAAATTAAACAAACAAGCCCTTCTGGGAGCAGTGCGAGGAAGGGAGCCTGCTTTCCTACAGATGTGCGTGTCCTCAGCGATTACAACTGCTGAATTAAGCTTTCCCTGTGGCTGGGACATTTGCACGATCCCCTCCTTCGCCTCCCGCGGTTTCACAAGCAGGAGACCGGCTCGCTCTGCAGCCTCCCTCCCCATGAGGTCATTACCCAAACACCTATTTTTCACAAAAGCATCAGGAACGGGTTGTTGTTTTTTTTTCCCTGACCTCACCATCTCTCCATCAGATTAGTGTGGTCTCAAGAGTGAGGCTGGGAGTGCTTGGCGAAGTGGCATACACTGGCAGAGGAGAGGATAGGATAGGATAGAATAGACTAGGATAGAATAGAATAGAATAGAATAGAATAGAATAGAATAGAATAGAATAGAATGCAGCTGGGCATCCCCCAGGGCTGCAGAGGAGGGGGAATGCTGTGGGTCAGGAGCAGAGAGGGGGTTCCCAGCTGCCCTCCGAGTCCTGGCTGCAGCCCCCCCCCCAAACCAAAGAGGAATGGCCGTGGCACCAAGGCTTGCCAACACACCTAGATGTTCCAGCTTCGTCTGATTTGGGAGCCAGCACAGAAGCCGTTGCCATAGCTTTGCAGACCACCGGTGGGTTTTGTAGCGCAATCTGGACCACGGATCTATGCAAATCCCCAAGGCAGAAGTCTTTATGGAGGCATATGACAACCGAAAAAGAATAGCGCTCAGTGCTCTACTCCCACACGCCACCCCCCAACTTCACCATCATTTAAATCAGTCTTAAGTTGGAAGAATTCAAATCAACACTGTCGTCACAGAGCCAAGCAGAGAGGTGACACAACTTGGATGCTGCCAGGGAAATTGCCCCCCTGAGACTCCAAACCCATCAGCCCATCACTTTTTGAAGCCCTATCAAGGAAAACAAATGAACTGGCAACCCGCTGCCCCCAGCCCTCCATCCCCTCCGGCCAGGGCTGCCAGAGAGATTTCCAACCAGCCTTCCCCCTGGGATCAATGGGAGGGGGACCGTGGGGAGAAAAAAATATCCAAGCCATGCTGCTAAGGCTGGAGAGCCACAGTTGGAAAAGAAATCAAAGCTTCCAAAGAGAGAGATGCCAAGGAGATATGTTGTTCCCCAGAGAAACAGGACATTTTTCTCCAAGGGGGAGGAAGGGAGGAGGAAGGCTCGTGCCACCTCTTTCAGCTACCCAGCATAGGTACTCAGGGGCTCGGTGCCCGGCAGCCGGCTCGGGCGGCTTGGCCCCACTGTGCAATGCTGCAGACACAGATGGCATCGCAGCTATTGACTTTTTTGTTGTTGTGGGCTGGGTTTTTTTAATTTATTTTTTTTTTTTTTTACCCTAAAAGCACTTTTTCAGTTTGGGGGAAAGGTTGCTGGGTTCTGCCAGCAGCCAGGCAGATGTGGAGCTGCTCTCTGGGCTCCTGGAGATTTCCCTGCCTTCCTGCACCGCATGCCCAGACCCTCTGTGGTGGCAGGGGAAGGAGCTTGCCATCGGCAAACTCCTTGCTGCTCGCATGGGAGTCACACAGAGAAGGAGCTGGGGGAAAACACATACTTTGCTATCGCCAGAAATGCCCAAATCAGGTCCCAGTTCAGCCCAGAGGATAAAGGATTGGCAGTTTAGGTTTTCCTTGGATCGCACAAGCAACGGGATAGAGCTGGAAGCAAGTGGTGGTGGGGGGGGAATTGTTTCAGCGCACTCCGGGTTGCTCCCCCGAAGCCACCCACTTTGGCTAGCTCAGCATAATTCCTGCAGCAAATTGTTCCTGCAGGAAGTTTTATACCTGCGCCCTTGGGCAAAGCCCTGGAGCATCCTTCGCTGGGAACAAGCTACCTGCCTGCTCAAGGCAGCACCGGGGAAGCAGGAGGGAGAGGAGGATGGGATGCAGAGTTGGCCCAGCTATAAATAACCCCATGGAAAGGAAACAGGAGAAAAAGCAGCAAACGAAAACCAATAAATCCAGGGAGATGGGTTTGGCTACGGCCATTCAGTGCAAAGAGTCCTCGTGCTCCATGCGACCCCGTAGAATCGGGCATAAAAGAAAATGGGATCCATCAAAGCTCAATGGAGCAGGATCCAGCCCGGCCATCGCCTTGCTATAAGCACCCATCCAACCGACCTACGGCCCTGGGCAGGGTGTGCAGTATGCAATGCATAGGTTGTGGCAAAACCTCATCCCCTCTGCTTCATTAAAAAAGGTAAAGGTGAGAAAGGGGAGAGTCAAATTAAGGAGAGTTAAACTTAGGAGAGTTAAATTCAGGTGCTCGTTGGACCATGCCCACACAACTGGCTGAGCTCCTGGTGTTACCGGCACTGAACACCCAACGATCCCATCCCTGCCCGCGCCAGCAAGCTGTGAAATAGCCTGTGTTTAAGGCAATCATTATTTGCAATCTGTGATCCTGGAGGAAAAGGCAGAAAAAGCAACTTCTCGGTTTTACCAATAAAAAGGGAATTGCAGAGGCTCAGCGAGCAGGGTGGCCAGCAGGTCACAACCAGCAGTGCTGGAGTGATTCATTCTAAATAAGCTAGATTTAGTCAAACTAGCCTAGAATAAGGCAGGGAAAACAGCCCGGAGTTTGCCCTGCCAATGCCTGGCCCATGGAAGCGATGGGGCCCGCGGAGACGGGCATAAAAGAAAATGGGATCCATCAAAGCTCAATGGAGCAGGATCCAGCCCGGCCATCACCTTGCTATAAGCACCCATCCAACCGACCTACGGCCCTGGGCAGGGTGTGCAGTATGCAATGCATAGGTTGTGGCAAAACCTCATCCCCTCTGCTTCATTAAAAAAGGTAAAGGTGAGAAAGGGGAGAGTCAAATTAAGGAGAGTTAAACTTAGGAAAGTTAAATTCAGGTGCTCGTTGGACCATGCCCACACAACTGGCTGAGCTCCTGGTGTTACCGGCACTGAACACCCAACGATCCCATCCCTGCCCGCGCCAGCAAGCTGTGAAATAGCCTGTGTTTAAGGCAATCATTATTTGCAATCTGTGATCCTGGAGGAAAAGGCAGAAAAAGCAACTTCTCGGTTTTACCAATAAAAAGGGAATTGCAGAGGCTCAGCGAGCAGGGTGGCCAGCAGGTCACAACCAGCAGTGCTGGAGTGATTCATTCTAAATAAGCTAGATTTAGTCAAACTAGCCTAGAATAAGGCAGGGAAAACAGCCCGGAGTTTGCCCTGCCGATGCCTGGCCCATGGAAGCGATGGGGCCAGCGGAGAGGAGGCAGAGCGGGATCATCCCCACCGCTGCTTTCCCTACTGCCTCCAGAAAAATGAATGAAAAGCTTCAAATCCCAGCTCCCGCATCTGGATACTGCACCCAAGCACATTAAAGGGGGTTTATTTTATTTATTTATCTCTTTTCCCAGCCCATCTCCCCAGAGCGCATCGATCCCCATCCCCAAAGGCTGTCGGAGGAGCCAGGGACCGACCACCACCCCTCAGTGCCCACAGGACTGCTTTTCCCCAGAAAATCCTCCGAGCTGCTTCGGTTTGCCTTGCGGGTAACTTATTATTAAAGCTGAGCAAATAATTCAGGGCAAAAGCTCCAGGAACAACGTTTCACCTTTTCATTTTCTGCTCTCGGAACTGTCTGCAATTTTCCCCGTGCTAGGGGATGATTTAAAGACCTGTCTCCGGACGGGAGCGCCTTGCTGCGACGGCGGCTGCGAGTGTTTGATGGCCCAAATTTCACGTGTGCAGATGAGGACACGGCAGACACATAAGGATGGATGAGTCTTTCCCAGTAGCCTAATTAGACAAGCAGCATTTGCAAGTGGGTTTTTGAGTGTTTTCCTGCGTTCAAGACCTGCAAAGGCTTCGTGCAGAGTTAACGACCCGCCTGTTCGTTACACAAGGCTCGACGAGTGCTTTGATTTATGGCTAATCATTTTTCAGCTGATGGTACCAGTCCGGACACAGGATTTCCACGGAGCACCTCATTCCCAGCCCCTCTTTGCACCCCAAAACATCACTAAGGACACGGGAAAGATGTGAGGAGGACAGGGCCACGGGCCGAGCCGCGGGGCCATCGGGCTGCGACAGCTCTGACCTTCCCGCACCGCAGCCATCCCAGGCATTCGCTTCCTCATTAGCGGAAAGGTTAGGGAGAAGGGATCGGCTCCGTGCTAACTCCCCATGGCGTGACGCAGGCTGGCAAAGGCAGCTCGCCCCGACGGCTCGGGCAAGCGCCAGCCGAAAAAAGAGTGGGGAGGGGAGAACCACGCTCCTGGCTTGCGGTACAGGGGTGCCTGAAATCAGAGGTCCTGGAGCAAGAGCCTGTGCCCCCCTCCCCATCTGCCTGTCCCTGGGAATCCCATGCTGGGGCGAAACAGAGCCCTCCCTCGAGGCCGTACGAACTGCCTGCACCAAGAGATGCCCCTTTCCCGGAGGACAAAGGCTGGTGTCACCCGTTGCGGTGACCCCGGACGCTCGTCAGGGATGCTGACAGGGTGGAGAAAAGAGACGTGTACACACACCCACCCACTGGAGATCTGGCATCAAGGGCCACCACGGCTCATTCAGGGACCCAGCCCTGGCGCAAGGATCTGCTCCCAGGTTTGGGCAGGGCAGCTGCTGCCGCCCGGTTTGCTTGCTCTCGGGACGGAGCAAACGGATGACATTAACCTCCCGCTGGAAAGACCCCCTGGAGCAGCTCATGCACGGGACAGAAAGAAGCCATTTATTGCCCCCAGCACCCGAAAGGGGCCGGGGCCGCTCTCGGGGCCATCCCAGGTGACCGAGCCTGGGGCTCCATTAGTCCCTGCTGGAAACCCCTCTCCAGCCGAATGGCTTTCTCCTCCCGTTGCGTAACTGCACTTTGTCGAGCGAACCCAGCTGCTGGCGATGCATTTTCTCCAGCCTCGCTGCTCTCCCGCAACATTTTCCTTCTTCCTTTCCCTCTCTCCGGACAGTCACCAAAGCACCCGGGAGAGGGAAAGGAAAGAAAAACCCAACCCTCATCCCACCCATAAAGCAAAACCCAGGACGAAAACAGGGGGGGAAAAAAAGCAGAGAGCGGTGTCAGATGCCTCTCCCCAATCCATCCCCTCCTGGTTTGCCTGTGGGGGTTTGACAAAAGTGCTTTTCGGCTGACAAAATGATTACAGGGTGCCGAGACAGTAAGTTGCACATGGATTTCTTTCCTGCATTTCAAGCAGGGTGAGGACACGGCTGCAAAGGCAGCTGCACTTCTGGAGGGGTCGCAGCAATGGGGGAGAGGGGAGGTGGCAGGAGGGGGGATTTGGGGAGAGGAGGAAGGAGGGATATTTTCTGCTCAGGAAAAAAAGCAAGAAGAATGCGGGTGGGAGCATGCACGAGTGTGCAAGGCCAAAGGCAGGAGATGCTGCAGGTCCCTGTTGGAGCGGGGATGGGTTTGGGAGGATGCTGGTGCTGGTGCCTGGACCAGCCCGAAGTGGGAAGGGGAGAAGCTGGAGCCGCTGCCCCCCTGAGCAGGATCAGATGCTGTGGCCTTGCTGGGAGAGGGGGGCGGATTTTGGGCAGTGGCAGCGCTGGGACCGTGTGTACGGCGTCCGTGGGGACGGAGCCTGAGCGGGGCAGAGCCGGGCGCCCTGGGCACGCGTGGCCTCCCCGCGCCTGCAGGAGGTGGGTGCTGGGCAGGGGGGAGGAGGAGAGGAGGATTTCAGCTCCAAACTCAATCTGTTGGAGAACTTGGCCTGCTCCCCGTCAAGCTGAAAATAGCACATATGTAAGGACGTGCACGCAGTGCTGGCTGTGTCCTCGCCGAGCGCTTCCTTCCTGCTGTGCTCCACGCAGCGCCCCGGCCCTCCGCCTGCTGCCTCCGGCCCCCC
>NW_009260696.1:2219762-2222786 GCF_000687185.1 Egretta garzetta
CGGCGCCCCCCCCCCCCGCCGTTATCATCTGGAGCGGGCGAGGATGAGCGCGGCTCACGGCGGGAGCCGAGCTTTATTAGAAACTGGCATCTGGCTCCAGCGCCCCCCCTCCAGCCACCGGCCCAGGCTCGGGCTCAGGATAGGGCCACGAGCACACACGAATGCCCAGGCAGCTGCAGCAGCAGGCGGGGAACCTCCACGAATCCCCATTTCCCCAGACTTTATCTCCAAATCCGTTATTAGGCTACCGGAAAATAAAGTCATCATCCTCCTCCGCGGGGGCACATGCTGCCCGGCCAGGGTCAAGCCCCAGCCCTCAGAGGGACGGTGAACTATCGGAGAGTGCAGCAAGCTGGAGGATGGAGATAACCCTGGCAGCAGCCAGAGCTGATTCCTGCAGCCGGGAAGGAAGAAACGAGGCTGAGCTCCCATGGACCTTGGGCACAGGAATAACGGGAGAGTTTTGTGGGACATCGGCCGCAGCTCTGAGCACAGCCTATGCAAAGCCCCGCTTCTCTCCCATCCCTTTGAATTCCCCCCTAAATATACATCCAGGGCAAGTACCCCAGGATGGAGGAAATATAGGGTTTCTCTGAACGAGGCTTACGGGCTGGTAAATGCAAAAAAAGCAAATAACACCCGGTGCTGGGGAGGGACCCAGAGGCCACCTGCATGGCCCTTTGCATACCGCAGAAGAGGATTTTTGTAAGAATGCAGGTGGGCTTGTGCTCAGTGTGTTCAGGGAGCACTGTATAGCCGCTATAGGGTGATCTCCCAACCAGAGGGACCAACGAGCCCTCCAGCCAGGCTGCCCGGCCTTTCGGGGCATGGCCCCGCAGCAGCGCCCAGCAGGAGAGGCATCGCTCTGTGAAAACACATTTCTCACCCCAAATCTCCGCTCTGCCAGGTCGTTGCTTTATGACGAGGGCTGCCTCGGGCTGCAGAGCCCGGCCGGGGACAGCGACTGGATGCTGGGGGACATCGCCGGCCGGGCTGGAACCAAACCCAGCTCTAATGCACGCTCACATCCGCAGCGCACCAAAACCGTGCCTGAGCATCGCCAAAACCCCACTGCTCTCCGAAGGCCTCTGAGGAACGGCATTAGCAAGCGTGTGGTATCAGCTCTCCTGAAACAGAGCCATTGTGGTCGAGGCAGGATCCTTATTAATTCTTTCCTCTCTTTAATTTCCATCTTTTCTCGGTTCCCTTTCCAATTGCTCAGCCCCACCACTGCCAGCCTGTGTCCCTGCGGCACGGTGCTACCAGCGTTAGCGCTCTGTAACGCGGGGATGTGATGGGTGGTTGCATTTGGGGTCGATGGCAAGCTCGGAGGCAAACGGGGAGCACAGCAAGAAGAGAGCCCCGGATGGGGCAGAGCACCCTGGGCAGAGGGGAAAAGGAGGGTGGGGAGCACCGAAATAACACCATGGGGCTCGGTGGCCAGGCAGCAGGGCAGGGGGAACACACGGCTGGGTCCTGGCCCCATCCACCCTCCAAGCTGGGAGGATGGAGACAGGAAGAAACAGCATCATTTGGTGAAACATCCCAGTTTCTCCCCAGACATCGCCCTTGGGGACAGGGGTGGGACAGGACCTCCCTGGCACCCGCAAAGCCCACCCCAGTGATCAACCCCCCTGCCTCTGCCAGCAGCACCCGCCTCGGCCACCCATCACCAACATACTCCCCACCACCACCCTTGGGTCCCCCCATCACTCTCATCCCCCGCGCGCCTAAAAAGCACCAGCCCTCCAGCGCCCACCACCATCGATGCCATCAACGTGTCCCCGGGTCCCAGGGGATGCCGACGTGCAGCCACCCCTACGCAGGGGACAGTGCGGGGACGTTATATGGCCCCAGGGACCCCTGCGGTGTCCACCCGCCCCCCCGTTACGTAAACTGCCTGGAGCTGGGACTGTGTTCATTTGTGTTGCCTACAGCGCTGCGCTCTTCAACTTTATTTGCATAACAAATAATTAATAATAATTAATGACTGGGAGGACGGTGCGGATTGCCAGATTTTGCTAATTAGCGAACAAGCGCCATTGCAAAAGCAAAGGCAGGTGTCACGCGGCCCCGTCTCCCCACCAAGGGCGGGCTGGGGACATGGTGGGGACAGTGGCTCCGTGGGATCCTCAGCCCTTTTGGGGAGGAGGAGGAGGGGGCAGCGGTGGTGGGACAGGTCAGTGGTGCTCGCAGGGTTTTGGCTGGTGGCCACGGGCGGGTGCTTTCATGCACGGCATGGGGAGCACCCAAGCCCCCCGACACAGCCCAACACACGTGCCACCGCATGGTGTCCCACGCCCCGCTTTCTCCGCACCCTTATTAGAGCCTGGGACAACACTACTTAATTGTCTGATGATGGCACCACTCCATATAATTAACAGGAAAATGGGCACCAGCTCGTTAGGGAAAAGCCCTTGCTCCAGCAGCCCCACAGCCAAATCGTGCTGGGGACGTTCTGCCCCCGAGGTCCCTTGCAGGTGGCACCCCCTCACCAGGGTGGGGGGGCTGAAAGCACCAGGGAGACCCCACTGCGTCACTGATGCCAGCAGATATGGAGGAACGGGGATGGGAGCAACTGGCCTGCCTGTTCGGTGACACCTGGGGGGCAGGGGGACATGGCAGCCCCTGCCTGGACCTCATGAACAGGCCACCAGGGCCTGGGAACACTGACCCTGAGAGGGAGGGAGAAAGGGAAAGGGAAAAGGGAAAAGGGAAAAGGGAAAGGGAAAGGGAAAGGGAAAGGGAAAGGGAAAGGGAAAGGGAAAGGGGAAAGAAAAAAAAGGGAAAGAAAAAGGGAAAGGGAAAGAAAAAGAAAAAAGAAAAATAGAGAAAAGGCAAAAAAGAAGGAAGATAAAAAGAAGAGGAAGGGAAGGGAAGGGAAGGGAAGGGAAAGGGAAAGGGAAAGGGAAAGGGAAAGGGAAAGGGAAAGGGGAAAGAAAAAAAAGGGAAAGAAAAAGGGAAAGGGAAAGAAAAAGAAAAAAGAAAAATAGAGAAAAGGCAAAAAAGAAGGAAGATAAAAAG
>NW_009260696.1:2222801-2223145 GCF_000687185.1 Egretta garzetta
GGCTGGCCGGCGGCGCTAGCGGCAGGATGCTCCCGGGCGGGTGCGGGGCCCCGCTGTGTTCAGGGACACCTGCAGGGCTGTGGAAATAATTGCTGGTAATAAGCCCGTTAGCCTCTTAACCCCCATTAAGCAGCTTAGAGGGGACATGCGCCATTATACGCAAACCCGGAGGTGGAGAAGGGCCTTGTCAGGGCAAAGGGGTGTTACGCTGGGGACGGGATTTCAGTGGGTGCTGCGGGGGTGTCATGGGGAGGGTACGGCGCCATCCTTCCCCCCAACAAGCCCCCCTCCTGCATCCAGCCCCCACTGTTGCCCTTTGCCAGCCGGGACTGTCCGCCGCGCCC
>NW_009260696.1:2232452-2232698 GCF_000687185.1 Egretta garzetta
GGGTAGGGGAACATGGCAGCCCCTGCCTGGACCTCATGAACAGGCCACCAGGGCCTGGGAACACTGACCCTGAGAGGGAGGGAGAAAGGGAAAGGGAAAAGGGAAAAGGGAAAGGGAAAGGGAAAGGGAAAGGGAAAGGGAAAGGGAAAGGGAAAGGGGAAAGAAAAAAAAGGGAAAGAAAAAGGGAAAGGGAAAGAAAAAGAAAAAAGAAAAATAGAGAAAAGGCAAAAAAGAAGGAAGATAAAA
>NW_009260696.1:2232829-2235411 GCF_000687185.1 Egretta garzetta
GGGAAGGGAAGGGAAGGGAAGGGAAGGGAAGGGAAGGGAAGGGAAGGGAAGGGAAGGGAAGGGAAAGGAAAGGATCCTCTGGCCTTTGATTTGCTCAGGCACTGCCTGCTGTATCACACACGAGCATACACCTGTGCACGCAGGAGCACTGGGGGCCACGGGGTGCTGGGGTGAGGGGTGGACAAAGCCCCAGCCCCGGCTGCCCCGAGCCAGCGCGCAGGGAGCAGGGTGCTTCCCTCCCTGGGAAAAGACGGGATGGAGCAGAGCCAAGCCCATTCCCTCATCCCCCTCATCCCAAGCCCTTCAGGTCCCACTCACTTTCCTTAGCCCTTGCAGCATCCCAGACAAGCCCTCAGTGCCACTCGGCATCGCTCCCACTGCAGCTCCAAACCAGCCCCTCGCTTTACACCACCATTAGAGCAGAGCTGTGTGTAATTACGCTTCGCTGGCTCTCCTCTGTAACTATAATTCCTTTGCCTCGCTGAATTGCTTCCCCTTCAGCACCACACATAATCCATTGCACTGTAATTATACTGGAATTTTAATACCTGATGCATTTATAAGATGCACTTAATTCATCAGCCCCTTTAAGTACGTTGTCATTACAGCCTTCGGCACGGCAGGAAGGATGACTCGCTGTCAGATGGAGATTAGCTGGCCCCCATGTGTAACGAGTTGGAGGGCGTTCTCAGCCCAGCTGAGAACCACACTGCCAGATCTGGCCCTGGGGCAGCCAGGGCTGGGGAGCAGGACCCCACTGCACCGGGTGTCCCAGCCCCCCGGGGGGGGATTGGCGGTGCCAGGGTTCCCTGTGCTCCTGTGAAGATGAAGGGCAACGGCATCCAGAGCAGCACCCGACCTCCCTTTCCGAAATGTCTGAATCTCCCGGCAGGGATGGATTTGGCATTTCAGAAGGGCCTGACCCAGCGCTGGCTGCCCAGGATTGGGGAAGGTTTATCCAGGCAGGCCGAGCACTAGGGGGGGGTCACCGAAGGGCTTCCCAAGGCGAGGGATCTGCATTTAGATCCCTCCAAACCCATGAAGAAAGTAGCTGCTACTGAAGCCTTATTTTTCCTGGCATTTCTCACGGTGGCTCCTTTCCAGCCATGTCCTAAAAGGGAACCAAAGGCCTTTGAGCCTCTTGCAGCAAGCACAATGCAATGATTTTCCCGGCCCGGGTGGGAAGGATGAGCTCACTGGCGTCCTTGGTTCCCCCCAGCTTCAGGGTGCAGGGTCCCTGTGCCATGCAGCGCGGGTGCCAGGGCTGGTTGGGGTGCCCGGGCAGGGCAGCGGGCTCGGTGGCATGCCGTGGGGCAGCTGGGCTCCATCCCACCAAGCCCCGGGAAAAAGGCCACATGAGCCTGGGAATGAGGGGCACAGGGGGAGAGGGAGGCGGGGGTCTTGGGAACTTGGTCCCTGTGGGGGGTCCTGGCTCTCACTGATGGGTGACAGCATGTTTTTCGCAGTGGGATCATACTGGGTTTTTCCACAGTGCTGTGGTGATGCCTGCACTGCCCTGCCAGGCAGCCCTGCAGGCAGATGGCACCCATGGGTGGTGGCATCTGCCCCCACTGAGGCCACCTCGGCGCTGGCCATGAGGCACCACAGAGGCGCAGCCCAGCTCCCGGTGGCACCGAGTGACCCTCAGACTGGGACAGGGACCTGACACGTCCCCACAGCACTGGGTGACCACTGGGACTGAGCTGGGGCCCCGTGTGCCTCCAGGCACAAACTCTCCTCCTGCCTCTGGTGAGCCGTGCCGGAGCAGAGCCGTGCCGGAGCAGAGCTGAAATGACATTCCAGCTGGAGGGGGACACTCAGCAAGTACCACCCCAAGCTGCTACCAGCACCCCAAGCCCACCCACAGCCCTCAGGCACCCGGCAGCTGCTGGCACCGGGGCAGCTCCCAGGTGCACCCCAGCATTTGGCAGCCACCAGGCACGGTGACACGCTGTCCCCCACCAGAGCGCGGCCTCGGCACGACCTGGCAGCAAGGTTTCTCCCCCAGGCTCCCCACTCTGTCACCCTGGGGACTCAAGCAGGATGGGTGCTGTGGCCGGCCCTGCTGTCCCCCATGTCACCGGGTCATGGCACGTGCAGCAAGCTCCAGAGCTGCACCTCGCTGCAAGGCTGCTGCACCCAGCACCAGCAGGTCCCTGTGCCCACGTGCCAGACCCAAGCAGGGACACTGGCTTCAGGAGCAGACCTCATCCTGCACCAGGGGTATCCGAGGGGCTGGTAATGTCCCATCTCCTCCTACCCATCCAGAGGGACCCTGGTACCTGCTCCCCGCAGGGAGTCACAGCCTCCTGCCTCAGTTTCCCCATCTGCACTCTGGGGCTATGCTCTCCGAGGAGAGCAGAGACGGGCGCACAGTTGGCAGAGGATGCCAGCAGGGTCTCTAACCTGACCCCTCGCTTCTCTGCTCTCCCCCTTCCCAGTCCCTCCTTCTGCAGGGTGCTGCCACCCCGGGGGGTTTCGTCTCCCAAGGTCACCAGACAGATGGGGCTGGGGGCAGACACCCCAGCCCCTTGTGCCCAGCCACCCCCGCTAGCCACCGCCCTCCATGTCCTGGCCACCCC
>NW_009260696.1:2235620-2238776 GCF_000687185.1 Egretta garzetta
AGCTGGGGGGAAGAGGTGTGCAGGAGGGTTGTGTCGCCGTAGGGCTGGGATTGGGGATGGGGATGGGGTGGGACGGGGCTGGGAGGAGGTGGGTGCTGCAGCCACATCCCACTGAGTCCTCCTGCAGCCCTCAGCCACAACTTTTCCCAGGCTCACCCATGCAAGCGAGAGCGCAGGGACAGAGCCAGGTGGCCAGGTTGTGACTCCTGGATTGTGTCTCCTTTGGGGAGATTCATGGAGCGGGATGAACGCAGCTGAGGCAAAGGACCCCGGCCTCTCTCCCAGCCTCATCCGCCTGCTACGTCTAAATCCCCATCCCCACATCTCCAGAGGGTCAGCATCCTTAGGGACAGCATCCTTGGCTTTAGCATCCCTGGGTCAGCATCCCTGAGGAAAGCATCCCTGGGTCAGCGTCCCTGAGGAAAGCATCCCTGGTGCCTCCAGTGCAAGCTGGGGAGCCAGGATCAGGGCTTCCCAGAGCTCAAAGGGAGATCACAGAATCATAGAATCGTCTTGGTTGGAAAAGCCCTTTAAGATCATCAAGTCCAACCTTTAACCTAACCCTGCCATCCCACCACTAAACCCTGTCCCTAAGCACCTCAACTACCCTTCTTTTAAATACCTCCAGGGATGGGGACTCGACCACCTCCCTGGGCAGCTCATTCCAGAGCCTGACAACCCTTGCTGTGAAGAAATTTTTCCTAATGTCTAAAATCCTTCCCCCACAGGACAGCCCCAGCATCACCTGCCTCACAGCCCTGCGGGGAAGCGGAGGTGAGGGATGGCGCAGCCGGTGTCACCCATCTGTGAAGCACCCATGCCCTGAGCTGCTGGTGGTGGCACGGCAGCACTGGGGCTCCCCCAGGACCAAGCCCTAACAGACTGGTGAGGGCCTGGCAGCATCCCTTGTCACGGTGCAGGACAGGGACAGGGATGGGGAGCTCATGGCCCCCCAACCATGTGGCTTCTCTCTGGCTTTCTGCCAGGGGTAGTCTGGATCTGGCCATTTCTGTTGTGCCTCTCAAGAAAAGAAAAGCCCAGGCTAAGGCTCCTGGCAATAGGAGATACCAGAACGGGGAATTAATGTTAATTAATTCATAATGACGCTGAGATAGTGATACCAGATGCTTCAAAAGTCCAACGGGGGAATCTGAAAGAGCTTTGCAAAAAACCATCGCCCACTGGCAGTCCTGCCTCGCTGCAAGCTGGGAGCCAGGATCGAGCTGGGAACCAGGATGGAGCTGGGACCTAAGGACCGAGCTAGAACAAGGGAACAAGCCAAGGAACGGTGAAAGAGGGGCATGTCCCAGCGAGGGGACCGGCCCACAGTCACCCAGGCTGTGGGGGCAGCACCGGGACCCCCCAGCCACCCCAATCCCACCTTCCTCCTTCCCACCCCAACTCAGAAGCTGGAGTGGGGCTGGGGCAGCAAGACACCTGCCATGCTCCACTCCCCAGGGCTCAGGGGCTCTCTGAGCCCCTTAATGCTCTCAATTCCTCCATTTTGGGCACGCTGGGTGCAGGGCAGCCAGCCGGGTGGGTGCTGGGGCACCTGGGGGCCCGTAGGTGGGATGGAGGGACAGGAGCTGGGACAGGAGCCCAGGTCCTTCGCCAGCCGGTGTCCCCAGGCTTGGGGGACAATTCCCAGCTCCTGCAGCGAGCCAGGAGCCCGAGGAAGGGGTGCAAACTGGGCTGGTTTCTCCCTTCTCATCCACGAGAGCCAGCCCTCACCCAAACCAGCCTGGACCTTAGCCAAGGGGTGCAGAAGAGCCTAGAAAGGGGCTCAAGCCTGGGTGCCACCTCCCCAGGGCTGGGGACCTCTGAACTCTGCAGAAACCACGGACAAACCCCTGGGCTTGTAGCCATCCACCAGCCTGGTGCCTCTGGCCATTGGGGGCTGGGGGGGGGCGGAATTATGCTCCCCCCATGGTGATACAGCACCTGCAGCTTTAGGGAACACCCAAAATGGGGGCTAAGGAAGGTGGCCAAGGCTGCGGGGGGCCTGGCAGTGGCAGGGCGGGGCCGGGGGCCAGTGCCACCATCGCTGCTTACATAAGGTGCCCGCTCCTCCTGCCACGTGCCCGAGCGGCGACGGGAGAGGGGGACGGATCCGTCCCTCCAGCAACCCCTCTTGGTGACAGCGCTCCCGCTCTTTCTAGAGTCAGCATCCTCAAAACTGCCAACCCGTCCTCTTTTCCACCCCACACAGAGGTTGGGTGAGGCTCCCGTGCCTCTCAAGCACGTTTACACCCTAAACCCTGATGCCAACTGGGGAGAAAACGCTGGGTTTCAGCTCGCCGTGCAGTTCCCCCCACAGTTCCTCCGAAGTTTATCCGCAGCGGAGAACAATTCCCACCGCGCTGCCGGCTCCTGTAGCCTTGGTCAGCTGGCGGGGAGGAGGGGGGGGAACCCACGTTGAGCCACGGCCGGAGCATCCCGGAGCATCCCGGAGCATCCCGGAGCCCACGGCAGGGTGCGGCACGGCCCGGGGGGAGCACCGCCATCCTGCCCTGGCTGGTCCCAGGGGCCTCGCCGTGTCCCCCGGGGTCATTTCAGGGCTCAGAAAAAAAAAAAAAAAAAAATCCACCTTGACTTCATAGGTAAAGCAACTCTTTTGGGTAAAGACCAACAGGATTTCAAAGTGTGAAATCAGAGATCAGAGGCAAGAAATAAAGCGGCCTTTAAGGTGCCTTCCCCAGCAAAGCCAGTGGTTTATTAAGCCTATCCGGAGCGGATGGGAACGCTCGCTCTTCTTCCAGGCCTGAAAGGAGCAGGCGAGGGTTTTGTATTTATTTATTTATTTTTTAAAAGCCTTGTTTTCATTATTTTCTGGTGGCTTCGTCGCTTTGTGCTCACACAAAGGGAATTTCACCTGCTGTTCAGAACAAAAGGCCCCGGAAAGTTTTACGGAGAAGGGGACGAGGGGAAGGAGCTTTATAGAAGCAAACTGAGTTGTTGCAGGGTTTGGGTTTGGGTTTTTTGTTTTTTTTTTTTTTCACAGCGAGCTATAAAACATCCCCGGCTCCTTGTGGTGCCTGCGGGAGACCCGGCACCAGCACGCGAGTCCCCTGTCCCCACCGGTGTCACCCCCAGGCTGGAAGCAGGGAAATCCTGCAGCTCTTTACAGGATCGGGGTCGCTTTGGGGTGCAGCGGGG
>NW_009260696.1:2238799-2239223 GCF_000687185.1 Egretta garzetta
CAGCCCTCGTTTGCTGACACCACTGCAAAACAGGTGGTTCAAAATCACAAGGGTGGGGGGGGGAGAGAAAAACCCCTATTTGGGGATTTTGTGCTCGTATTTGCTGCAAAACTGTCCGGGAACGAATGCTGCTAAATACACACCATTTTTTCTCTCGAACTCTCTTTGCTCTATAATTAAGAGAGACTTCTAAAAATACAAATAGCCTCAAGCACCCGGAGAAGGCGTGCAGGTGCTGCTAACTGGAGGCACTTTAGTACAGCTCATTTTCTGGACAATTTTACTAGCCTGGCTTGTGCTCAGCGCCGATACTATTACAGTGATGCAATTATGCTGCTGCTGTCGTTGTCGGCTTGCTTGGCTTTTTTTTTCCCTGCGCTTTGCAGTTTGCCTTCGAAGCACCCACACACATATACACACACCA
>NW_009260696.1:2240426-2240784 GCF_000687185.1 Egretta garzetta
GTCCTGTTACGTGGTAGCAGTGTCCATGTGACAAGGCAGTGAGCTGGCTCCGGAGCTGCCTGCAGCTCGCCTTCCCTGCTTTTTTTTTTTTTCCCCCCAGCTCCCAGCCTTTTGACAGGGAATGAAACACAGACACCCAGTGAGACAGGCTCCAGCTTCTACAAAGCTCCACTCCCTCCTACCGCCTTTGTCCGTGAACAGCAACTACTCCAACTCTGCCCGTAGACACAAGTGAACCTCTGCATCAGCACTTTCCTAATGGCTGCTTTGCCCGAGTCCTTCGGCCCTTCTTCTTCTTCTTCCTCGCTTCCTCTCCACCACCTTGATGGCTTCCGCTTGTTTTTTCTAGCCCGGCCCT
>NW_009260696.1:2240818-2241395 GCF_000687185.1 Egretta garzetta
TTTTCCCGCCCGGCCCCGCCCGGCCCCAGCCGCAACGAAGCGACAACCCTTTCCCGACAGATCCATCTCAGCTTCCCCGGGTCGGCTGCTGCGGTCGGGGGGGGTGCGGCCCTGCAGCCCATCACCGTCCCTTCTGGGCGCCTTCCATGAAAAATCGATGGCGGGTACCGTGTCCCCAGAGGCTTCGCTTGGCTTTGGGCTGGTTTCAGGGGCAGGGTCTGCGTGTGTGGAGAGGAGCCAGGGGCAGAGGGAGGGCTGGGAATTGAAGCCACTTCTTTTTATTGCGGGCAGGGATCTTTTTTTAAATTTTTTTCTTTTTTTTTTTTTTTTTAAGATTGATTGAAGTCCAAGTTTATTTCTTGGTGGTGAGCATTATTTTAAGCTGTTTGGGAGGCTTTGGGTATCTCCAGGTCACCCTGTCCTCATAACAGCGAGGCCTTTTTGGAGAGGGTCAAAGTGAAACCCTGCTCCAGCAGCCTTTCCCCCCACCCCTGCGGAGGGGAGCGGGCGGCAGAGGGATGCTGCAGAGGGCTCACAACCTCAGCTGGCTTCCAGACAGAAGGAGATGCAACACAGC
>NW_009260696.1:2241699-2242193 GCF_000687185.1 Egretta garzetta
TCCCAGCCTTCTCGTTACTCTTCCCCATCTCCCACCGTGGGTTTGGGACCAGCCAGTGCTCCCTCTCCTCTTCCCTTCGGCAGCGTCCTGGAGCCAGCATCCTCGTCCCCAGCTCCCACCCCGGCCCCGGCCCGGCCATGGAGCATTGCACTTCCCCTCGCCGCTCCCAGACACCCCTGAGCCCCAGAGCATCTCAGGGCGATGCTTGCGGCGCTGCCTCCTCTCCCCTCTCTGCACTAGCGAGCCCCATCTCACCCCATTGCACCCACCCTACAAATATTGAATTTTAACCAATGCTTTGAAATCCCTGGATGGAAAGCACGGCAGGGCCTTGTTCTGGCAGTGGTACGCCTAAACCCCCACGGATGCTCTGCCAACAGTGGGGAATTGGATTTGGCAGATCGGAGGGGATGCCAGCCCAGCCACTGGGCATGGTGGCCACGAGCACGACCACCCAAGGGGCGACCATCAATGTCTTCATCCCCAAACATTGA
>NW_009260696.1:2242619-2249023 GCF_000687185.1 Egretta garzetta
CCTGGGGCTGGGCTGGCAGAAGGGAGCTGGGCAGCCACAACTGGTGAGACTGGTGTTCCCATCACCCTGCCGTGCTGCTGGCTTACCCCTCGCTCCCCAGGTTGCTGTGGGAAATGCAAAGAAATAGCCTGGGATTTCCATCCCGGCGAGCCCCAGGGTTCACCCAACCCACTGGGGGAGCAGAGCGGCTCCCCACGTTTTTGCCGTCGGCTCTGGGCGCTGCTGCGGTGGGGAAGCCCATTGCCCCCAGCGCGCCCGTCTGGGGGTGCAGGACTGCAATCCCGGGGAGCCCCGGGGGCTCTCAGCCGAGGAACAATTTAATCAAGACGGATAGCCCAATTGGAGGGCTGCCGCCCATAAATTCCGCGCTCGCACTGCATTAGTGTCAGGGCTCCTGGAGGAAGAGGCCGAGGAGGAGGAGGAGGCTAGGGGGGAGCGGGGATGGGGGAACGCGCTAAGTCACCCGTGCTCTCACCGATGGCACGGGGCCGCCCAGACCGGGTGCCACCACCCAGGTGCGCTCCCCATCCCACGGCGAGCAGCCTGGCCCTGGGGACACAGCCCACCACCCTCCAGCCCCTCCAAAAGCGCAATGGCTGGAGAGGGTGGGATTTTGAGCAACCTGGTTTTGCTGAGCCCCAAAAGGCACAGGGTTGTTCACGAATCCCCCAGGCCAAGGCAGGGTTTTGCTCCCATGGGAATCTCCCCCCCTCGCTCCGAGGGGTTTTGACGCCCTGCAGTAGATCACAGCCCAACAACCGGGACTCAAAAGCACGAGCTGAGAGAGACCCAAGGCTGCTGGATGCAGCACCCACCCCAGAGCCCAGCCGAGGCACCCCAAATTCACGCCGGGCCAGCCTGCCGCGGGGCTGCGGGACATCCCCATGGGGAGCCGGTCTGGTTCTCCCAGCACCCCCGCTCCCTTCCCACCTCTGCTCCTAGGAAGGCCATTTTCAGGCTCCAGGTT
Organism: Egretta garzetta; assembly: GCF_000687185.1. Lineage (NCBI taxonomy): Eukaryota > Metazoa > Chordata > Aves > Pelecaniformes > Ardeidae > Egretta > Egretta garzetta. The sequence continues at coordinate 2,243,587 of NW_009260696.1, forward strand.
GCCGTCTGCTGACCCAAAACGGCCGTGTCCCCATCGTCTGGGTGCGGGCAGCAGGGAGACATGCGTGCCGCTGCGCCGCGCAAGCCGAGTCAGGAAATAAGCTCTCATCTATCAAAGTTAAAAATAGCCCTTATCTGTGCCATTAACGTGCCTTGCTCCTGACGCCCCGGCCGAGCTGGCTCCCGTCTCCCTGCCTGCCCGCATGCTCAGGCCAGCGCGATCCCGGCCGAAAAAGCGGCCACGGGGAAGGGACCGGCCGGTCGCCACCATCTGCTCCGGGCACTGGCATCGCCGCCGGCGCGGGATGCCGGCCCTGCCAGGCCGCGCTGTTGGCCGGCACGGCAGTGTGGAGGGCCAAGTCCTGGTGGGTTTCAGGAAGACAACGGGCCAGGGGATGTGGCGGACGGATGGAAGGACGGCGTGGGTTTGTGGGCACCCGCTCTCGCCCCCAGAGCGCTCACGGAGGCTACGTGGTCATGCCACGAAGGAGAAAACAGGGGTGCTGGCCCAGTGCAGGAGAAAAGATACTTGTGTGATAGGGATGGGGGATCTCAGCCTGGGAGAGCGACCGAGGACATCAAGGAGCAGTTGGGTGATGGAGAGATGGATGCTCAGACCAAGTCTCCATGCCCAGAGCATCCCAAGGGCTATGCCAGCAGCCGGTTAGCAGGGAGCATGGCTGAAACAGCTCAGGGCCCGAGAACTGTAGCACCACCATAGATTTATCTGGAAAAAGAAGCACACATCCCAGTGCACCTCTGGTTTCTGGCTGCGCTTCCGTGCAGCCAGGAGGGAGGGAGGGCAGGGAAGGAGCTGGACTGCCGGCAGGAGGAGCACGGCAGCCGAGGTCAGCACTTGCGGCGCTTTTATGAGACCACGCGCAAGGTCCCGGGGACCAGAAAGTGCTGATGGGGGCAAGAAGCGGCCAATGCCACACAGGGGTGCGGAGCAGCTCTCCCCAGGCTGGGTGCGAGTGGCACCATGCCCAGCAGGTCTGGCTGCCTGGGCTCAGCACCTTCGCATCCGCTCGCCTGGGAAAGAAAAGCAAAAGTAGGATTGGGCCTAAGGAACCACCAGCCAGGAGCAACGATCTGTCCTGTGAAAAGCCATGGAGCAGGTGAGCCATTTCTCCTCCAAAACAGCTAGCACAGGGGAAAAAAAAAAAAAAAAAAAAAAGATATTTGTATTTCTGCCAGCCGACAAAATGAGACACCACTTGTAGCCAGTGAAACTCTGCAGATTTTGCTAATAAAGGATTGCTCCGTCCAGCTTCCAGCTGGATTCCAGCCCCAGCCACGACGCAGACACTGGCAGCATCCGCCGTCGCATCCCAGCGCTGGCGTCACCAAGCGGGCCGGCCCCGTGCCGCGCCGCCGGTTCAGGCTCGCTGCAAACTCAAGCGCTGCCCCGTGGCAGGGACACAGCTCCCGTGCTGAGGTTTGCTCCCACCCTTTGCATCCCTGCGTGTGCCGTGGGGACTGCGCTGTGGGGATTGCACCGCATCCCTTGGGAGACTCTAACACATCTCAGGAAATTTTCCCTTTCTATTCAGCTTAATTTCACCCATTAGAGCTCATTTCAGCAGGGTCCCGAGGGGATAGAGCTCCCCAGCATCCTCCTCTGACTCTTCCTCCGCTTCTCTCCTCCTTCATCCGCACACTGCTCGCCTCGGGGAGGCTGATCCTTGCTCCATCATGAGCAATGCTGGTCCAAGCAATCATATCCTCTGGAAAACATGACCCTACGCCTCCCCAGTTGATGGTGTGTACATTTTCCATGTGGTCACCATACTCTTTTTAGGACTCCAAAGACGCTGACCCTGCCTCACCGCACGCAGAGAAGCCCAGGCCACGTCTGTGGGACAAACGCTTGAGGACACCTTGGCCAGTGCATTGCACCGCGGCCAGAGGTGGGAGCCTGCTCCTTATCCACAGCTGAAGAGCAGAAAAAGAACCGGTTTGGGGAAACCGTGTGCCCTCAGCATGCCACCACCCCAAGATCAGGCCAGAGACTGGGCTGGGATCCTGCCTGGAAAATATAGGACAAAGCAGGAGGCAAGAAGCTTATCTGCTGCTGTCATGACCTGCAGTGTTTGGGGGGGAGGATTTGGGGCAGCAGATGGGATTTCCTAGACCTCGTGCGTAAGCCCGGTGCTAGCTCCACATCCCGGGCCAGCTGGGACAAGCACAGCTTTGGCTTTTTACCACGGGATGGTCCAAAAGGAACAGCAAAGGGCAGCTTCCCTGGGCTGCCCATGGTGCTCATAGCACCCAGGAGTAACCATTGACCCCCTTCCTGCCCTCCTCGCCCCACCACCAGCGCTCAGCTCCCCTTTTCCTCACCCCCAGGTTGGATTATTTTAGGACAGGGAGGAGGAAAGAGCAACAGCGACCAGCTGACCAATGGTTACTCGTAGCCAAGCCCAGGCAGGCCGGACATCCCAGGGGTCAGGCAGACACCTCGTATAACCCGGAGGCTTTCCCAAAGGGCTTGCTGCAGCCGAAGAGCCCAACTGGCTTCTTACATAAATGACCTCAGGGCAGCGCCTCTGAGACCCCCAGAGCAGGCAGCAGATGCTCCGAGAAAAAATCCACCCTGTCCCTGAGCAGACGTCACCTAATCGGCACGTTGGCTTCTTCCCAAGGCGGTCTTGGGGCACACAGTAAATATCTTATATAAGCACCTCTGGCCTGGGGGCAGATCCAGTTCAGCCTTCTTGTACGGGGGTGTCCTCCTGGACAGAGGCACAAGAGGTGGCCCAAGGGGCCAGAAGGGGCTTTCCCCAGCGTGGACCTGTTATACGGTTGTAGAACCCCTTGGTGACCCATCTCCACAGCTTTGCCAGAGGATACTCCAGGATAAACCCTGGCATACAGAGAAGAGTCACCCATCCCCAACGGCAAAAAAGGACAGAAGGAGGGGTCAAAATGACAAGTCACTTCTTCCCCCAAACTAGTTGTCCTCCAGGACTTGATAGCTGGGTATGCAGCTGGATAGAGCCTGGAGAGCCCAGCACCCCTCCACAGCAAGGCCGGTCCTTCCAGCCCAGCCACCACTGCCTGGCTGGACCTTGGGTACCTTCTATGATGGAGACGTCACACCAAGGAGACCTCTGCCAACGCTCGCCTCGCACCACTTGGGAAGTTTCAGATCCCAGTCTCCTCTGTTGCAGGTTAGCCCCCAAATTTCTCAGCACAACCAGAGGCACAACAGAGGTCCTTCATCTTCGTCCTGAGCAGCCTCCTGGAGCCCACCGGAGTTGGGAGGCTGGAGAGAGCCCATGGACAGACACAGCTGGGGGTAACAGCAGCTGGGCTGAGGCATTAGCAGGCTGTGGAGGACAACCTGTGAGCATCTGCAGCACTTGACCCATCAGTGCTGGCTTCCCCTCCAGGCTGCTCAACGAGGAGGAAACTGAGGCAGGGGCTGTGCTGGCAGATGTTAAGTCCTCCCTCAATGTCCTCTCTCTGGGCCCACATCTCCAGGGGACTTATCCATGTGGCTGCACATGGGGTTTGGACAAAAAAAAACCCAAAGTGTGCTCAAGCCTTACTATTGCCTTTACCTATGAGCACCAGCCTTGGGGGACTTGCCCATCCATGGGACACTGCCTTTAGGATCATTTAGGTTGGAAAAGACCTTTAAGATCATCAAGCCCAGCTATTACCCTAATACTGCTATTCCACCACTAAACCATGTCCTTAAGCACCACATCTACATGGCTTTTAAATACCTCCAGGGATGGGGACTCGACCCTTTCCCTGGGCAGCCCATTCCAAGGCTTGACAATCCTTTTGGGGAAGAAATTTTTCCTAATGTCCAACCTAAACCTGCCCTGGCACTTGAGGCTATTTCCCCTCATCCTATCACCCATTACTTGGGAGAAGAAACCAACACCCCCCTGGCTCCCTGCTTCTGTCAGGCAGTTGTAGGGGGCGATAAGGTCTCCCCTCAGCCTCCTCTTCTCCAGGCTGAACACCCCCAGTGCCCTCACCTGCTCCCCATCAGCCTGGGGCTCCAGACCCCTCCCCAGCTTCATTGCTCTCCTCTGGACATGTTCCAGCAATGCAACATCTTTCTTGTAGTGAGGAGCCAAACCAGCTCACACCACAGCACGGAGGGTTCAGATATCAGCAGGAGGATGCTTGGGGGTGCGGGCAGCAAGCGGCTGAGGGAGCGACAGGACAGGACCTGCCCCTCCGCCTGCCCCAGCCTCCTGCTCCTCTCTGGCAGGTCACTTCAATGCTGCGGCCACCAACAACCCGTCCCTGTCTTTCACCAGAGGCATTTCACACCAGCCCTCGCTGCTAAATAAAGCAGCCCAAGCGTTACTTGCACCACCCTGGCTGCTCCTGGACAAGGAGCAAGGTTAAACTCATCCCCGCAGAAATGGCACTGGCAGCTTTTCCATCAGCGCCGCTGCCCCGGGTTGCACTGGCCATGCCACCGCCAGCCCCGGGCTCGGGCAGAAAATAGAGTTGGATGGAAAATTTGGGTCTCTGTCGCTGCAGCTGGCAGAGAGGAATGCATCAGCAAATATTTGTGCTCTCCTGTCATTGGCAAGGCCTCTTTGCCCCATCACTGCCCGCTCATAGGCAGCTCGCAGGGTTTGGGAAAGGGCAAATGGGTCGGTCTGGCAGGCCCCCGCGGCCCAGCCTTCAGACCTGGGGACAGCAATAAATATAAAAACTTAACGAACTGCTCAAGTCCTGTCCCCAAGCACGCAGCATTAAGTGACACTGGGGAGCTTCAGGCTCCGAAACTTTGCAGAGTGGAAGAAATGGTCAAAACGAGCCCCAAAATCCCAGTTTTTATCCTCTGCACAAAGCCATGGGCAAGACCCACACCAGACACTCGGGCTGTCCCAGGGAAGCCCGGGCAGCAAGAGGGCAGTCTGAAAGGGAGAGCTGTATTTTAGGAAGACACAGGAATCAGCTGCCTGCGATGGGTATTCAAAGGGTGGGGGCTTGGAAAACAGGAGTTCAGCAGTGCCCAGAGCTGGGCAGATGAAGGGCTGAGCTATTCTTCAGCTTGTTGAGCAAAAGAAAAAGAAAAGTGCACATTCAGATGGAAAAAAAATTATTTTTTTTTTAAGTGGAAGACAAAATCATAAAGGTTTTTTTTCCATGAGGCTCAAACCAGTTTGCTCAATCCAAAATGAACCAGCTTCTCATTAGGCTATTGCACCCATTTGTAAAATCACAGTTCTCCTCTAGGTTGGTTAAAAGGCATTTTCCAGACCAGAAAAGGTAAAGCCCCATTTAAAAAAGAAATCCATCTCCAGACAGAGTATTCAGATTATTCTTGAAACAAAAGCTTCACATTTTAGAAAGCCGAGGTGAAGCACCACTCTCTTCTCGGATGCTTCCCTCCCCCATTTTGTGCAATCACACGTATTTTCCAAAGGCTGGGGGAGTTTGGGATCGGCGCCAGCCTC
>NW_009260696.1:2249163-2258684 GCF_000687185.1 Egretta garzetta
CCTGGGGTATTCATCCCTCCGGGGTGAATTGGGGAATCCCATTTGGGATGTGGGTTTTGCACGAGAGATCGCATGGGGCGATACCTGCTGCTCCTGGATGCTCCGATACCACGACTTGCAAAGAGCAAGGAGGGGTAATTTTCACACGGAGCTGTTGGGGAAATCTTCCTCCACCCCTCCTTTTCAGAGGGAACCTCACCCTCCTGCCATGGGCGGCTGGCACCTGCACCTCGCACGGGGGCAGCAAGCACGCGAAGCACGGAGCATCGCACAGATGAAGTGCGGTGGCTCGGAGAAGGTGCGATCCGGGTCCCTGGGAGAAGAGGAAAGCCCTCCCTCTGCTACAGCAGCCTGTGCCTTAAAATCCTCCCTGCCGGGCTGGTAATTTGGCTGTCACCAAGTATATAGGCACACGTGAGAGGAGAAATGTATATACGTTCCTCCCTAAGGACTGCAGCCAGGGCACCGGGGCTGCCCGCCACGTCAGGCACTCCCCAAAGTTGCACTCCCCAAAGATGATTCTTTAGAATTTCTTGACTTTTTTTCTCTTTTTCCCTCCATTCTGGATGCTGAATAATAAAAGACAAAGCAGCAAAGGGCTTCCCAGAGCCCAACCCCAAGTGACCAGGACCCCCAAGCCCTCTCCTCATCTCCCTCGATGTGTAAATTTTGGGGTTGGTTTATCAAGGATCAAACTGTGCCTTTCCCCAGGGGATCTCCCACCTCTGCTCCATTAAAGAAAAAAAAAAGACGACAAATTTTAAAGCCCCCAATGTTTAACAAGACAGCTGCGGGGAGGCTACTTGACTGATTTGAGTTTTTACCTGGCCCTTCCAGGCAAGCTAAGGTACTTAACATAGAAATCAGGTTTAGTCACAGCAAGGCATTTGGGATTAGAGTTGGCTGGAGAAACTCTGATGGAACCACGTTCCTTCGGAATATGCACTCCTGTCAAAATCAAAATGCTTTGCGAGATTGAATAGGTTTAGCCAGAAGTTCATTTTCGAAAGAAAATCAGCAAGCGGGTGCGGGAATATATGTTAAATAAAAAAAAAAAGTGCTTTTTCTTTTGAGCCATGCTGGTGTGTATGTTGCTGGGGAGATTTTTTTGTTTTGTTGGAGTTTTTTAAGTCATGCATTACTCACGGAAGAACCTGGAGAACTGTTTTCTCTCTAATGACAAAATTACCCAAACTCAGCAATTCCCCACTCCCTGCTGGCTCACAAGCTGGTAGCCCTGAAGGCATTTACGGCTCTGCAAGAGACACTTGCCGTTGGACTCCCAGGCCAGCACGACTCTATAAAAACGTGTTATAAAACCCCACCCGGAGTGATCGAGGGGAGGCCAGGGAAGCCCAGCAGGACCCGAGTAGGCAGCGTAATTGCAAATAGAGCATTGGTGACCTTCACTAAGGTGAGTCCACAGCAGCAACTGGGAATTTCTCACCCCAACCCCACACCTTCTGGGGAGCATCATCCCACTGGAAAGCAGCAGAAGGGATGGGGCAGCCCCTCAGCACAGAGAGGATGGGCGAGCAACTTGACTTCCATCCAGGATGACAGAGCCTGGGGGTTCTGCAGGCTTGGTGGTTTCCATTTCCAAACAGCTCCTCTGTCAGAATCTAACATCATTCCTGTTGGGTAAGCCAGTTACTCGCGTCTCTTGGCAAACGCTCATGCTCCTGGGTCGGACAGGTGAGACATCAGGGTCAGGTTTATTATCAGGAGGTGAGGATCTCCCCTCAGGTCAGATGTGCGCTGGGTTCTTGGGGTCCAGTTTGAGCACTGGTGGGGAGCAATGATGGCCTGGGCATCTCCTCCTCTGAGCCAGCACCCTCAAGCTCCTGCCCACTTACCAGGAAAGGAAGGAGCACTGGGATTTTGGGGTCTTGGAGCCTGCAGCAACCCCCAGACCAACCACATTGATTTTGCACAGCCTTTCCCAGGGATCACAGCCCATGGAGGGCTGCAGCCACCTCCATGCTTATCTAGCAGACACCAACAGCCTCCCTTGCTCAGCTCTGGGAGATAGCAACTCCAAAAATCACCCCTGGAATCACACTTCTCGTCAGGCTGACCACCACTTGGTGTTTTAGCAGCCTTGCCCAGAACAGGTAGGATCAGAGGAGACATTTGTCTGACGGCAGGAACCCCAGGCAGAGCTGCTGGACCCAGCCACGACACAGGACCTCAGCTACAGCACAAACCTCACCCCATGTTACAGCAAAACCCCTTCCCCAGGCCATGAGGGGCTGCAAGCTACACGAGCAGTTTGGAGGGGGGACAACCAACATGGTCCAACAGAGCAAATTCCCAGTTATCCTCCAGCCCCATTAGCCGCTCGCTGCTGCTCAAAACCAAGGCAGGTTTGTGCCAGACCTCGGGCTGGGGGTGTCCACAAACCCTCTGACGACTGTCCCTGCAACCCCAGCTGTGTGCCCAGCCATCCAAACCAAGCAGTGCCGGGGGGTTTTGTTCCCCCCCTTCCCCGTGCTTTGGGATGAGAGGGGCCTTTATAAATGATTTCCGCTTAATCTCATTGCCAAGCGGACATGGCTCATTTCTGCCGTCACATCATGCTCTGAAGACAGAGTTTATTTAAGCCCAGGCTTAAAAAGAACATTGTTTGCAGAACAGAGTGAATAACATGTGAAAAGGAGAAGAGGGGGAAAAAAAAAAGAAAAAAGAAAGATCTGTGATGTTTGCTGAAAAAAAACCACCCGCTCGTTTGTTTGGACAAGGATTCTCAGCACGTACAATCTCAGGAACAAAAGGAGATGCTTGTTCTCCGCCGTGTTTGTGGGAAGAGTCCTGTAAATATTCAGGGGTGTTTGTGCTACCGAGAAGATTGCCTACCTGCCTCTGGAAACCTCTCCTGACACCCCCAAAAAGCACTGCTGAGAGGTCCAGCCTTCGTACAGCCCCACGGCTCCAGTCCCCAAGCCCTTCCCTTCATATTTAGTAGCAAACAAGCAGCCTGTTCAAATAGAAGTAACCGCAATAATAAAATACCTTTGGGTAGAAGTTTGGGGAAGAAACACCGCTCCATCTGACCTTGCCGGTACTCAACAAGATGTAGGTCAAATATTTTAATTGCCAAGTCACTAATCCCCCACACGCAGCATTTCAATATTTGAATTGCTGCAGACTTATTGCCTTCTGAAGCCGCGGGGGGGGGAAGAAATAGCTGCCTGGATTGATGGGTTAGTAATTTCTGCCAAAATACGGCGCTGGATACAACTGCTCAGGATGAATGGTTGTGTCTGCGGGGAGAAGCAAGCTGAGCAGGGGGGAGTTGCTGCTCCATCAGCTGCACTTCTGGTTGGATTCAAAGCTTTTGCCACCTCCCCAAAACCCTGGCTGCATCCTCCAGCATCCGAGCACAACCGTCCTGACCTATGCAAGAAGCGCATCCAGCCCAAATACACCCTTCGAGCCTCCCTTCTCCTATTGCCATCCGGAAACTCGGAGCAAAACTGCTGTTTTATTTTGATCAGCAACCAGACGGCGAACCAGCCCCACCAGCATGAGCTCCCACAAGCACCTCACAGGCTCGGGCTCTCACTGGGGCTAGCACACCTGCAAAGCAGCCACCTCCAGGCTGTAGCACTTGCTACTAGCAGGGAGAGGACTAGCAAATTGCACCGATGCTCCCCAGGAATTTGAAGAGATGGAGTGTAATTACCTATGATAGAATTTGGCTCGCAAAAAGAAAAAAAAACTACAGCAGAAGTCACGGCCTGGGTCATGGAGGAGGGAAGAGGACCCTGAATGATCAACTCCAGACCCTGCCATCACCAGCAACCACATCATATAATCCAATTTGGAAATCTATCATGGAAATCTGAAGATTAGCTCAATTTTCTACCCCCTGCCACTGCTGGCGTCCTGCTCTGTAGCTGCCTCCTTCCGACAGTGCTAAGGATGGTCCGCTCCAGGCATTCCCACCCCAGGGCCGGCTTCCCCACACATCGGGGCACATGGAGGTCCCACCTGGGCACACATCACCCCAGGGATGGTGTCCCACCTGGGCACACATCACCCCAGGGATGGTGTCCCACCTGGGCACAGCCAGTGTTAGCTCAGTGACAGCATCCCTAAAGAGGAAAGAATACGGGGGAGAAGGGGGCAGGAAACGGGGCATAGAAGTATTGCGTTTTCAGGCTAGAATTAAAAGGTCAATTACTTTATAATCTCTCAGGTACAGGAATGGTCTTGCTCTTTCAAATAGGGCTTAACAAGACAAGGTCCTGGCCTAGAATAGAGATGTTGCTGTAGACCTAAGAGCAAATAATAAATTTTGAAGACATAGGTTGCGTCATTAAAATGGAGCGGGCTGGATTCTGCCCTTATATCTACCCCTGTAAATCCTGGACAAAGGATTTTCTAGATTACGTATGCACATTCCTGTCCCTGCTGCTTCATTAAATAACACACAGCACCCGCTCCCCGGTGAGCACCAGCGCACTCACCCCGAGCATACACGAGTGTGCAACGAGCAGCCAGTGCTTTTGCTCTCAGGGGTGGCCAGGGAAGAGGATATCCTGGGGTGGAAAGAAAAAAAAAATAGTGGGTTTCTTTACCCTCTTCCCCAGTTGTCGGGGGGGATGTACCTTTGCTTTTGTGTGGTAGATGGAAAGCTCAGGTTATGACACCGGCAGCCCACGAGGCTCGATGCATGGCAAGAGGAGTTGGGCAATTTGCTTTGGCTGCACCAGAGCCCCGGGACACGACACTGCTGGGGCAGCACGAGGAGATGCTTCATTTTTGGACTCACTTTTGCAAATAAGAAGAAAACTTTGATTATTATTTTTATCCCCCCCACCTTAGGTTCAATTCATGAAAGTCTGTTCTTTGGGCACCTGATTGCAAAGGACATCCCGGCTTTGGGATGGAGGAGGATGGAAGAGGCTGTGCTTGCTGGGGTACAAGGCTCGTACCCCTCCATTTCCCCCAGGTCTGGGCCACTGCAAAGGGAGCATCTTGCTGGCAGAGCCGTCCATAACCTGCACAAAGCGGGTTATGGCAGGGGACACTGGCCTTTGGACCAGGCAGCTCCTTCGGTGCGTGAAATCTCACCGGTGTCCTATGGGGACAATTATCAAGTGGGAAAGTTAATCATCCCAACCCAAAGCCATTTGTTACAAAATAGGGAAGAGGGCTTAAAGCTCTTATGCTTGAACATGTTAGCTCAGCCCTTTAGGGAACCCCTGATGTGCCAGAGCATCTAATCTCTGCAAATCACTTTTATTCTGCCCTGCTCTGGGTTTTCCTTTTTAATCAACTTAATCTTTATTCATGAGGTGTGTTGCTGCATTACAGAACCACCCAGATCCTGAACATCAGGCTGAGGGAACGGAAATTGGGGAAACTTGGTGTTTGTTCCAGCCAGCACTTAAGGTCTGGAGCAATTTATCTGGACTCCATGGCAGGCCCCAGCACTCCTCCATGTCCCAGCAGGGAGGAGGAGGGAAACGACCCAAGCACCGAGAGGACAAGCGCTACACCCCAAGGCTGGCACGCTTTGATCAGCACGTCTCATTGCTGCGTTTAATCAAAGTCCATGCTCACCCAGCCTTGCCCATAGAGCCTTTTAAAAAAAAAAAACCACACCAAAACAAATCTTTGAAATAAAAATAATAAATTAAAGGGATCAAAGAAGCAAGCAACCAGCGAGTGACAGCAACACGAAGCAAAGAATAAAGCAAGTGCTAATGGGATTTTGGGGGGAGAAGTGGGGCAGGAAGGAGGCTTCGCTCCCATAGAGCTGGGATGCCAGGACCCCAAAACTGGTCCCAGGTGGGCTCAGCCCCATTACCCTGGTGCATCCCCACCCAAGGCAGAATTTCACAAGCTGTCTCCATAAAGGGATGAAGGCAGAGCACGGTGGGACGGGGCACAGCTCAGCACCCAGGACAAGCTCCCAGCAGTGGGCTGGGAAACATCGGTGCCGGCACTTCTGGTTTGGGAAGAGGGCAGCAATTTCCACGCATGCTTCCCTGGAAGCAAAGGGCCATCCCTTAGGGGTTCCCAAGAGGGGCTGGCAGAGCTCTCCCCACAGATCAGCCCCACGGCAGCCCCAGTTTCCCAAGTGCCAAGAGCGGTGCTCAGCAGCCTGCGGTACCCTCACTTGCATCCTCCAAGGATCAGCTTCCCCCCCTCCACAACCGTGATCCAAAAGTACTAATGGGATTGTAATTCCTCTAATGAGCTGTAATTAATTAATTACCCTGTTAGCACAAGAGTTTTACATTTTTTGGCAAACACGGTGCCATTTTGCAGCTGGAGGGATGCTCTTCCCCAGCACCATCAGGCTCCGATCGCGGCTGCAGACAAGCCCCATCTCAGCACCATGGACGCTCGCTTTTTGCCCAGGGAGCTCATTCCCCTCCGCCTTGATCCGACACCGTTTGTATCTTAGGGAGAGGACTCTGGGAACAACCACACAGCTCACAGACCTCCCCCAGGTTACAGGCAACCAAGTCACAGCCATTAATTCAGAGGGCTCGCAGACATCTCCTCCATCAGCCCCTTGAGAACATCAATTCCCTCCGGCAAGTTTAACAAGAAAAACACACCACTGGTAGAGAGTAAGAGATACCAGGACCCTCCACAGCCCCTGCAGAGCAGGAACACGCCAGAGGAAATTCCCAAAAGCAGAGAGGGTACAGCTGGAGCAGGCTGGGGGCCAAAGCAACATCTGAGCTGTGTGAAGCACCACAGCAGCCCCAGGATACTCCGAGCCACGCTACAGACCTCCTGCGCTCCTGGGATGTGGGATTACCCAGCCACCCCTCCCAGCTCAGCTTCTCCATTACCTTCATGCTTAATAATTGAAGGACCAGCGTAAAGGGATGAAAGTTTCAGGGACTGACATGTTCAGAGCAAGAGCGCAGAGCTCAGGGATGGGCAAGGGCTGCCACCATCAACCCAGCACAGTACAGGCAGCAAGGGGCAGGTCCCTGCCCATCTGCCCCCATGGACAAACCCTTTCCTCCCCACAAATTTACATCTTCCCAGACCTGCTTTCCAAGAGCATCCACCCTGCACCACAAGGGAGGTTTGCTCAACATCAGGTGCCTCTCAAAAATCATAGAATCACAGAATCATCTAGGTTGGAAATGACCTTTAAGATCATCAAGTCCAGCTGTTAACCTAACCCTGCCATCCCACCACTAAACCACATCCCTAAGCACCTCATCTACCCTTCTCTTAAATACCTCAGGGATGGGGACTCAACCACCTCCCTGGGCAGCCCCTTCCAGTGCCTGACAACCCTTGCTGTGAAGATCCTAATAAGAGAGGGGGTTCTTCCCAGGGAGCATGGCATTTTATGGAGCACATGGCTTTGCACAGAGCCAGGTCTGAGCAAGGGTTACAAGTTACCTTTGGCTGGCTGCGGAGGCTGAACAGGAGGGCTCTTCTGCAGGAGCAGATGGAGCCGACATGCCTGGGAGCCAGCCCAGCCCTGCTGCGGTGACAGACTGTCCCACGCCGCCTCCCCTGACAGTGCTGTACCAAGCCCCCCATGCAGGAGTGGGAGGGTACCAAGGGGCTGACCACTGGCACAACTCGCCCCACACCAGCCACCCCACCACCAAACCCCACACCAGCCAACCCTCCTCCTCCACCAGCATCTCACTCACTCCCCATGTTTCCTCCTATATATAACCCAGGAGGCTAGGGAGGAGGATGCCTCTCTTCTTGTTAGACTCAGCTGGGCAGAGTACACCATCTTCCCCTCAAATACTTGCAGCAATTAAGCTAATTGCATCCCCCTGGGTAGCTGATGCTGGTTCCTAGGCTGCCTCAGGGCAGAGGTTCTGGGTCCCTCTGCACTTTGGGGGCTATGAGCCCTTTGCACACAGGATGGGATCCCCCAGACAAAACTCTTTAGGCTCATAATTTCCTTTTAGAACCTTCTTGAACGTGACTGCAGCCTGCAGCAGCCAGGGTAGGTGCGGGAGCAGAGCCCGTCCCTCCATGGAGAGGTGGAGGTTTGGGTTTGGTGGAGCCCTGCCCATGGGGTAGTGGGGCCGGGAGCAGTTTGGGGGTGAGAACGGGGGCCAGGAGTGCTCAGGCAGCCCCTTTGCTTGCTGCATCTCCTCCAAAAATGAAGTGCTGATTGCGTTAGGAAGCGCAGATGAGTGGGGCCATCTGAGCTGAGGCTGTCACCGGAGTCGGGTTTTGGTGTGCCAGGACCATGGCTCGGCGATTAATCCTCCCCCGTGACATCGCCTGGGCCCAGGCACAAGTGAGCATTACCTTGATTAAAAGAGATGGGTTAATGCAGTGCTTGGTCCCAGCAGCCTCCCCGGAGAGCAAGGCAGGACTTGTCCCCCGTCATTGAGTCCAGCTCCCTGAATTACAGGTGACAGCAGGAAGCCCGGTGGGTCCCCAGGACACCGCTCAGCACTGTGGGCCACCCACTGCCTAACGCTCCCAGGGACTGTCCCCCCCCCATGCCAGGCAGCCGGAGGTTTTTTCCCTCATTAATGCAGCAGTTGCTCCTCTGAGGATGCTCCTGCCCTTTCAAAGAGTCTCCTGCTTTGTCGCCTGCCTTTTCAGATGCCACAGACACAAAAGACCCCGCTCTCCCTGCAGTGCCACCAGCCGGGTGCCTGGCCCGAGTGTGCACAAGCACCCTGGGGTGCAACCCCAGAGCCAAGCTAATGGTGCTGCTGGTTGCCCTCTTCTTCTACCCCCAGGTCGTTGTCCCACTTTCCACCCTTGTTTCACCACTTTTGCCTTTCAAAGAGATTTTTTGAAAAGTTTCTTTCATGGCAATATTATAAATGTGAGGCTTTGTGTTTTGAAGGCCACCTTCTCAGGCTCTGGAATGGGCTGCCCAGGGAGGTAGTCAAGTCCCCATCCCTGGAGGTATTTAAAAGAAGGGTAGTTGAGGTGCTTAGGGACAGGGTTTAGTGGTGGGATGGCAGGGTTAGGGAAACGTTTGGACTTGATGATCTGAAAGGTCTTTTCCAACCTAGATGATTCTATGATTCTATGATTCTCAGAGCTGCCCAGGCACAGGGCTGTCCTGCCACAGCCAACCCTGTCTTCCAGGCTAGTCCCGTTTGGGCTGGTCCCTCTCCTTCCCATCTCTGGAAGCTGAGGCCACCTCACACAGGGACCCTTCCCAGGTCCCTTTTCCCCCTTGTGTTGTCCTTGCACCTGCTTTAGTTTGCTTAACACCAAAGATTTCATTACCTCTCTGGAAAGTGGAGATTTCCTAGAATAAGAGCTGCTCCTGAGAACGCACGAAGCCCAGGGACGGTTGCAACCACCCTCACCCCGCACAGAGGAGCTGGGCAGAGGCCAGCCCCAGCCTTGCCGGCTTGCCCTGGCGCCACCGAGTACGTTAGGTGTGCTTCGAATGTGCTTCTTTATATCCTCAACCCTTTTTATTTGGGCCTCTGACCAAGCTGTGAACTTGCGCTGCTTCACCGGCGGTTGCCAAGATCTGCTCGGCGTCTGCCGGCGCGGAGGGCGGTGATCTGCTGCGGCTGCTCGGCTGGCGA
>NW_009260696.1:2258927-2262668 GCF_000687185.1 Egretta garzetta
CTGTTAATTATATTTGGCGGGACACTGTGCTTTTATTATTTTCTCCTCTTGCTTAATCAGGAGGGTGAAAACTGGTTTGGGGCCCCAATTCCCTTCAGACTGGTTTCTTAGAGGGGTGGTATAACTGCCAGGGAGATTCCGTGCCCCCCTCCCCCAAATCCCCTTCCCACCCCCTTGGAAATCACCCACCTCTGCAGCTTCGAACTTGCTGGATCTCTAGATTTGCTACAGCCAGTGGATTTTTGGCATTTCTGGGTCCTTCAGCATCCAAGAGCCTCTCCTGGAAACCAGCCTCCCCAGGCCCTTTCCATCTTGCAAGCATTTTTGCCGCATACCCAGGTTATGAACATGGAGTTAGCGGTTTTCTTTAGGAAGCAGGGACTGCGCCTCCTCCCTGACCCCCTCAGTCCGGAGAAGGAGGGAGAAAAAAAAATAACATCAGCCAAGGGACTCCAAGCATTTCAGAGTAACGCCTGGCATGACTTTCAGCACATCTCTGTGCCTCGGTTTCCCCATTTCTCTATAAAATCCACTAAAGGCAGCGGAGGCTTTTCCCCTACCTGCCTGCTTTTGGCCTTTGGTTGCAGCAGCAGATGCTGATGGGGCTGGGATCAGCGCGGGGGGAGAGCAGATGAAGGCTGCTGACAGCTTTGGGTCTCCAGTGAGACCCTGTACATTCTCCTCTGCCCACCCATCCTGCCATGGCTCACGTACGTATTCCTTGATCCCACCCAACAACCCGCCGTAGCTGCCCGTGCCGTGCCTGCAGCACGCGGGGGTTCGTGTCCCTGGGGGGGGGCTGAGTGCTGCGCTTGTGCCACAAGGTGGTCCCAGCCAGTGGCTTCTGCTGGGTGAGCAATGCCTGTTGCCGCTCGCCCTCTGCTTTTTTGGCAGGGTGATGCTCATCCCCCGAGCGTGGTGTGGCATGGCAGGACCTCCCCCCAGCAATGGCTGAGCAGCAGAGATGCCTGCGCGCATCCAAGTCTCTGAGCATCTCCCTCCGTGGAGAACGGTGAAATTCCACCCCCAGCTTCGCTGGCTCTGATCCAGAGGAGCTGCATTAGCAGAGCTTTGCCAGGCCAGGATCAGACCCAAAGCCAGGTCCTGCCATTGCAGAAGCGTCTCGGCCACCCAAAGCGCTGCCGCCTGGCCACGCCGGCTGCCAGCCAACAGGGGAGGATGCAGTCCTGTGCCGAGGGCCCACGCATGCCGGGGCGGAGGCACCGGGAGCTAAGCTCAGGGCTGTGCCATGCTGGGACACTGCAGTACCATCCCCTTGCAGGTGGCAACAGCCAGGACTTGCATTTGCCCGGTGACTTTGAGCTGTGGTTCTGCCATGTCGGGCAGCGCTGGGGCTGGGCGACGCAGCACTGCCCAGGCCACCCCCGGGCCAGGGGGACCTGTAGCAGCGATACAAGCTCCGGGAGACACGGCAATGTCCTGCCTGAGCAGCAAACGCTTTACTTCTCGCCGGATCCACCGCCAGTCAATTTTCTCTCCCTGGGCCCTTCCAGCTTGGCAGTCCAGCCCCCAGCACGGCGCAGGGCTGCAGGATGACCAGATCCAACCTCTTTGGGATGGTCGCTAGCTCCGGCTCTCCCATCCTGGAAGGTGCCTTCTCCTGAAATTGCATGCCCAGGGCAGCTTGATGGCATCCTCTGCACGCCCTCCCCTTGCTTCCCTCTTCCTGAAGGTCCTGGAAATGTGCAACTCGCGGTGAGATCGGCGCCATAACTCTCAAAAGCTGGAGTGTAAGTGCCTGAAGTGCTCTCAAAGGGAAGAGCTGGCACCTTCAGCACTAGGAATTACAGTGGCATCCACTCGCACAAGCTAAGGATGCTTCGCTTGGTTTTTAAGTGGGGGCCCTGCAGAGGGAAGGGATCTTCTAGTGGCTTTGTCACCACGGTGAAAGTCTAGAGCTAATAAAGGAGATTGGCTCTGCCAAGGTGGAGAGGAACTAAGGGTAGGAAAATGAATGGGTAACCTAAACAAGACCACGAAAAATCCCCCGGTGCTCTTCAGTAAAGCAGAGATTAGCAGGAGGATTTGCAGCCACACTGCAGGCTGGGACTCAGATCTGCCGCTGAGGTTTTGGACGGGCTTGGGTGAACAGCTTCATCTCATCCCGTCCTCCTGTTTCCCCATCTGGGGAGCGGAGACAGTCTTGATTCACCGGTAAAAGCTTAATTTAGTGATGGCTGTGAAGCCCTTTGAGGTCTCCCGGAGCAGGGAGAAGGCAGAGCATGGCATGCCAGGGCGGTGAGGAGGAGCAGGTATGATCCGTGCTCCTTTCTGCAAGCAAACTCTTCCCTCGGATGCTTTCATCAGCCTCAGCTAATTGCTCATTTGATGTCACCGGGATCCTGGCACTGCAGATCAGCCCTGGCTCCATGCCGCACCGCACAGGGAGGCAGCGGGGGCTGCAGCAGCTCCCGGCTCCCCCGGCCCCGTGCCCACCGCAGCCGGTGCATGAGGCTCCTGGCCCACTGAGACAGCAGTCCCCACCGAAAACAGCTTCACGCCACGTGCCGAATCCAACAGATTCCCTGCTGAGTGGGGGATTTTTATAAAGGTGGTGAGATCAAGACCTCAAAGTAAAGTGCACAGAGGGCATGTAGGAGATGAGCCTTTGCAAAACTGGACCTCCTGGTGGCCGGGGTCTCACCTTCAGCGGTGTCAGGGTGAGCTCTTCCCTGCCTGCGTGGCCCAGGGCACCTCTCTTCATCTCCCCAGGGGTGGAAATCAGCCTTCCTCATCCTGCAGCCGCGGCAGGGACTGGCCTTTGCTGGGCACCGGCACCACGAGGCAGCAAGCTTTCCCAAGCCCTCCTTAATACAAATAATAAAGAGGGATTCGAACGGACCAGCAAAGACGGAACCAAAGCAATCCCAGCAGGAGCATATTTTTATAAGCCAGGGCTATAAGAGAAAGGGCAGGAAACCTGACACATTGCAAATCACTCGCCTGTCACTTGCTGTAACCTAGAAATGCTCTATTAAAAACAAGAACAGCCCCAGCTGCCGGCAGCGAAGCAGAATGGAGGCCAGGGCAGAGGGCAGCTCAGGCTGGGCTCTGGCTGCCAGGTAGATGGAAGTCCCTGAGGCTGGTAAGCGCTGCGCTGCTCTGCTGTGATTTATAAATATATAGAGCTGCCCGGCGCAGGGACATCCATCGCCTGCAGCCAGCAGATGTAGCTGGGGGAAACGTCTCCCTCCCATCCGGCTGGCCGGGCTTGGCTCTGCTGCTTGGTCAGGAAAGGGCTCAGGACAGACCCCCGTGTTCCCAGTTTGTCCCCTAAAATGCAGTCCCTGGATGAGGAGGGAGCAGGCAACGCACAGGGCTCCTGAGTCCTGCCTGCACCTGCAAGCACCGGTCAAGAGATTTGGGGATCTCAGGCATCCCCTGGCCATGGAAAAAGCCCAGGGCAGGGCTGGGCGAGGTGTCACCACCCCAGCACCGTCCTCTGCAGCCAGTACACATCAACTTGTTCAAATAAAGCCCCATCTGTGCAGATTATTTTATTTTTGCTCCGTTACAGAAGCTGGTTTGGTGATGAAAGTTTGAACAGGGGAGACCTTATCGCCCCCTACAACTGCCTGACAGGAGGGGGTAGTGAGGTGGGGGGCGGCCTCTTCTCCCTGGGAATGGACGATAGGATGAGGGGAAATGGTCTGAAGTTGTGCCAGGCCAGGTTTAGGTTGGACATTAGGAAAAACTTCTTCACAGAAAGGGCTGTCAGGC
>NW_009260696.1:2262739-2278813 GCF_000687185.1 Egretta garzetta
GGTTTAGTGGTGGGATGGCAGGGTTAGGGAAACGTTTGGACTTGATGATCTGAAAGGTCTTTTCCAACCTAGACAATTCTGTGATTCTGTGATTCTATGAGACGGGACAACCGAGCAGGGTGTCCTAGAGATGGGACACGGCCCCGTGGGTCCTTCCCAAGTCAGATCCCCATGGCAGCACCCCTCCATCCCAGACATTCTGATCACCTCATTGGCACAGACACAGAGGCTGGGATCCAGAGGGAGCCACCGGCCCCGGGACAACCTGCCCTGCAGGTTATAGGAGACGCAAAACGACTTGTCCATACACAGAGTAAAAAAAAAAAAAATCCCTGTTGGTGACCGAAAGTCCAGGGAGTCATCAGAGACCCTGCAAACAGCCCCCAGGAATGGGCACGGCAAAGCTGCTGGCAAGCTGGGAAGGGCAGAGGAAGGGAAACCCTTTGTAGAAATGGTTGCCCCAAAAGCAAGCATCTACTCTTGCCTTGTTGCCCAGCTGGGAAAGAAAATCCCTGCTCAGGGGCTGGAGCACATTGCTGCACCCCAAGGTAGACCAAGAAACCACCTCGAGTCCCTTCAAGCACCAAGAAAATCCCCAGGCCACCACATCCATTCTTCCCTTTGCCATTGGGGGCAGACGAGGAGCCCAGCCCTGGGGGAAAAGCCCAGATTTCCTCCCAACCCTTCTGGGTCCCACGGGAGATGACTGGCTGTCCCCTGGGTCTCTTGTAGGACATGAAGAGCCACAGTGCCCCCCTACCCACTGGCAGGCACGGACTGCTGGAGTTCACCCCTTTCCAACTCCAAATGCCCCTTCCTGGCTATCAAGAAGCCTCCTGGACCATGGTGAGAGGTGGCCAGAGCAGCCACATGCCCTCACCCATCCCATTCCATCCCAATTCACCCACATGGACTCACACTCACTCAGCTCCTTCTTGCTCCACAACAGTTCCCGGAGCTCTCCTCTTGCTCCTACCTCCAAAGCACTGATGGAGAAAGATCTCACCTCTTCAGAGCCAGCCCTTGCCACTCTCCTTTGCCGCCAGAGCCCAGAGCCGACCACCACACGTCCACTCCTCCTGTGGGTGAGGCTGAGGAGCCGGGGAGCATCAGCAGCTCAGAAAAGTTGTTTCCCTGTGGATGGATCAAGAGCACAGAAAGGGCTGGGGCAGTAGGAAAACCTGCGTTCGAGCCAGCCAACACTTGCTCAACCGCTGGTTAGTGGCTCCACAGGAAACACCTTTCCATGCTCACCTGGAAAGACATGTTCCTAGCGAGGCAAGGCTGTCCAAGGGCAGGGAGTGGGTGGGAGGCTGCAGGAGGTAGATACCCTTGGCAGATACAGCCTCCTCTTCGCCACAGTCGGCGGAGGAAAGGAGGCTTCCAGTGAGTCCTTCAGCTCTCGAGATGCTTTTGCTCTCTGCTTTGCAGCGTTGGGGGCGGCTATGGCCATCCCTTGAGGTAAAAGGGCTTTGTCATCTAGGATTAACCCAGCCTGGCCTTGCTCCTAGGTAGGTCTGGTATTTGCCATTGTAATACGCCTTTACACTCCGTAGTTTTACTTTAGACTGGAGCTGTGAGGTTGCATGTGAGGCTTTTGGATGAACACTGCCCCCTGCCCCTTCCTGAGTTGCCCCAGGGCTGAGCAGTGCATAAACAGAGCTCTGCAGGGCCACAGTGTGCTCCGAGTCCAAGCTACGGCTGGTTAAAACCAGCAACACGGGTGGAAAAATTGGTGGACCATGAAGCTGTGGGCTTTCAGTTCCTGTAGAGCTCCTCTGACCCTTTCAGCATGGATGAATCCTGGGGGTAAGTAGCAGGGGCCTGAAATAAGTGGTGGGAAGGACCCCAGGCTTCACCACAAGCTCACCAAGACATCTCAGCAATAACGATCCCTCTGGTGAGGCTGGCTGAAAGCACCCCAAAGGGCTGTGGAGGGCAGAAACCTGGAGCAGGAGGTTGGGACAACATCGTACCCAAACTGGCCTCGCCTCCTTTGTGGAGAACAACCCAAACCTGCCTGTCGCACTCATGGCAGAGCTGCCGGGTGATAAAGGAGAAGCCTGCCCCACCACGGAGCTCCTCCGTGGCCGCATCCTGCTGCCAGCTCTCACGGATGGGTACTGGCCATGGCTGCCACGCTTTGGGGCACACAGCGTGAAGCCCCACGGCTCTCCCGCTGACCTCCCTGGGGGCGCAGCGTGCAGCAGAAGGCTCCTAACCCTGTCAGGAGAAGGTTACTCAGATGAAAAGCACGTGCTCATGTGTCATAAAACCAGACACTCCCACCACCCTTCCCGTGGAGCTGGGCGGCATCTCCAGTGCTCACCACAGCACTCCGGTGGCCTCGCCGGCCAGGAGCACCTTTCCCGTCACACCCCCTCTGAGGTGGCTCCACCACGTCCCCTCAGAGCATGGGCATGGGCCAGGGGAGACCTGCGTGGGCATGAGGGGAACACTCACCCCCCCGAGGGGTCCAGCAGGGCGCTCTCGGCTGGCCTTACCTCGTGGCATGGGACTCGTCATCCTTTCCCTTCCTCTGCCACCACAGTGTCAGGCGCCCAGAGCAAAGCAGCATAGCTCCACCGCCGTCAGTGCCGCCGCTTGTAGCCAGCTCCCAAAGGCTGGGGACACTCCTCCCAGGTGCCGGGTCCTTTCCATGCTCAGACCCCTCTGCAGATGCTGCTTCAAACAGCTTCTGGATGGCTGAAAAAGGCCCCTACTGGCAGCCTTGCCCACACCTCGATGAGACCACATGCCTCTGGTGGCCACCCCAGGCTCAGGAAGCCTGGGACATTAAGTCGGGAAATGCTGATTTTGCAAGGGGCTCCAAAGAGCACAGGAGAAGCAAAGCCAAGGACAGGTTGGGTGGGGCTATGAGCAACCTGATCTAGTTAGCGGTGTCCCTGCTCACTGCAGGGGGGGTTGGACTAGATGACCTCTAGGGGTCCCTTCCCACCCAAAACATTCTATGATTCTATGATTCTATGAAAGCCGTGCTTGGGAGATCTGCAGATCAAACCAAGCCAGGAAGCATTTCTTGCCAGCCACAAGTGAAGAAAGGAGAGGAGGAGAAGCAGGTGAAGCGAGGGACGAAGCACCATCTGCTGCGAGTCTTTGCAGGATGCCAGCCGGCATTTCAGAGCCCTGAAATGGAGACCTCTCGTTCGTACACCCGTGGTGTTTGGTGATGGTGTTTGGTGAAACCGAAGGGCTGTGGGGCCAGGATGAAGCACTCCTCCATAGCCATGAGTCAGCCTGTAGCGTTGCTGTGGACAGGAAGCCCGTGAGTCATGGGCTGCAGCTGGGTTGGAGATGACCACTAAGAACATTGCTGTTATTTATAGACAAGGCGCTGGTATGGTCAGAAAGACCCCAGCAGCCACCCCGGCGCAGGGGCCACGTGGTGCATTGCCAGCACGCCATGTCCTGGCACCTGCTGCCCTCATCTTCTGCAGCCCCATCCTGGATTCCCAACCTGGGTTCCTGGTGTGATGGATGCGCTCCCTTCATCCAGGTGACACTCTCCATCCAACAGCCAGTCTCCATGCTAAAGCCAACATCACTGGTTGCCTAAGTGTAGCATATGGCAAGGCTCCCCACCATGAGCACCACTGTCAGAAAGAAATGCATGAAAGAACAAACAGGGATTTTGCAGAGGGATTTCTAACATAATTTATCTGTAATTCAAGAGGCACTAAGGAGATACCAAAACTCTCTCATGAAGCCTTTCTTCTACCTTGAAGGTTTGGCCTCTCTGGGTTTTCCAGCCAGACCCCACCTCGGTGGCTCCCCCCAACTCGACAGGCAGCCCTCATCGCAGACGCATCCTCCGTCCTCCTCTGCACCCTCATTTTGAGGCATTTGGGTTGTGCCTCACCAACGGCGAAGGAGCAGCTGTGAGCACAGCATGCGGAGCTGCAAGGCCAAGGAGCAAAGCTTGCCAAGAGATTTGAGGAAGGGTTGGTTATGAGTAGCTGCCCTTTGCTAGCTGGTTTGCTAGCTGGTTTGCTTCCGACTGCGTGGTGCACGCAGCCAAGTATCATTAAAGGTTTGTCCACATGCTGGTCACCTCATCTGCCTTCAAAGCTGGAGCGAGATCTCCCTCCCCAGGGAGAGGCGGTAGCTGTTGCGCCACCTTCAAAGCCATCGGAGGCTGCGCACGCCCGCTCCGAGCTTTGCACGGCTGCGGGAATTGGTCGGGGTGCTTTCGGAATGAAGTGGCTGATGCCTTCACAGTGGAGTATGGGTTGATAAGCGGGGAGTGGAGAGAGACATTTTAGCTCCTACTGGGTAATTATCACCTATGGAAGGCTGAAGAGTTAGCTGGTGGGAGGGAAATTATAACCTAGCATAAAACCAATCTCTCTCCCAAATCCAGGCTCTTTAGTGTTCAGGAGCATTTGGTCTGGTTCCAAGGCTCAGCTTCTGAAGGATTTTTGGAGATTCCCTCGACGTATCTCCAACACGGCTGCAAAGCAGAGACCATATCCCTTTTGTCCAGGTGTACAAAAATGGGCAACGCTTCCTTCCGAGAGGCTGAAGGAAAACAAATGGCTTTGTTCAGGAGAACCAGTTGTGGAGACATGAGGAGTGACTTAATTACTCTAAGTTCCTTTACAGCAAAACTGCCAGGTGCTAAAAGACTTTTTAATTTATCAGAGAAAGGCAGATCAACACCAAGCATCTGGAAGCCGAACCCAGAGAAAATCCAATTTAAAAATCAGGCAATGCTGTGAGTGGAACAAGCTATGAAGTGATGGATTATTCATTCCAGGATGCCTTGAATTCAAGGGAGGGGGAATCTAATAGATCCTTCTAGTACTGTATCTGTTGATGCTGAACTCTCCTACCCAACTTCTGGGAGCATGCTCACTTCATTGCGAAAGCAAGGCCAGGAGTTCAGCTAAAAGCAAAGTTCCCATGCACGTGACGGAGGACGACCCACAAGTCCTAGGTAAGGTAAGTCGCACTGTTTCATGCTTGGAGGCATTAATAACCCAGAACTAGCAGCCAACTCCATGGAAACCAACTGGTACTCAGTGACAAGTTCTCCTGTTGCTATAGGAACAGGGCCCAAACAAATAAAAATTACCTATAATTTTTCCTCCCCAAAGTTCTCCCACATTGCATTTCCATAGCAACTAATTAGCTCATTAGTGATCGGAACCAAACCAGTGGACTGGTGGAAGTGCCCAGCTGCCATGCCCGGCTCTGTCCCTGCTCCCGGTTAGCTGAGAAGAGCCATTAAGATAGTTTATGCCAGGTTTAAGGGGAAAGGCTTGAGCATGAGGAGTTGGGTGTCTCAGGGCTGGATTTCTTCATGCCTTCCCCATGATACCTCTGCTACAAATATCACTCGGTCCCTTCTATTTCTAGCTGTCACCTTACACTTCAGTTTCTTGACCTCGTTGTTTCCTTTCCAGACTCCCCACGTCTCCTCCAGGACCAGCATTGGTCTATTTGACAGTTGCGTGGCTTGGGAATGTTATCTCACCCTTCTGGCCATGATATTCAGGTCTCTTGGCTTGTTGCCGTCTTCTGCACCAAGCTAACGCACTTCATCTGCAGGGTCTTTGCAGGACTCTCCCTTCTCTCATTTACACCCCACAACTACAACCCTCCATCCTCCCCTGGAAGTTTACTGTCATGGGTCTCTTCCATCTCCAAGCCATGCTGGAGCATGGTTCAGCCACTTCCACCTAAGTCTTCCTAGTCTGAGCCCTGGGGAAGTCACCACTCAACTCTACTTGGCCAAATCAGTGCCAATCACTTAGGTCTGAAGAGGCCCACCGCTGCTTTGTTTAAAGTAGCAATGGATGTCGTTGTCACCTTCATGGCCAAGAGAAGACTCCAGCTTTGCAGACATAGGGCTAGAAGGATGCATTGAATCACTCTTTCTCGATTTCAAGACATCCTGGACAGCACATGATCCTCCCCTGAGGCCAATGGACACATTCTCACTCCCCATCCTGCCTGTCTGGTGGCGTTCAGGCTGGAGCCAGGCTGGATGGCACAAGCACATGGGTGCTGTGTGTCCTGCCTGAGCTCAGCAGTCACAGGAGATGTTTGATGGCAGAGCAATCGGGTGTTAAAAATCGATCAGGAAAAAAAAAATGTTAAAAATAAAAAAAGAACGAAGTGGCAGAATTGCTGTTGACAAGTGTTGGTGTAATTAACTCAAACAACTGCATCCGAGGCAATTAGATGCATTAAACCACAGTTGCATGCCCAGGGAGGAGATGCTACCTTCAATTAGTGTCAGAAACTTGGGAAAATAGAGATCAAGCCTGATTTCCTTCACTGTAGGAGAAATCCTCTGAAACCTGAAATCCGCTGAAAATCCCCAGAAATCTGCTGACTTTGCAGCCCCAGTGAAACGCAGCCCAGGTCTTCTTGATTTGAGCATTCCTATGATTTGAGTATTTTGGCACCTCTCAAGAAGTAAGTTATGAAAATAAGGTATAAAGGGGGAAAAAACCCAATCAGCAATGGAAGGCAAGCAAGTGAGAGTCTTTGAAACCAGAAATCTTGAGTCTTCCTCTGGGGCTTTAAATACAAAGTGACAACAAGAAACTCCAGAGAAGTCAGGGGTGTTCGAGGGAGAACAGCTTTTCTCCCCTGAATTTGCCCAGCCTCCCTTTTTTCCCAGCCTTTTGGATGGACCAATCTACTCCTGGGCACCGCAGGCTCTTGCTGAGCTACAGGAGGGGAGTGAGTGCCTCAGGGACTCGAAGCCCTGCAGAAATGAAGTTTGCCTCTCCCATTCCCTTTGTGTTTTCTTTTTTCCTTTCCAGCATTCCCGGAAGTCTGGATTATTCACAGGGAAACAGCAGAATATTCCTTGCTCCAGAGAACTGTGTCTCTAACCTCCCTGGGAATCATGCAAAGCCTCCATAGAACCATAGAATCGTTTAGGTTGGAAAAGACATTTAAGATCATCAAGTCCAACCGTTATGCCTTCACCTTTCCCTCCAGCATGATGATTAGCAAACTGCTCCTAGGAACAATATAAGTAGTTGTCCTCTGGGAAAACCTGGATGCTCAGGACCTGGGGGCTTTGGTTAAAATCCTTTCCTGGGACTTCTGGTAGAGTCGGCTGCACTGAGCATTTCTCCTGAGCCCCTCATATAAATTGTTGATAAGGATGAGTCAGTGGAAACAAGAGATCTGAGTGTTGGTTTCATCAAAGGCAAGAAAAATTACCCTAATTTTTGTGGATTGGGTATCGCCAGATGGGAGGGAATCTGTCGTGGAGACCACTGATACTGTCTGGAAACCTGCCCACCCTTTGCATCCTCGGCTCGTGACACTTTCTGGTACAACCTCTGCTCTGCAGGCTCCTAAGCACCGCAAACCATCTTCCATCCCACCCTCCTCACCAGGAGGCAGAGGTGTGTCCCCCGACCCAACGCGGGCAGCAGGAACGGCCCTTCCCCCCCCCCTCCACGGCAGCCCACCAGCCAGGGCAGAGGTGGCAGCGGGGGCCAGGAGGGGACACGTCCCCGTCCCCCAGCACTCGTGTCCCCTGTTACAGAGTGGTGGGCATCTGGAGTCCTCAACGGGAAGAATATGATGCTCATCTTGATGGTTTCTTCTTCCTCACTTGAGGATCCACTTGGAGCCATTTTTAGACGTTCGCTGACATTTTTGCACCTTGCATTTTCTCTGCTGTTCTGCAGCTCCATGTTAAATCTGAATTTACCATATACCCTGCCATTTACGTACTCTAGATGCCATTTCTTTGCTCTCCTTGTTACCCCTAAAACCAGTTTTGTTTAGCTGTAGCCCTGCGCGTCCTTCCCTGACCATCGGCGAGTTGTTCGTAGCCATGGGGCCTCCACTGCTAACCCTGTCCCCCAGGTCTCATCACCCCATGCCTGTGGTCCTCTGTGCTGCATCCCTCATCTCCACTTTCCGCATCTCTACATTCATACCAGGCCTATATTTCTCTATCTCACATCATTATATTAATAAAAAAAAAAAAAAAGGTCTCATTCTACATGGAATAACTGCTCGCTACTGTTATCTGCGTGAAACTAGGGCTGTACCACACAAACAGAATTAAAATAAATTAGCCATAGCTACCTACTCGGTCAGAAAAAATGCTGTCACAGCTAAACCAGGTAAAACAAAGTGGTGGGAGGTGAAGAGAAGTTCAGATGGAGCCAGTCCACCAAGCCTCAGTCCTGAGGCCTTGCAAACTCAGTGCAAGGCTCTCGGCTTCGTGCAGCAGCAGCACCATGTTACAGGGCTGCAGGTGCCAGGGGATGCACCGGGGAGCCCCATCGTCTCACCTCCAAAGATCCTGGGGTGGGGACAGATGTGTCCCTCCCATGGCTCGTTGAAGAAGCTGGGGTCAGGCTAGAGGATGATTGCTCTGCCCCCAGCCTGGGGGATAAATGCCCGGTGTCTCAGCCAAGGGAGCACAGCCCCGCTTGGGATCTCCGACTCTTTCACTGCTGGATCCAAGCCACTGCTGAGGACCGGGGCTGGAGGACAAGGCTGCCAGCCCGCTCTCCCCCGCCGGCTTCCTTACCTCCAAAATTACATGCACAATAAATGCCTAATTAAACACTCACTGACGGAAAAGCATCTGGAGCAGGGGGCAGCACGGCCCTACGAGGAATATTCCCCCATCCCAGGGGCTGCGCTTCCAGGCGAATTAATGTAAATCACACATGAATTCCTGTAATTAATCATTCCCATCCCCAGCCACACACGTGCTGGTGCAAGTGATAGGGTGGACACGGAGGGGAGCCGAGCTGAGCCCGCATCCAGATGCCAGCCAGGTCAGGATGAGGCCAAGGTGAGCACCACGTGTGCTGGAGCAGCAGCGGCCGGGGATACTGGAGGTGCTCCCCAACAGCCCCCGGCTGCAGCAAAATGGAGCCACCTCAGGGCTTTGCCAAGAAAATTGGCTTTTTTTGGCAAGAAATAACACAACCTGTCTGGTTACGTCCCTGTTGAGACATGCAGTAAATTCCCCTATCCCCAGAATGGGATCTGATCCCTGGATGGAGGGAACTTGGCTCCTGTGTAGCTTCTCTGGTGTCTCGTAAGGACCAAGCGGCATCAGCGCCGGCACACAAGCCCCCATCTCACCTCCCTCCTCCACCAGCCCCGTCTCCGTGTCACCCATGGGAATGTGATTATCAGCAAGATCTCTGCCGCCGTCAGATGTGATCAAAACCACAATTCAATTAAATTTGATTGGATTGAAAGCCAAGGTTTTCGAGGAGCCAGGCACGTACACCCAGAGCAGATGCCGTTCCCCAAGAAAGCTGGCTGAGATCTGTGGGACGGTCACCCCTGGGTGAAGGAAAAGTTGGGACATGTCTCTGGCCCCAGGATGAACTCCATCCCTTGGGGCCACAAGCCTTTTCCAGTTCACGCATCTGCCTTCCGGAGGATCCCAGAGAGGGTAAGGTGAACCCAGCCTCTCGGAGATGCTTTTAATTCTTTCTCATCTTTTGAAATCAAATAAAATTCTGAAGGAGAAACTTTGTCATCTGAGCAATGGAGGGGAAAAAAAAAAATAACACATGCCTGGAGATGAAAGGGAATTCTAGATGGGTATTTCATCTCTTGCTCTTGTAACGAACGTGAAAACAAAAAAAGAAAGCAACAAACAAAAAATCCCAGACACGGTTAATGAGCTTTGCATTTAAATGCGGCACCGATGTCACCGCACAGGCTGTTCCCTAAAGGTCCTGAGTACCCACTCACACCAGGCGATGGGTGCGGGACAGCCCCGTCGGAGCAAATATTGGATGAGATTAAATTCCACTATTGTTTACTAAATAAAACATGCATTTCGAGAAAGCAAGAAAAAGTTTGTTAAATATTTTAGTACATCTGCTCTCCTCTTCCCCACCCATATACGGACTTACAAAATGCTTTGCATATTTATTTTAGCATGCACTAGATTTATTTAAAAATAACATCACCAGCACTGGAAACAGCCCACTTGCTTTTCATCTAGATCTTTGCATTGAATCAATGAATCCAAAATTAAACAAGGTTGGGTGAACTAAATCTGTACAAGGACCTATTTGCTGATCGATACAGAAACGGATGCCTGGGATCTCTTTACTGTATGAAATATGAGGACTTATAAGAGAGAAATTGCTTTTGTTATTATATTAAAAAAAGATTGTATTTAATCTCCTCACATAAAAAAATTATTTATCAGAGAGATGCTTTGTCCTAAATAATTCATGCTGGTTGTATAGTACCCAGAAGAGAGACGACTCCCGTCTTCCATTCCTAATGAGAGGAAAAAAGACCTCAAATATTTTTCTCTGATTTGGTTTCATCAGCCCAAGGAGATGAAACTCCACTTGGCTTCTAGAGGGTGTCCTCCTCCACCACCATGGGGGAGCTGACTCCCCGAAAAGACGAAGAGAAACCACAACGTGCTGCATATGGAGGGAGAAGAGCATCAGACACCTCTGGAGGCAAAACTCCACCAGTAAGAGGCACGTGGCTTTGTCATTGAGGTTCAAGAGATGATGACGGTGACCAAGTAGCCAGAACCCATCTGGCAGAGGGAAGAAGGGTCTCCTGAAGAAGCCACCTCAATATGGCCATAATAAAATCCAGCCTCCACTGTCTGTGGCTGGATACATTTCTCCAAAACAGGGTGGAGGGGAAGCCACCCTGTGCTGCACCAGGCACTGGCTCCCCCAGCAAAGTGGAGCTGGAAGACAGCCAAAAGTCAACCCAGGCCACCCCATATGAAATACGTGGGAGACACGAGCCACAGAGGTCAATGGAAGTCTCTCCTGGCCCAAAACAGGAACAGAATCAGGACTGAAGAGCATGGACTTGGAGGAAAAAAGACAATTGGTCTTTCATTCATCTTGGGCACAAAATTTGGGTCTGGCTTTGGGGACAGCCATGTGCTCAGCCAGGTCCCTTTCTCCTAAGCGCGCTGCAAGAATAGATCCATCAAGGGCTGTACCTGCTCCACTCTGAATAAATCTGCATATCAGCCGCTTCCATGAATGAAAAATGCATGTGCTGGTAAATTGGAGGTGAAATAATACATCTGTTGTCAGCACTCTTTTTTCTCCTCTTCCACGAGTTTCATTAAGAAGAGACATATCGTCTCTGATAAAGTTAACACCACCGGTTCACTAATTGTTCCTGACACTTCCCAGTTGCTTTGATGATGGATCGCTGCGGAAACACCAGCCCCAGGCAAGGAGGGAGAAAGTCACCTCTTCAGGCTATTTCTGGAAGAAAACATAAGGAAGCTGCTGCAGAGCCCATGCCAGGGAAGGGCCCCGAGCCGTGGCAAGGCTGGGGACCCGGGGGTGGCAGGGGTGTCCCAGGAGCCCTGTGAGGTGCCAGCGCTGGGTTTGCATCCTTCAGGGCAGCAGCCGGCTCCTGATGCGCGCCCTCTGAACGGACCAGTCCATGAATGACAGGAGGAATGACAAAGAGCTGACCCCGGCCGGACACATCATGGGTCCCGGGGGTGAACTGAGCTCAAGGGCGATCCCAGCCCCAGCTTCCTCGATCACCTTCATCTACCTGCATCTTTCAGGTCTTCTCCAGACCAGGAGCTGGGCAAACCCAAAATGACTGGTTTGGGGTCCAGTGCCCTCTCCCCAGGGCGCTGGCACTCAGGCCATGTGCATCCCCACAGGAAGGGACTCCATGGTGCAAAGGATGCGGAGGGACCAGATGCTTGGTTCCTGTTCCCACCTCAGACGATTCCAGCTCTCCCATGAGCAAGGCAAGGGTGGTTGTAGCAGCCAGGTCCCCTCAGCATCACCTTGGGATGCCTGGAGAAGCCAGATGGGGCGGTGATGATGCCAGTGCCTCCCACCTCTGACATGAGCCCCATCCCATCCCTGTGCTGTCCCCCGTCCTGTCCCTACGTGGCCAGCAATCAGGTTATCAGCTTGCAACACACCCGAGCCCACAGCAAAGAGGCAACAGCTGCTTCCCGCTGGCCCAGATCGAGGATTTTAATTAAGGAGAAGATTTGGGGGAATAAAGGGGAAGATCCCTCCCAAAGCTGTAATTAAAGAAACTCAGGGCGAGGCGGGATGACGAGAAAGGACACGTCCTGCTGCCCACGATGGGGCTCAGCTCAGGAGGGCGGTGCAAGGGGAGTGCAGACCCCCACCACGGCCCCATGGTGCTGGTGCAGCCCCCTCCCAAGGGGAGGTGTCCCCCCCCCCCCGGCCATGGAGGCTGCTCTACACCCAAAAAACCCAACCTTTCAATCTTCACTGAGGTCCCCCAGACCTCCAGCAAGATTCCCCAAAGGCAGAGCAAGCAGGCACTCCAGCCTAGCTAAAAATACATCAACCCCAAATTCCTGTTGATTTGGCCCCAAGTTATGGCAAAGGTTTGCCGGGCTGGTGAAGCAGGAGGGTCCATGTGCGATTTGATCCCAGCCCCAGCTCACCCCCTCCAAGATGAAAGGGGCCAGGGCAGTGCCCAGGAGGCCACCACCATGGCCTTTGGGAGGTGAGTGCCACCACCGCCAGGACCCACAGAGCCCTTCTGAGCTATCTGGCGAGGTGCCATGGTCTGGGACAGCCTGCTCCATGGGCCAGCCACCTTTCTGAAAAGCAGCAGGGCTCCCCATTCCGTGGGCGCCAGAGCGCTGTGAAAAATGCCATCTCAGTACGGTGCTGCTAAGAGCAGCCAGGACGGGTGGCCAAGGGCACCAGACCTCCCACCCGCCTCCAGTGGGATGGGGGTGCATGGCTGGGGAGGGTCCAAGAGCTGCGCCGGTTCCTGGTCTCTTTCCATCAGCTGCTGAGCTGGGCACAGCCCCGTGCCGCCAGCCCCAGCCAGAGTTGGTGCTGGGAACATGCGATTTTCCCCACTTCATTTAGCTCTCGTTGTGTCTTATCAGCCCCGGAGGAAGAACTCAACCCTGTGGGCAACATCTGCTCCCCAAAACCCCCTTATCCTGGAGGGAGAAGCTGTGTGGCCAACTCCAGCACTCCAAAATCCTCCCAGACTTCAGCAAGAAGGCGCGAAGCAAGCCCCGGACAGGGCAGCAGAATCTGTCCTGGCCCCATCTGCTGCTTGGGGCTCAGTCTCAGGCCCCAGAGCTGCACACGGTTCAGACTTTGGAGATGGCTCTCTGAGCTCAGGCAACCCCAGACCTGCTCAGGAGACTCCGTGTTCCCCTCGCAACATGGGAGTGCAGGGTCAGTCTCCCCCTGGCCACCAGAGAGGAGACAAAAACCAGTGGAGGCTCGCAAGCCCTGATGCTGCACGTCCCCGCTCGGCTGTTGGGTGCAAACCAGCCCCTTTCCCAGCCTCATGACTGCTTCCTCATGGCACCTTGAAAACCCTTCTCCTCTAGTCCCTTTTTATCTGAGCTTCTGCTTTGCCTTCTTTAATAGATGGGAAAGGGAAGAGCGCAGCCAACCTGCTGGGCCAGCCGTCAGAGAGCCAGGTACCTGCCACAAAACGCGTCTCTGGCACCAGACGCCAACTGCCCGCAGAGGTGGGGGCCCGGCACGAGGCAGTGAGCAGGGAGGGGAGTGGGGCTGAGATTTTGATAGCGGGCAGACCCCATAAAACATCTTTCCAAACAACGAGAGCCAGCCTTCTGTTAGCAGTGGTGGCCACAGGATTCAAGTTGCAACCCCTGTCCCGGGACCCAGGAGCGCTTGCAGGAACCAGGGTCACACCCTCAGATGTGCGATTGGACGTGGCTGCGGGTCCCCTGTCACGTTAGGGGCCAGGCAATGAGGTTTTGAGGAGCAAGGTGCAGCAATGGTCCCCTGTAAAGGGGAAGAGCCCCCAGGTGAGGCATGGAGCAAAGCAGCAGACCCTGGCACACGATAGCCACAGCATAAGTCTGCAAAAATCCAAACACCCCTAAAAAAAAAAAAAAATCAGTGGGGTGGGAAGACAACCTGGAGGTACCATTCCCTGAGAATCCCAGAATCCCAGAATGGCAAGGGTTGGAAGGGACCTCGGGAGATCACCCAGTCCAACCTCCCTGCTCAAGCAGGCTCACCCAGAGCACGTTACACAGGACAGCGTCCAGGCGGGCTTTGAATATCTCCAGAGAAGGAGACTCCACAGCCCCCCTGGGCAGCCTGTGCCAGGGCTCTGTCACCCTCAGAGTAAAGAAGTTCTTCCTCATATTCAACTGAAACCTCTTCTGTTTCAGTTTGTGCCCATTGCCCCTTGTCCTGGTGCTGAGCACCACTGCAAAGAATCTGGCTCCTTCCTCGTGACATCCACCCTTGAGATATTTGTACGTGTTGATGAGGTCCCCTCTCAGTCTTCTCTTCTTCAGGCTGAACAAGCCCAGCTCCCTCAGCCTTTTCTCACAGGGAAGATGCTCCAGTCCCCTCATCATCCTTGTTGCCCTCCTCTGGACTCTCTCAAGGAGTTCCTCATCTTTCTTGAACCGGGGAGCCCAGAACTGGACACAGTGCTCCAGGTGGGGTCTCACCAGCTCAGAGCAGAGGTGGAGGAGAACCTCCCTCGCCCTGCTGGCCACAATCCTCTTAACGCACCCCAGGATGCCATTGACCTTCTTGGCAACAAGGGCACCCTGCTGGCTCATGGTCAGCTTGTCGTCCACCAGAACTCCCAGGTCCCTCTCAGCAGAGCTGCTTCCCAGCAGGTCAGCCCCCAGCCTGTACTGGTGCATGGGGTTCAACCTCCCCAGGGGCAGCACTCAACACTTGCCCTTGGTGA
Source organism: Egretta garzetta (assembly GCF_000687185.1). Taxonomy (NCBI): domain Eukaryota; kingdom Metazoa; phylum Chordata; class Aves; order Pelecaniformes; family Ardeidae; genus Egretta; species Egretta garzetta. The sequence continues at coordinate 2,277,437 of NW_009260696.1, forward strand.
ACGCCATCAGGTTCCTCTCCACCCAACTCTCCAGCCTGTCCAGGTCCCACTGAACGGCAGCGCAGCCTTCCGGCGTATCAGCCGCTCCTCCCAGTTTTGTGTCATCAGTGAACTTGCTGAGGGTACGCTCTGTCCCCTCGGCATTGATAACTACATTGAACAAGCGGTGCTGCCACCCCAATACCTCACGCTGGCAGAGCCCTAGGAGCCACCAGCACTTCTGCGTCCTCCTGGCTTACCCCAGGCTCCCAAAATTGCACCCAACAACGCTGCCCATCGCCTCAGCCTGGCTTTGCTGGGTCACTCCCTGTCCCCAGAGCTGTGCAGCACCAGCCTGTACCAGTTCGGATGAGGCCGCGCCAGATTCGCATGGCAGCTGCTGCGTATTTACCCAGCAATTACGAGCCCTGCGAGGGCGGGGAGGCAGAGAGCATCCCTGGGGCTCCATTTCCCAGGGCCAGGGGCAGCTGCACAGGAGCTGAGCCCCTCCTGCCACCAGCAAGGGCTCGCCAGGCACCGTTTGCATTGCACGGTCACCTCCCAGGGGTACCCTCGAGCTCATCCAACAGCTTCTCATTGCCGACACTGAACAGGACCTGTTGCAGGCGGTGATATTCTGCAGGGCCTTTGCAGAGGGTCAAGGCGACCTAGGAAATAATTAATTGCCTCCCTGAGCCAGAGCGGCGATGCTCGGAGAAGCCACACCATGCATGCTTCACGGCATTTGGGGCAGCTTCAGACCCAAGCTGGAGCTTTTCTCAGAAACCTTGGATTTTATTTATGAAATCTCAGCTTCCGTAAAAAGAAAAGAGCCGTAAGAAGAGACATAAGCGGCTCTGAGCAGGGAATGACACCAAGGAAAACTCAGCTGATATCAAGGCAACTGCTTTGGTTCATCAAGGTTCCCGTCTCCTCCACTCTGAGCTGCTCCAAGATGTAAATCAAGTGCAAAAGCCACCCTGGCTCGCCAGGCTTCTCCGCAGCCCTCTGCCCACGTGCCTGCAGCGCTCGCCGCTGCTCCCAGCGTCTGGAAATAAACAGCCTGTTCCAGCACCGCTTGGTATTTCGAGAAAGGTTAACGCAGCATGTGAAGGGCCAGAGCCACCGCTCACGGGGGCTGGAAAGCCTCCAGGCAAACCTGCCAGAGGACTGGGGCTCCCTGCGTAGGAGGTGACCTCCTCGCCCCCCCCCCAACCCCCCAAAGTGTTCACTTCAACCTTCCATATTTTCAGGCTTTGCACGGCTAAGGCTTCCTTCTCCCACCCCCATGTTTCCCCACCAGCATTCCCACCTCTGAAAAATCAACAGGAATTTCAAGCTGATAGGGAAGCCAGGAGGTCCGTGTTGGCCGGGCAAGCTGGCAGTTTTTCTCCTGCT
>NW_009260696.1:2278823-2279552 GCF_000687185.1 Egretta garzetta
CTGCTGAAAGCAGCAGAAAATCACCCCGTTTTTCCAGCACCCCATCCATGAGGAGCTGCCGCTGGCCCTGGTGCAAATCCTGGGGGAATGCAGCCGCAAAGCAGCAACACATGGACTGGTCCTGTGCCTCACTCCGTAAATACGCACACGCTGGGGCTGGATTTGCAAACCAGGCTGCTGGGACAGACGGAAAAGGCTTGGAGAGGCTTTATCCCAGCCAGTGGTGAAACAGAGCAAAGCTTAGAAACTCCTATCCAGGGATGAGCAATTATCAGGGGGAAAAGGAACCAAAGCACCTGGATACCCACGGTTAAACCAGAGCCTGAGCTCTCCTCACCCCAAAACAAGCCACCGACCCTCTGTTTGGGGAGGAGAGCTGGGAGGGATCCACAGCGGCTCGCCGTGGGCAGCAGAGACCTTCTCCACCCAGATTCACGTCACCCAGCCCCTTCCCTCCCCAATGGGCTGCACTGGTCCCTCCAGGCGCCAGCTGAAATGCTTTTTAAAGCCGCTGGCTGGGCCTGGAAAGGCTGATCCATATTCCTGAGGTCTCATTGGTATTCCGCAGCTCCAGCTCATTAGCGCTTCGGTGCTACGAGAGCCGGAGCGTTGGAAGTTTCGGGGCGAGACAGCTATTAGGGGAGGATTGAACACACCTCATGCAAAGCAATGGCCTGTGTGAACTCTCTCATTTACTCTATCGATCTGGAAGGTGCCCACAGGCCACCT
>NW_009260696.1:2279590-2280600 GCF_000687185.1 Egretta garzetta
GCCTCTTACCCCGCCTCCCTCCACAAACGGCTCCTGAGGAACAACAGGAGATCCTGGAGCGACCCACCAGCTCAGCAAAGGGCCGGTGGGACCAGTACGAACGCCCGCGCCATACTGGGAGGGCGCATTCGGGGGTCTGCCCTCTGAGAGAGGCCGCGCTGCTCAGCAAAGGGCAGAGAAAGCTGCTGGCACTTGAATTTGGGAGGGCTGAGCCCTGATGGTCCCGATGCCCTCTCCCTGTCTTGGATGTGCTGAGTTTTCCCTTCTCTGCAGCGAGGGGCTGTGTCCTCCTCGCCCAGATTTGGGCGCTGCCTGTTTACACCTCATGATGGACCCACTGGGAAGTCACTGGGCAGAAATAACCTCTTTTTGCCTGTATTTGAGACAAATGGGGAGGGGGGGAAAAAACCCCACCCATTTCTCCTAATAAGGGAACTCAGAGTGATGAATTTTCCACTTCTCCTGAAGTTCTTTCCTCGGAGGCACTGATGCATTTTTAATGGGTCTCGATGTAGCTATTAAGCCGGTAATTGAAACGGAGAGCCCTCCAGCGCGGCCCCGGCCCCACGGCAGGCCAGGACCCCTCCGAGAGGTTTCCCACGCCACGAAGGTGGGCTGATGGATTTTCCTGAGGTTCCCTGCTCACCCACAGCATCACCCACCCCCCCCCAGGCCCCATCACTGGGCAGGGCATTGCCACTCAGTTCCCAGAGCCTGAGGGACCCGGTGTCCCTAGCCCAATCCTGCCTGGCGGGGGCTGACAGGGAAAATATTTGGGGAGGGAGCCGGTCACCTTCTCCCTGTCCCATTGCTGGGGGGGCAGAGGGGGGGATAACACACACGCACCCCCGCTAACCCTGCAGCTCTGCCGCCCGGGGGGATGAAGCCCAGGCAGCAGAGGAGCCCCCAGCCCTAATCCCAGCCATGCACCCCTGAGGAACAGCCAGAGGGGGCACAGCAGGTTGGGGGGTGCTGGGGGGGAGGGACAGCAGGTTGGGGGGCGCTGTGAG
>NW_009260696.1:2281458-2297543 GCF_000687185.1 Egretta garzetta
CAGGGGCCGATGCTCCAACAGCAACAAGAGGCGACCAGAAGCGGCTTTGAGGGCAAATTTTATTGAAAACAATGACTGGGTTGAAGGGGTACACACCGTTCCCAAAAATAGAAGGCGAGAAGGGCTGCCACTGCAGATCAAAGCCCTCGTCCACCTTGAAGCCAAGCTGGTTGCCCCCCCCATGGCAGAGGGGACACAGCAGGACAAGAAAGCGTGGGATGGGGAGAGGGGCAGGTAAGACCCGTGTCAAGCGAAGCAGAGCAGATGGCACACGGGGGTGGCGGGGTCACCGCTTCAGCAAAGCTTTGCTTCATCCACAGGGTCCTAAACCCTTTCCCCAAAATACAGGGAAACGGGACTTCCTCCAGGAAAAGAAACGCAGAAAAAAAAAAGTAAAAGCAAAAAAAGAAAAAAAAAAAAAGCACCAAAACCCACTGAGATAAAGGAAGGAGAATGGGGTTGGAACAAGGAGAGAAGGGAAAAACCCAAAAGCTCAACATCAAAACAAAAACCAAGGCAAAGTAACCAACTATGGGAAAAAAAAATACAATTGTACATCTCAGCCGTGAAGCTGTCAAACCAAGCGGGTAAGGGTGCTCCCGGAGAGCGTCGGGTGGTTTGCAGAGGGGGACCGAGGAAGGAGAAGGGGGAGACCATCAATCACTTTCTTATTTTACACGAAGAGGTGTGGGGGGGGGTGTGTGTGTGTCAGGGTCGAACCAGAGCTGAACAGGGTTTGGGCAGCTCAGCCTGGGCTGGTTTTCTCGGGGTTTGTTGACTCGGGGAAGGGGATGAGAGCGGTGATGGGGGGAAAAGCGCTGCCACACGATGTCCCAGCACAGCATCCCCCCCAGGAGCAGCACACAGGAATAGATGGTGTCAAGCAGCCCTGGAACAGCCCCATTTCCAGGCAGGGGGGCCCCAGTGCTGCTCCAACCCCCAGGCTGCAGGAGTGGGGAGCAATGAATTTAAGGGGAGATCATCCTTCAGGGGGTGGGGGCACCCTGACCACTGGAAATGCACCCTGAAATCCAGAGCGCCAGGGCACAAATTTCAGGAAAAACCTTTTTAAAAGACTCAGTTAAAAAACTAGATGCATTTCTTTTCTTATATATAAAAAAAAAAAAAAAAGAAGGCTTAGGCCAGGGTATCTTCTAGTGACCCCTTCCCCACCACCCCAAATTTAGCCAGGAAAAATGCTAGCCATTTCACCAAATCTGCTGGCCACACAGACATTCACACATTCATCATTGATTTAAAAATATATAATATATATATAGCGCACACACATACACACAAATATATATTAGAAAAGAAAAAAAAAATCCCTCTGAAAACTCAATCCATTAAAAAAACCCAACAAAATCCACAGCCGGTGCATTTATCCCGTGATCCTATACAGCAGAAGACAGAAATCCCTTTTGCTCCCATAGCTCCTGGCCGAGTGCTCAGGGTGGGAGAGCGGGGAAACACATCAGGTTTTCACAGTGGATTTGTTCGCGGAGAAGGAACTGCTCCCTCCCTCCTCCCCCACAGAAGGGCTTTAATTTATAGCAAGTTAGATTAAAACTAGGCAACATGTTACAAAGTCCATTATATATAGACATAAAAATGTACAACTGTCTGCAGCCCCCGTGCGAGTCGCTGGGGTTTTGATCTCGGCTGACACCTCGGCGGGCAGCTGGAGGGTTCGAAGGCAGTTTGGGGACACGAGGGGTGCAAGTACGGCCTCCGAAACGAGCAGGTGTCACAGTGCGAGGTCTTACGTGAACTCCAGGTTGGAAGGGAGATGGAGCAACGTTTTCTCCAGGAGCCAGGGAAGATGGAGGCAGGGGCTGCAAAAGTGCCCGGAGAGGGGATGCGTCCTCCCAGCCCAGGGCTGGAGGGGAGAGAGGCAGCGCCTGGGGACCTGCTCATCTCTCCATCACCCCGTGCCCGTGTGGGGAAGGGAGCAGTGTGTGCTGAAGTCCCGTGGGCAGGCGTGTGGAGAACGTGGGTCGCAGCTTGCATCAAGGTGGGCTCATCGAAAAATGCCTTCCCTCCCCCCCCCAAGCAAGGGAGCAGTGTATCGATTGAGGGAGGGGGACACCCAGTCTAGTGCTGCCTCAAAGGGTCATGAAGATGTCGAGGCACGCATTAAAGCAGCCTCTGGTGTGAACAGTGGCATGCCCAGGGAGCCCCACGGTCCCCTAAAAAGCTGCATAGGCTCCTGGGGGCAGAGAGTCAGGCACAAAGGGACGGCGAGCGAGACCAGGTGCCGGGGAAGGGAATTTGGGCAGGCAGGGCAGAAGAGTGGGGCAAGCACAGCAGCATTTTTTCCTCTCTGCCTTCCCCAGGCAGCAAAGAAACACAAGCCCCCTGCACTGTGCACCAGGCTGCTGGGGAGGGGAGGTGCCCTCTGGCACCCTCTGCCCTGGCCCTGCTCAGGCACCACGGGCACAGTCCTCTCCCCAGGAGGGATACGCTGGCATCATCAGGGAACTCCTGAGCCTTCAGTCTCCGTGGCTTTAGTTGGAAAAGTGTTGGCTTCAAAAGGCTCATCCTGGGGGATTTGATTTACAGGGTGAAGAAAAAAAAAAAAAAAAAAAGAGATTGCGAGGTCGGATGGGGCCAGAGATGCCCATGGGTTGGGGAGGTGCGATTTGTGCAAACCACCGTTAACTCGAGTCCTCATTCGCTTTTCTGTAGGGAAGCCAGGATGGAGGGGACCGCACGAAGCCGTGAAGTTTGAGTTAGGAGTCTTCCCCAAGGATCTCTGTCACGAAGGAGGCCATGTCAGTCTCTTTGGTGTCGTGCAAGGTAAAGAAAGGATGTTCCTGCCAACAAGACCAAAGACAACATCAGCCAACACCCAAGGACAGACAAGCCCAAGAGCAGTCCCTGGGGGATGTCACGCAGCTGGGGAGGTGCTGGGGGAGAGGTGGACACCAACCTCCTCCCCAAGCTCCCACAGACACCATCCTTTCGCTTAAAGATTAACTAACACTTTCAGTTTGGCATTTCTAGGTCCAATCCCTGCGGGACAGCCCTCAGCAGCTGTACTGCCATCATTTGAGGTCTAAACTTGCCAAGAGCAGATAGGGCAAGAGGGCAAAACCACCTAGAAACCCTGACCTTAACACCCCTGAAATCAACGCACCCATCCACCTTCGACACATTACATCCATCCTGCTCCATGCCTGAAAGATCACCCACACCTCCCATTTTCCTAGGACCTGCTGGATCGTTCATTTGACTTTTGAAACGCGTTGCAATAAAGACCAGCAGAAGTGGCTTCACACTTACCATAAGTTCTAAATAGTTCATTCGCTCAGCAGGGTTCTTCCTTAAGCTGGAAGACAAAAAATGGGAGAGAAAGGCTGTAAGGGTGGGGTTTGTTTTTTTTTTTCTGTACGTGGTCAATCACAAGGGATCTCCCCTTCCCAACCTGACATCCTTCTCATGGGCAGCACCCATTCCTCTCCCTCCTTGGCCAAGCAGGTTTGAACTACCAGCAAAGCAGCCAGTCAGGTAACTGGGAAAGGCCAACGCATGGTGTTTTGCCACAAAAAGCACAAGCCAAGCAGCTCGCTGCAGTCTGCCCCACACAGCCTTGCTTGTCCACACAGACCAGAACAAATGGGGAGGAGAGGAGATGGTTTCCCACCGTCTGTAGGGTGGGCAGATCATCTCAAGGCTCGTTTGAGCCTTGCCGTGGTGGGCTCACCCCCTGCCCGGCAGCTCCAAGCAGCACACAGGGAGCAGAGGGACACCCCGAAGAGAGCAGCTACTGCGCATAGTACCCACAAAACCACAAATCAGCTTTCACCCAGAGGCACCCAGACGCTGTCAGGGGTTTGTTCTCGTTTCATTGCCGCTTTGCCAGAAACCACCAAAATTTCAGCAGCGATGAGAGCAAAAGGGGAAGAGAAACCTCTGCGCCTTCCAACCAGCCTGGGTGAGTCAGGCCGAGAGCAATACCAGTTCGGGCAGCGCTTCCTGCCGTGGCCGAGCCTCGGTGGGGAGATAGGGGCTCCGAAAGGATGACAAACCCAGAACCCAGCCCCACACTTTGCTCCAACCCCCACGGGTCAGGGCTCCCCTTCAGCCGGGCTGGGAGAAGCCACCAGTCCCTGCCAGAGACTCACCACTGCGCTGTGAAGTCCACAAACTCCTTGGAGAAGCGATCGGTGGGCAGCTGGGGCGAAGGCTCCTCCACCACTTGCTTGAGCTGTTGGAAGGGGGTCCCCCAGGACTCGTACGGGAAGCGAAGGATGGCCAGTTCGATCTGAGGATGGAGACAGGCTGACATGAGCCACCCGGACGAGCACAACCCCACGCAGCCGGCCTGCCTCAGCCCCTGCCACCAGCTCAGATTCAAAATGAAAAACCTCTTTCCTTACAAACCATTTTCAATTTGGGTCACACCACTTTTTTTTTTTTAAATACAAAGACCCAGAGGCCAAAAATACTTCCTTTTGAGGCTGGCTCAGCATATTAATGCATTTACAGGAAGCCACCAAAGATATGTAAAATGGGATTATTTGAAAAGATAATAATAACAGCACGCCATTTCTGCACCAGCTTCCAAAGTGCTTTGCTCTCCCCCCAAGCCAGCCTCTGGGCTTCAGACTACTACTGTATAAGGTAGACACACAAAAAAAAAAAATCCACAAACCCAAGGAAAACTAAGTGCTAGAACACCACTTAGGCAGATCTTTGCCAAACCACCTCTCCATTACCAGGTCCTTCCTACAAGTCACCTCTGCTCCGTCACCCTTTCAAGCAGGAAAAAGCCCATCATGGCTCTTGGGCAGTTGCCTCATGCCGAGGGTTAGCTCCCATCTCCAGACAGGCAGCAAGAACCTCTGGACCTGCCCAGTAGGGTGGGCTGGGATGGAATGGGAGGAGTGAGAAACCTGAAGGGATGCAGGGCAGAGCCAGGGACCCCCTGCCTGCCTCTGGCTCTGGCCTGGGGAGCTCCTGCTGCTGGAAAACTGAATGAAGCCACCAGCCTGGAAAGGCCTGGATTAGCCCTGCAACTCAATGGCCATAAAACCAGCTGGTCTGAAATCAATCAAACCCCTTCAGAAATAATAAAAAAAGAAAAAGAAAACAGGAAGCCAAGCCAAAAGGAAGACATTAGAGGGAGTCAGAGAGGTCGGGGCTCCGGTCGGCTGCAGGCTGGCAGGCTTTCAGCAGGGTCCCCTCTCCCATCCCGCTTTGGAAAGGTTGAGAGATTTCGTCATTCACACAATCTCCCATCCCACAGCTTCCTGCATCTTGGGAGGAAAGCCGGAGCTGATTACATTTCCAGCCAACCAGCCCAGCTCTGCTCTGGCATGGGGACACCAAGGAGAGGGGCTTGGGTTTGGCACTGCGGACAAAACTAGCTGGGGAAGAGGGAATATTTGCCAAGAGATCTGCACGGTGCAGACAAATGCAGGGATGCAGCACCCGAAACAAGTCACAGCTAACAGGGCGCAGGAAAAATTCCTGAAAATAATCTACCCGCAGAGAGCCAGTCTCCTGGAAAGCGAGACATGCGTTCCCAGGCGGCATCCCCTTCGAGCCAGCAGCTGGGCTTTCCTTTGTCCTCTGGCGCCAGAAGATTTCAGCTGCTTTCTGCAAGATCCGTTTCTTGCAGGAGGTAGATAAACCATCCTGAGCAGCTGCGATTTTGGAACTGAAAGTATTTCCCCTTCCTGTTGGCTGCTGTGAGCTACCCTGCAGGCAGGACTTGCCGCAAACCATGCACAGCCCCCCTCGCTGCAGCAAGGCGGGCTAACTCACCCCAATCCTCCTGCAAGGCTTTACTAACACGGGAGGGGGGTGCATGCAGAAAGGCCGTGACCCAGCCGCAGCAAACCCTGCTCCCCTGACTACCTCTCCAGCCAGAGCCTGGGGAAATGCCGAGCAATTAAAAGCCAGACTCATGGATGCCCAACTAAGCCCACTGTCATCCAGATATTGCCCCCTGGGAGTCTGCCATCCACACCAACATAGTTCAGAGCTAACTGGAGCTATTTGGAGCTGGCATTGTACACAAGTAGCTCTGAAACCAGTTGGAGGGGTACAAGGGAACCACGTGGGGAGTAACAGGCCTTTATGTATCCCCCAGGGATCCAGCAGGAACATGCAAGGAGGGAGGGGAGGAAAGAGAAGGGGCAGAAGATTGATTATCTCCTGGCAAGCTTGACTTGCAAGAGTCACAGCAGTGGTGGCAATGTTGGCTGCATGCCCCGGCTCACAGCTACCTTGCCCCAGGGTGAGGTACCCCTGTGTGCACAGGGCAGCAGCACCACCCTGTGCCCTGGGTAATCCATCTCATGCCCTATCATGCTCAGAATTTAGCCCCATTTGATGGGCATCCACCCAGGGGTGAAGCCACCAGATACCACTGCTCACAGCAGGGTTAGAGCCCCCCCAGACCCCATCCCCACCCCAGGGCTGCAGGGTGCCAGGTCAAGCCCTTGGTGTTACCATTGTGATCCCCAGGCTCCAGACGTCCGACTTCACATTGTAGCCCTTCTGGTTCAGCTCAGGGTTTATTCTTTCCGGCTGTAACAACAAAATGGAAGATATTACAACCCTATCTCATGTCCCCAGCGCAAACCCCACAGAGCAAACCTCTGGCTCCAAATTCAGGTTGGACGCATTCCCCTGGCTCATGTCCCCATGGAGGCAGGGTCTGAGGTTAAATCTGGCACCGATTGCTCCACACAACCCACATAAACTCTCCCCTCCAGCTCCTGAGTGAGACTTGTACCATCGCTACAGCACGATGCCTACCCCAGGAGCACCAGCTACCCACACAGATGCCACAGATGGCAAAGGGAAATTCATACTGACTTGACAGGATGAAATTAAATGATCCTGCCAAGAAAAGCCTCAGCATTTTCTAGCCAACGAGGAGCAGCCCTTCCAACCACCACCAGCCAGTCTTTTGCCCTTCTGCAAATGGAAGGTGGCAAAGGAAGAGTCTTCTGCGTGATTAACCCACACAGCAGGGCTTACAGGGAGGGTAATCCTGTCCTTGGAGGACTCTGCTGAGTCAGGAAGCCCAGAGCACTCTGAAGTGGTTTCTATCTCAGGACAGAGGTGAACCAAGACTGATTTCTAAGCAGCAGCCCCTTCAAGTAAAGGCTGAAGGCTGCTGGCTCCAGACCCACACGAGCACACTTACAGCCATGTACGGTTTGCAGCCGGCATCCATGGTCTTTGCAACAGAGTCCACCAAGTAGCCGCTGATCCCAAAATCGCACATTTTCACATGTCCCTCCTTGTTGATCAGCACATTAGAAGGTTTCACATCTAAGAGAGAGAACATGAGAGGGCAGATTAGGCCTTTGCAGATGTATCGCAGAGTCTGAGACAAGGTGGGAAACTCCCCATTGACCTGGGAGGGGAGCAGGCAAGCCCTAACCCAAGTCTTTTATTGAAGTAAAAGTTGCTCACAAGTAAAATTATAACCATGCACCTCCAGGCAGAACAGCCCTCCTCTCTAACAAAGCAGGTCAAAAGGATGAAATAAAATGTTGAGGAGTTAATGCCCAGCTTCTTAGGAGAGATTTGTATGCCCAACACAGCCTTAAGAGCTCAATTCTACCAAGTTCTCAGGACAGCTTGTCTCGTGCCCATCATGATCGGTCCACAAGTACACAAGGAGCTGTACCAGGATGAAGAACAGGACCCAAGTATTACAGTTGCCACCTGTGATTTGCAAGATCTCCTTCAGCCCTCACCTTGCTAGAACTACCCAGCCAGGAAGGCTATTTAGGGATTTTGTCCCCAAGAGCTGCCTTTGATGCATCTCTGTACTCAAAGAGAACTAGAGATGCCCATAAAAATACAGGTAGTGAGGAATTCAGTTGTTGTATTCAACCCTTCATCTGGAAAGGAGGATGAGAACAACTTCATACGAGCAGATGCACGAAGGCTACATCTCAGGCATAGGCCTTGGACACCTACATCTGTCCACGATTGTCCCAAGTACCATTAGACCCCACTGTAAGCATCCCAGAGGCACACACCATGCATCTACTGGGAAGGATTCCTCACATAACTTATTTCAAGGCTAGATCTCCAGCCACATCACACTAACCCCATCCAGCACCTACCTCTGTGGATTACGGACAGTTTACTGTGCAGATGCTCCAGAGCTCGTACAATCTGGAAAAAAACACAATGAAAGAGTATCCATTAATCAAACACAGTCCCAGCCTTCCACTGCAAAGAAACCACCACACGCCGTGGGCTCTAACAGACTCAGGGGATGCACAAAACCACATAAGAACCCAAGAGGCACTCACAGACACGGCCATTTTCCCCAAAATGTCTTCAGGGATGGTTTTCTTCTTCTCCAGTACTTTCTTGTAGAATTTATCTAGGGAAGTGTCCATGAGCTCCATGCAGATCCACACATCGCCCTGTGGACAAAGAGAAAGCAGCTGAGAAGGAATTCCCTGCAAATCCCTGCAAGAAGGGAAAGGTGGGGCCACATGGACAAACAGACACTGCCCCTTCACACGTGGTAAGCCAAGGTCCCTGCCATGCAGTCACTGTTGGCCACATCACCAGCACATCGGCTCTGCACTGGATAGTGATGGGCACAGATGTCCAGGTACCACCAAAACTACCTGGAATGGCTCCCTTTGAGGCTCCGGGCTGCAGACAATGTGCTTGGGCACTTGACATGGAAGTGGGGAACGAGACCTGCTCAACACTGCATGATGGAGGCAAGCCTTTGACTTTAAGTCATGGCAGCATCTCAAACAGCCCAGCTGGGCTGAAGAAAGCAGAGGTGGTTTGGGACAGTTTAGTGCCTTCAGTGCAATTGCAGGGGCCCCAGGTGCTGCACAGCCCACCAGCCATCCACCAGCTCAGTACCTCGCGGAAGAGGGCTCCGTAGAAGGTGACTGTGTAGAAGCAGTCAACTGTCCTCATGGAGATGTCCAAGTCCATCAATAACCTCTTCTGCTCCTGAGTGTTCACTGTTGCTCGAATCCTCTGAGACAAATAGGAAAGAAGAGGAGTTTGATGTAGGTGGGATAACGCCATCATAACTCTGGCTGACTCAGAGGACCTGCAGTTCTGAAGCCAGGGCAAGTGTTTTGGGCTTATTTTGTGGCCAGTAGCACCCCAGAAGATGCCCAGATTCCCTCTTCCAGACAGCACTTTAATGAATGACAAGCCCTTGGCAAGCTCTTCAGCAGATGCAGGATCAGGCCAGCAGCCTGGACAGGTACTCTGACATCCAAACCTTGCACCACCTAACTGCAGACACCAAGCCTGGCTTTCAGAGCCTGCTGATCAACCCCACAGCGTCCAGCTGGTATCAGCACAGACCCTCCAACAGCCAAGCCACACCAGGGATACCAGAGGCTGCCAAATCGAGATAAGTCTGTCCCCATTTTGCTGTAACCTGTGGAGCTCAGCAGAGTCTCTCCACTCCCTCGAAGCTGCACATCCCGACCTCCATCTCCCTCAGCAAGCAGCTGTCCTCACCTTCACGGCCATGATGGTGCCGCTCTGTGCGTGTCGGACTTTCTCCACCACGCCGTAGGCCCCACGGCCCAGCTCCGAAATTGCCACCAGGTCATCAGCTTCCACCTCGAAGTTCTTAAAGAAGAGAGACAGAAATCAGACACGGGCACGCTTATCACCAAGGACATCAGCAGAGGTCCAGCACTTGCAGCTCGTTCATGCAGAGCACTTCCAAACAACGGTACCTACAGGACTCCAACAGCCCCCATACGTCCCAGAGGCACCGTGCTTAGAGAAGATGGGTATATTTTTTGCTCTGTCAAACCAGGGCCCAAACCCTTTCATCCCGTACTCACCAGGGCTCACTTAATTCCTGTTCTGCAGCTAGAGATCAGGACTTTCATCCTTTAAGCCAGGGCACGCTGCCACTGGAAAGGGCACCAAAGGTTGGTGCCTTTCTGCCTACTTGGGATTACCCACACAAGGGTATTTCTGCAGTGGCTGAACGACTTGCAGGATTTTAACAGCTCCTGTGCCAACAGCAGTTGGGAGCCTCTGCCACAGCTCCAAATCCCCGTGTGCAGCTGGGGATCCCCCACCTCGCCCTGCATCCCAAGAGAACATCGGTCACACGCACACCCCTACGTGTTTAATAACCCCTCCGCCTGCGCAAAGCCTCTCTTAGATGGGACGGTGCATGCAGCAACCCAGCAACTCAATTCCTAATTATCAGGGAGTTCAAAGCAGGCTTTACCCGCTTTCCATACCTTCTCCCACCACCAGAAAGCAGCCAGCAAGGTAAAACGTGAGTTAGCACCAATGAAGGGAGCTCAGGCGAGCGCAACTGCTTAAGTCTTGCTTCAAGCTGGAAAAAAAACCCACGGCCAGCGCTCAGCCAAGCGAGCGCCCCACGCAGCAGGGAGCCAGCGAGCTCCTGCACAACCCACGAACAAGTTTCCCTAAAGACGTATTACCCTGTAATTGCCTGCTCTGCTGGGCAGGGCACAAACTGTTTGAGTGAGACACGGGCTATTTTTAGCCCCTGCGTTCATCGCTCCTAATAAGTCACAGGCCTTCTTTTAGCCAGGCTTCATCCCAGCCTCCAGTTTTTCTTCGGTCTCAGGGAACAAAAATATAATACCAGGATGCCAAATTGCCCCAGTAGCCACAAAGGCAGCGAGGGTGGGAAACATCCGCGGCACAGGGCCGGATACCGTGCCTGCGAGCTACACCCAGAGCAGAGAGGAAATAGCCTTTGGCATTAAGAAGCCAAGCTGGGAGATGTGGCTGCCGGGCTCCCGGCCAGCAAGCTCCCCTCGGCGCTGGCCACAACACGGCCAGCAGTGACCGGGTCCGCCAGACCTTCCCGCCAGCCCCGGCTCTGTTTATTTGAGCCAGATGTGCCTGGCCGGCATCCGAGGCAGGGAGCAAGAGAGGTCTGTGCTTGAGCTCAGCGCTGAGCTATGCGCTGCCCAGCACAGGAAGGTGCCGGCCCTTTCCTGGGCAGGACGGTGGAGATCCAGAAACGAGGAGAGCAGGGCTAATGGGGACACATCCAACCCCCCCGCCCTGCCGCCCCGGGCAGCTGGCGGAGGAGCAGTGCAGGCTTGCAGCGCCTGCAGGGGCCTCCAGGAAGGATCTGGTGGTGCTTTTCAGGACACGTGTTCTGCAATTGTTCCAGGTTATTGGTTTGGTTTTTTGGTTTTTGGTTTTTTTGGGTTTTTTTTTTTTTTTTTTTTCTTTTTGCTGGCATTTACCCTAAGGCTTCCCTCAATAGCTGGCGGTTCCCAGCACACTCCAGGAACCAGCATCACCCTGCCCAGCAACAGAGGCAATGCACCGACAGAGCCAGCGCTCCCCTCCCCAGCATCGCTCACCCCATGCCCCGAGCATGGGGACGCGGGGCATCACCTGCACGGATCCGATGGACCTGAGGTCATCATCCACACCCGTGGCTTTCTATCCAAGCCCTCTTCCTCAATCCCACATTGCGTTGCTGCAAAAATACCTGGATCAGACCCCTCCTGCAAACACCGGTGCAGGCGGAGCAGGGAAGGAAAGCGAGTCTAGAGATTTCCCCAAGTTACAGCGCTCTCCCGTTGCACACGCCATGCCCAGGCTGTTACAGAGAGCAGCTCTCCCCAAGCTATTTAACACACCCGACCCAATGGCCAGAAAATGACACAAGCAGTGGGTTGTTCCCTTGACCCAGCCAAAGTTTCCTCTCCTCTCCCCTCTCTGATCTCTTCTCTAACCCTAAAACCTTGCACCACAGCTGAGGGGCCCAGATCCCATCAGCCAAGCCACCTCCCCACCTAGAAGGTAAGCAGCCAGATATAGGGCTGATCCAATGCGTAGTATTTTTAGCTCATTTGCAAACAGCCTTCCACAGCCCCAGGAGAGCCCGTAACAAGAGAATGAAATAAAAGAGAGCGGCTATTTCTAGCAGTGTTTTTCATCAGGTCACTAGGAAAGGCTTTGGAGAGCCAGAGAGGGGCTTTGTGCCCAGCTTCTCCTGGGCCACAGGCAGTAACACGGCCCTCGGGTCAGCAGGACAAAGGGGACTTTGTTTGGGGTGGCCAGAGAGCACGGCGAGGCCACGCTGATTGAGAGTGGATGGGCTGGGTCTGTGCATTCAGATCGGGGTGGCCGGTGGGGCTGTCAAGGGACCACAGTGATCTCCCTCTACAGACAAAACTGCATTCCCAGCTTTTGATGGGAGAGACCAGCCAGCGAGCAGCCGGGCTGGGGGACGAGCCATCTTGCAGGCAGGGTAACATGTTCAGCTCCCCAACTGCTCAAAATACACAGACACCCCGCTGCTCCACAGGGGAAAGGTCCCACTGTGGGATGTCTCAACCCTGCAAAGAGGCATCCCACAAGGCTGCACCAGGACGGCACCGTCCTTCTCAGGGGGTGCTCCGAAATCTCGAGATCTGGTTTGACAGGGTGTTAGGCACGATCCATAAAACTCCCCATACAAGGGGCAAACAGAATTGGAAGCAAGCGAAAAATAAACCACACTGACACGTACTTTATCTCCAATGGTAATGAACGCTCTGGAGTCCAAGTTCCTTGGGGGCCTGCAAGAAAAGAGAGAGAAAGTCAGGAGAAAGCCCAGCTTCATTAACCCTCTTGGCCAGAGCCAGGTTTCACGTTCCTTCGAGGACTTTCAGCCGCTGCTTTCCACTGTACCTTGTTGTTGTGGGTTCAAACCAGCCCCCTCCAAACACTTACAAATGCTTTAATCGCGCCGGTAACGCCTCAGCCCACACCCACGAGGCACTCGCTGCGGGCAGCCAGCGGGAACCCCAGAGAGCCAGCTAGGCGAGACATGCACCGCACCAGCAGGCTACGAAACCATCCCTGCTCAGGAGAGCCTAAAGAACCAAGGCCGACGGGATGAGACGTTTCTGTGGCAAAGCAGCTCAGCTGTCAAGTTTTGACAGGCAGGCGTTGTAACAGGACAGCCACGTAGCCCGAAACGCACGCCGGGGGAACAACAGGTAATTCCTCACCCGTGAGTCATTTGTGTACGCTCGCAGGCCTCTTTCAGGCAGCGCGGCAGGCAGGGCAGGCAGCACTCGGGCGTCACGCTCTGCACGACCCCACACAGGTAAAAGTCTTCCTTTATGGCTTTATTCCTCATTGCTGCCCACTTCCCATTATGGGCAGCACGGTACTTTTAGAGCGGACGCGAGAGCGTGTTGTCCCTCGTGCCTCGCTTCTCTGCTCTCCCCATCCCCTGGGACCTCCTAAAAGGGGAGACTGCCCAACTGGTTGAGCCTCCCAGTTCCCACCAGAGCAATACAGCAACCTCTGGCTTCAAGGAAGTACTGCAGGCTCACAGCAAAAGCCTTGCACTGTGCAAATATTTGCGCTGCAACTTGAAAAGCACAGGGAAAAGGGCTTGCGGATAGCTTGCACCAGCTTTTACATGAGTGTTCTGGGCATGCAAGCACGCCACAAACTCTGGCATGATGCCTTCTCCAGGGGAAATTCAAACAGAGATAGGAGCAGAGACAGATGCACCCATGGGGGAAGGAGGTGGCTGTTCCATGCAGGGCTCAGCGTGTGCATGCTAAGCTGCACAGCATTAACGGGGGAGTTCCCTGGGCTCCCCCCCAAGGAGATCCACCCTATCTACCTGGGGGTTTTGGTAGTGATATTTCCCCTTTCGGGGATTTCACTGCTCTCATGGAGCTGGGAGGGTCTCTAGAAAGGTTTTCTGGAACAAACAAGGCTCAGCAGTGGAGATGCAGCCCAAAGTGCTTTGGAAGAGCATGACGGAAGAGGAATTTTAGCCATCTGCTCTTTGTCAAACCAAGCACCGCTACCCTGGGCTCTCCCCCACAGCATAACAAGCATCAGCTACATGAAGCAAACAGGGCAGAGAGAAATTCCAGTGCCCTGAGATACTGCTGGGCACCAGCCCCCAGCACCAAGCAGCACAACAACCTAAGATGTCCATGTCCTCCTCGCACCAAGGCGAGGAGCTGCAAACAACTCAAACTAGCCCTGGCACACAGGTCGGGGGGAGGATGTCCTGCCACGCAGAGCACCCCCCAAACCTCACCCCCCTACTCCTGCCGTGGTCCAGCTGCCACCACCTCTTCCCTTCCCCTGCACTAAAAACCTTCCCCTCTTCTTCCTTCGGGCAGATCTGCTCTCTCCACCATGTCTTTGCCCTTTGGCATCAGCACAGAAAGACTGAAGAGAGTCTCCCAGCAGTCTCCTAGCCTTTGCCTGCCAGCCATCTCAAATCAAACAGGCACCTCCCAGAGATGCAAGCACACATGCACACATGTGCAATTCCTTCTCATCGCCCACAAGCCAAAGCTTAAGAGGAAAAAAAAAAATGAACTATGCTGATTTTGTGAAGTCTTCACAGGCCATTCCCCTCGAGACGGCGCTGAATCCAGCTCCAGAGAACTGCCAGCTGGCTTTAAGCAGCAGAAACACTTACGTTGTGTTGGCAACGGGCTGTTTGATGGGGGGACATGTTATCCTCAGTTCCCGTTTCTTCTTGCTTTTCACTGGAAAAGAAGACGCACACGTGAGCAACTCGCATTTTTACTTTTCTTCCTTCAAACCTCGTCTTGCCTGCAGCCACCAGGTAGGGGAGGCAGGGCTTGGAGTCCCTACACTGTGCAGCTACAGCAAGATGACAAGAAGGTCGAAGTGTTCATGACCATTTGCCCAGAACTTCAGGCAAGAGCCAGAGGCACAAGTGGGTCTCAGTGTTCCTGTCAAGCACTTGCCTGCAGAAATACCCAGGGGTGCACTGACAGAGACCATTTTCTAAGTCTCGCAGCCAAGCACTGCCTTGCAGTGTTCCTCAGACACCCCAAAAGTGCTCCTTACCCTTCGTGGCCATTAACAGTCCCCTCTCTTTGGGGATTTGAATTGCTGATGTTCAGGAGATGGGTTAAAGCTGCGATTTCTGCTGGGCACTTACCTGGTTTGTGCGGCTCCAAGGATCCTTTGGAATCTGAAAGAGAAAAGGAAGACACCAGCTCAGCTTTCATCCTCCAGACCTGCCGGGTACCAACTCAGGGTCCCACGCACGGCCCAAGGAGAGCCCTGCCTGGGCAGAAGGAGGCAGACGGGCTGCCAGAGCCCAGCCCAGCAGAGCCTGGCCCGATCCCCGTTTCTCCAGCCACAAGAGGTCCCCATGCCATTAGTGATGCTCAGGGTACCCGAAAATGCTCCTTGTCCAGTTCCTCCTTGCCCCACAGGTCCCTGTCCCCTACCCAGGCCTTCTTGGGAAGAGCCAGACCTGTTCTGCAGCATGGGTTGGATCGGGCATGGAGGGCGACGGCCATCAGACCTCAAGCAAAACCAAGGAGCTAGACCCAGCAGGGGAAGGGACACCACACACACAACGAAGGGAAAACCAGAGCAAAACCAGACAGGAGCTGACTGTAAGAGCCAGCTGCAAACTGGCCACAAAGCCAGGCTTGCAGAGGCTGAGACCACCCCATCAGGAGTGACGGGCGAGAGGATGCTCTCTTCTCACTCCTCCCCAGCTCCAAACAGCACCGAGATAATATAACCCACTGCTGCAGAGGGAAATGGGGTTCAGGCAGGTCCAGGGCAGGCCAAAACACTTGCAGATGAAACTACAGGGACAAGAGGGGGGTCAGTGGGCAGCAACGGGCAGGGGAGACCTGTGCAGGGCTGAGAATCAGCTCCCTGCAGTGCCACAGACCCCAGGCTGCTCACCGAAACCCCAGCCAGTCCTCCACCAGCAAACAGCTCACCGACCTACCCCGGATTGCTGGGAAAATAAACAGAGCATGAGTGGCTGGGATGGGGGGCTGAAGTGATACAGCTGAGAGCATCGAAGTGCTGATCCCCCCCAAGAGAAACACGGGGGCAGCTGCGCTTTGCAGCTAAAGGTGCTTCTGGCTGCACAGACCTGGAAGATGCATTAAAAAGCATGAACAGTGAAGTGTGCTCCATGCACCGGGCTGGGAGCAGACGGCTCGGCGTGGCCTTGGACAGCCCTTCAAAACAGCTCCTACCTGCCCAGCTACCAGGATCAGGCATGCGAACAAAGTCCAGCATTCCAAAGGCTGCCGGGGAAGGGAGGGGAGAGGCAAGGAGCGGGACTTTCA
>NW_009260696.1:2297669-2301604 GCF_000687185.1 Egretta garzetta
AGCACCATGTAAGAGCTCCCACAGCAGCGAGGCAAGGTCGATACGTGTCCAGGACATTCCCAGCACACCCAGTCCCCGTCCTCATCCCTGTCCCCCACCAGCTCCAGATGCCCCAGCTAAGACGGGTGCCTGAAACCCACTTTTCCAGTCCTGTCCCTCCCCAAATGCAAACCTTGCTGAGGCTGCAGGTGAAAGACGGTCTGCAAGATACTGCAAAGGTCCCAGATGTGGGACCAGCAGCATCCCTCCCTGCTGAGGGAATTGGCACGGATCAGCCCATATCCCCATCTTACCTGCCACCTTTCCTGCATCAGAGCCAGCCCATAAGGTCTGGGACCAGCACAGTCCCTGTGAGCTACGGGAGCGATGTGAACTTCCCAGCTCAATGAAACCAGCCGGCAAGCAGCTCCACCCCAAACTGATCCCACTTGGCTGGAAACCATCTCTGGAGACCTGACCAGGTCACGGCAATCACAGCTTTAATTCGTGAGTCTGCAAAGTTTCCTTCCCCCATCACCCACCCAGCAGGGCTGGAAGGGGGACTATCAATAGCTCAGCGTGCCCACTGATGAGACTTTGCAAAATACCTGGTTGAGCAACAACAGGAGCAAGCGCAAAACTGAGCCAAAGGAAAGATGCCGCCCACGGGTTCAGAAATGCCTCCCCTTCCCACACCCAGCCTCTTGCTACTCAGCGGGGGGGGCTGATGACAGAACCTAAGAACTGCGGTCCCCAGAGCCCTTCTGCACCCAGGCAATTTGGGGAACTCACCATGGGCACACATCGCATCCCATCCAGAGGGATGGATTTAGCTCACCGCTGACCCAGAGCTTTGCACCGAGTGTTTCTCCCCCATGACCTGCTCCAAAACGCAGACAGCAGTTTGCACACAGCCCCCCCCAGGCAGTTACCGGCCAGACCTCTACATGAAGCCCCAGAAAACACACACACACCCCCCATCCCGGCTGGTATTTTGCTTAATGTGTTTGCTCTCCCTCTCCCCAATTGCCATAGCAATCCTGCAGCCAGCACAAAGCGCCTTCTGTGCCGCCGGCTCCCCTGGCAGCGCCGGCCGCAGCTCGGTGACTCACGCGGCAGGAGCAGGGTCCACACGCTCCCTGAGCCAGGCGTCCCACAGGCTGTGGCGTCAGCCCTTCCTTAGCCCTGGTTGCGAGAGCTGGGCCAGAGGGAGCTGGGAGCACCCAACCCGGGGTCAAGAATCAATGGGGCACGTTGTTTGGTGGAGCCCAGACTCACAGGCAGGAGGATTTGGAAGCACGGGTTAGAGGGGCAGCACAGGATGGGGTGGATCCCCCATTACAAACCCCCTCCACCATACAGGAGAGTCATTTAACGTCTCTGTGCATCGGTCACCCCCCCGTGCACTCTGCTATAACAGGGGGTGCTGCACATCAGCCCGCTTTCCTGTACCCCCAATCTGGTGCCCTTCACTTCCCAGCATCATACTGCCAGGGTCAGTGCCAATCCCCTTCCCATCTTGTCACGCCTAGCCCCAAAATGCATTTCCTAGCTCCAACCTGAAAAAGCACCAGAGATATTCTGCCACCACTCCCAGGCTCTGGCTGGGCCACCTACGCCAGTGGAAAACCCAGCTCAGCCCATGCCTGCAGGAGTAAAATCAGCCATGATGCTGCCCTGCAGCCAGGGGAGCAGAGGCGGAGATTGGATTCGCCTGTTAGGGCTCTCCCAAAATGTGCCACGAGCCTTCCAGCACCCTGCAGGCTGGTCTGAACTCTTGCTTCTTGCTGCAAGTTTCTCCCGCTTGCTTGCAGCGGCAGCGTGGGTCTGGCTGGGCAGAGGTTGAGTGGGCAGGCACCACTTCCCCTTGAGCACAGCCCAGAAAAAATAAAATTAAAAAAAAAAAAAAAACAAGAAAAGATCAAGAGCCCTGCCCTGAAGCTCTGCACAGCCTTCTCGGGGCAGGCAGAGCCCAGAGGTGGGAGATGGGGGCACGGCACAGCCTCCCCGCTGTTGCACAGCCCAGCCATCGCCCCCCAAGCGCCCGGAGGCTGGGGCTGCCCGCTGCAAACCCCAGAGCTGGATGCATCACCCCCCGGGAGGTGACCTCGTTCCTGAGCCTCTGCAGCCCCCCCGGGAAAGCCCACGCGCTGTTTCAGGGTGAGTGAGGGTGGAGGAAGGACTCCGGGTGGGGAAGGAGAAAAATAAAGTGGGAGGAAGAAGAAGGCAGTGGGATGGGCATGACAAGACCTTGCAATTCAAGCCCTTCTGTCCCGAGTACATCCCAGGGCAGCATTTGCTTTTAGCCCCCGCAGGCAGCGGCTGTCAGCTCCTCCTCACCAGCAAGGCCTCGGCACTGCCTTTCCCAAGTTTGGGATCCCAGTAGGGTCAGCGCAGGAGGAATTGCTGCAGCGTGAAGAGCAGTTTGTGTCTCCTGGAAACACACGAGTTTCCCAGGGGACTGGGTTCTTGCAAGAGGGGTGGCTGCGAGCACAGAGCAACACAGCTCCCCTCTAGAGATCCCTCCAGGCAGGCAAAGAGGCACCAGCAGGACAAGGTGCTTTGGGGACATTTCCCAGTTACCCCCTACAAGCCCCAGGGCTCTGCTGCCAGCCCCGAGCCCGTGGGACGGCCGGGCGCTGCCGGTACGGTGCTCCGGGCAGCGGAAGGGGCTGCCGGCCATGGGGACACGCGGCACAGCGCCTTGCACACGGGCAGGGGAAAATTAGCTGACAGAAGTTCCTGGTGCGGACGAGATTGTAACCCACGTGATGCTGCAGGCACGTAACTGCATCCTTTATGCTAAGAAAGGAACCATTTCCTCCTAAAGAGGAAAAAAAAAAAAAGCCTAACATTTTTTTTTTTTCTCATGCTATAACCTCCACCAGCTAAAAACTGACACAGACGTTTCCTGGAACTGCAAATTTAACCTCTGAATCCTTGTCTTCACCACCGACTTCAGTCCTATTAAGTTGCACCTCTCCCGGGAAGGTTTATCCTTCCCACTCCGCTGGCGTGGGCAGAGAGAAACAAACAGGACAATCTAAAGAACTGTAAATAAAACTATTTGCCTGAGCCGACCTTTGAAATTAAACCTCTCCGCTGCCTCCCCAGGGCTCTGGTTCCAGCTCCAGGTGAAGTCCTGGGGATGGCTGCAGCACAGGAGGCTGCTTCCAGAGCCGTGCCGCTTTGTTAGCGCTGGGAAAAGTGTTTTGGATGCACCCCGGTTCTCCTCAATCCGAGGAGGAGAGTCAAATACCACGGATGGGGCAGAAGGCTGGAGGGTGGATCCCAGCCCTGCTGCAAAGAAAGAGCTGGAATAAAAAAAGCATCACAAAAGAAAAAAAAAAAAAAGTAAAGGAATTAGAGGCAGGGTGCAAAGCAGAGAGGGGAATTTGATTGCTTTGGTCATGAGAGCCAGCTCCTCACGGGCACACTTTGTGCTATTTTCCACTGCTGAGAGTGGAAAAAGCTATCTGTGGAAGCGGAAAAAGGGCTCTCAACCTGCCGAAAGCCGTCACTCATCGGCCCACTGAGGTCCCGCGGCAGAGAGGGGCTCCTGCGGGTCATCACTGCCCCACGCTCACCACTTCTGCAAAAAAAAGCAGCAAGCAAGGAGGAGGAAAAAAACATGCTTCAGAAAAAAACCCTCAGCCCCAAAACAACCTGCCAGCCTGCGCTGAATCAGAGCTCCTGACTGCCGGGGCCGCCGCAGGCGCCCGCCTTTCCATTGCAACAGGCTTTTTAGCAGGGGACAACCACGCAAGAGCTGCTGGAAAACCCTGCGTCCCAGGAATGCAACCAAAGCCGGAGCCAGGCACTAGCTTTACCCTCCAAATATTTTCCTTTAGCCATGCTAGATTTTATTTTTTATTTTTTTTACAATTAAGTGTTTCAACCCCCCACAAAAACATGCAAGTTTCCAATGCTTTAAAAAAAATAGATCCCCAGCTGCA
>NW_009260696.1:2310724-2317037 GCF_000687185.1 Egretta garzetta
AATCCTGCAAGATCCAGCACACGGCACTTCTTGCAAGCACCGCTGATTATTTTCAGTGGGGATGCATGGCCCAAAGCGCTCGCTGACTTCACGCAGATCTCCTCGCCCGACGTCCCCAGCTCCCGGGGGTCCGCAAGGTTGCAAGCAGCAGTGGAGGCAAGCAGGGGGAGACGGGGAAGGTAACGCCGCGTTCCCTCATCGGCAGCTGCTGAGGTTGGCCGGTCTCGGCTCCGATTACCCTTGAAAGCTCAACAGTTGTAAAAACTGCAGCAGCGAAATAGCAGATGACGTCAACAGGAAACTGGGGGGGAGCCAGCTCCAGCTCCGGGAGCCATCGAAGCCCTGGATTGCTACAGTGCATCCTGGTGGGACGCGTTTTCTTCCGACAAATTAAATCATTCAAACCCAGCCTGCAGGCAGAGAAGCCTGCTCCTGCCTCCTCCATCCCCCTCCCCATGCATCCCACCCGAGCAGCCCTTGCTGGAGGACAGCCCTGCTGCCGCCCAGCATCAGCCCAGCATCGCAGCAGAGGGAAGCCCACGCTCGCTGGTTCGGGCACCGAGGGGGTGCCGGGATAGAAAGAGGTCACATTTCTTCATGCTGCAGGTGACACGCTAATTGCTTTGCCACTAACAACTATTACCACAACAAATAGTAGAAATATTGTTCCATGACAATACCGGCACAGAGCTTAGCAGCTATTCCAGGGTGACAACCGAGACGGCATCTCTGGTGGCAAAATATAAATTGCTGCATGGATTTGGCTAGTAAATAGCAATGCAGAGAGACGAAGGCGGGGGGGGAGGAGAACAAACCTTCATTTCTCTGCAAACACGTGCAAGAAAAGCCGTGGCAAAGTATCGCTGCCACTGTCCTTTCCCTCAAACCAGCGCTGATGTTCCCGATCAAAAAGCCAGACTCGGCTTTGACAGGCTGCAGTTTTGTTTTCGATTTCCCTGTCAGCCTGGAGGGGAGATACTGTACCAGCTTCTTTACCTTAAACTAATTATAGAAAATACGCCTCCGGTTCGCTCCCGCGCTATTCCCTAACTTGTCGGCTGTGTCAGGCCATACACATTTGCAGGCAGAAAAGTCAGAGGTCAAGGTAAATGCACATACCAACATAATGAGTGACTCTAATTTTAAATAGTGTTTATATAAGCCCCAGAAGGACTGCGGAAGATATTTTCTCAGGCACATTTCCATTCCCAGGGTACAGTTTCAGGCACAGATCATCAGCACATAGAGGATGCTGACACAGGAGCAGACGGCACCGAGAGCCACTGGCACCCACCCCGGCACTCCCGGGGAGAACGATGCTGCGTTGCCTTCCCGTCATTAATTCTCTGGCTTGACGGCTAATTCCCCGACCCAGACACAAGACGCTCCAAGGATCTTTACAGACACCCACAAAGTCAGTGCTGCTTCGGAGCAGAAAAGTCCCTAACCCAGTAGGTGGGATGGGAAACACAATTTCCTTTGAATTAGTCCTGCTGGGTTTCAGTGCCCAAGGAGCAGGGGTGGTGTAAAGCAGAGCTTCCTGACATCTCAAAAGCATCTTAAAAAAAAAAAAACAACAAAAAACCCCAAAAAAACAAACACAAAAAACAACAAACCAAAACAACAAAACCAAGCATCCTTTCAGGTCCCACCACTGGCAGCTCTTTCAAAAGTTTGCCAACACAGTAGGAATTGCCCGGCCTTGAAATAACGCACGCCGTTTGACATTAATCACCCAGCCCTTTATAAACTATAGGTAATCCCGGGCGAAGAAAAGGCATCGGCTCTTTCACTGGCATTAACGAAGCCTCCCCACGCCTCTGGGCTGGGACATCACCCCATAACTGGTGAGGGAAGCCAGGGCAGCAAATCCTGCAGTGGGGAGAAGTCCACTTGCTGCAGGTCTGGGAATCCCAGGGCAGAGCCAGGGATGAGGCGGGGGTCTGGTGGGATGGCAGCCCCGCTCCCATCGCTCCCAGCAGCCTCGCTTGAATGAGTGGAAGAGCACACCCTTAAAAATAGCAATGAGCTCAAACAGCACCCTGCCAACGCTGGGCCCCTCTCCCCACCCTTCCCCTGCGGACAGGCAGCGTCTCCCGAGGCCGGTTTGGTTAAGGCTGGGTCACCATTGCAGCCTGGGACCGTGAGCAGCAAAAAAAAGGAATGCCCCATGTAGGGTGAGCAAGGAGCTTTTTATAGGGGTGTGTTTGGGGTTGAGCAAAAAAATGAACATAAAACCATTATCCATGACATGAAACCCACCCCGACAGAAGAGTCACTGCCTAAATCAGGGAGACCTGATTGTGGCCTTTCAGTACCTAAAGGGGGCCCATAGGAAAGGTGGGGACAATCTTTTTAGTAGGGCCAGCTGTGACAGGACAAGGGGTAATTGATTTAAACTAAACCAGGGTAGATTTAGACTGGATATAAGGAAGAAATTCTTTACAATGAGGGTGGTGAAACCCTGGCAGGGGTTGCCCAGAGAGGGGGTGGAGGCCCCATCCCTGGGAACATTCCAGGCCAGGTTGGACTGGGCTGTGAGCAACCTGATCTGGTTAGCGGTGTCTCTAGGGGTCCCTTCCAACCCAAAACATTCTGATTTTCACGGGATACCCCTTTCCCAGAGAAAAGTCGACTGCACCTCGCTGTCTGTCTGGGACTGCAGCAGTTTCCCTGGCCAAGGCTGTAACGCAGCCACTGCCCCCCAAGCCCAGGATGCGCTTGCCTTTCCACGTACGAGATGCACATCCCACGGGAAAGCCCCGTGTGCCTGAGCCGTGCACGGGACCCGCAGCCTGGAAACTCTGCAACAGCTCTATTTTTAAACATAGCCTTTGAACCAAATCCAATTGGAAAGGTAACAGGGTCATCTTTCTCATCCCCGGGGACGATCAATCACCGATGCCGCGCAGGGCTCGTCTCCTCCGGCAGAGCGGGATGTCACACCGATGGTGACACCGGGGCCATGTGAGGAGAAACGGATGCAAGGGAGAAGGGTGCGACCTCCCGGTACCCAGTGAGGAATTTGGGGACCGGCAGCACATTAGCCAAAGCTACTGCCAGCCAGAGGCCAACATTCGCCCTGGCACCTCTGGGGCTCAGAGCCACACCCGGCCTCCGTGCACTGGCCAGATAACGCCACCGAGAGCCGCGCCGGCTCTGCCAGCAGCTCCGGGAGGATGTCACCACCCAGTTATATTCCAGCTGTATTTTTAGGTTACCTGCATAACCCCGAGGGCTGGAAAAAAAACGTTTGATTTTGTGCTTTGTTCCCAGGTGGCAGCTTGCTATCCTGCAGCCCCGTGACGATGGAGCACGCAAGCTCCCCTCTGAGAAACCCCCACGAGCAGAGACCAGGCTGCCTTCAGGAAGCTTAAAAGCACCAGCTAAATGGCACATTTGCATGTGCCATTATAGAACACGCTACATACATGCCAAGAGTTGTGCTGCTTTGCACCAGAGCTCGTGCAAAACCTCAGCGTGAAGGTGGTTACGGTCACAGGGGCACCTCTTCGGAGCAGGCACTGAGCCGGGGTACCGGCAGAGCATCCTCTGCAGGGCTGGAGATTGCCCTCTTCTCATCCATCGCTCTGGCTGGGTTTTCTCCCCCAAAAAGCAGTGGCTGCACCTCCTAAAAACTCAGTGCAATGGCAACATGGACCCACAGAAGGTAGGCTTGGGATGGGTAATTAATCCAACCCACAGCTCGTCTGGGAACCACAGGGCTGGGCGGTGCACGGGTCTGGCCAGCCCGCAGTGTGCATGGCCAGTGTGAATCCCGCGGCTACAAGCCATCTCATGGGACCGGCACGGGCTGCACCGACTTGGCTACAGACGCTGGCATGCTGCCACGAGACAAAGGTCTGGAAGCAATCCCAGCCCCAACGCCTTAACTGTTAGGAGAAGGCAAAGGAGATGGTGCTTAGAAAGAAGCAAGGAGCATGCTAAAAAAAAAAAAAAAAAAAAAAAAAAACGAACACAACCAACCAACAAAAAAAAAAAAAACAAACACAAAAACGGAGAAAGCGGAAGAGGCAGAGCCATCACCAGTGCCCATCTCCCTGCCAACAGGTACCCAGCTCTGCAGAGAGCAACGCTCCCTTTGATTTCTCAGCCCACAGGCTAAGGCATGAAAAAATAAAACCTGTTTGGAATTGATGTGACCGGCTGATGACAGTTTCCCGGTGGGAGAGAAAACTCAAACCGTTTTTGGAATAGATCAGCTTGACAAGAGGCACACGGTTAGGGTTTTTTCTGGCTGGGAAAGGAAAAGAATCATTTGACTTTTTAATTGTCAGCTGTAACAACTCCAGAGTCAATAGACTACTTCTAGCCAAACTGGTGCAATTCAAGTACTTCCAGGTATCCCCAAAACTCTGTAAACTTGGCAAGACAGCAAAGTATTCCCTCTCTGCTTCTAATGCAATTCTTAAAGAGAGCATTAGCTTTCTACCATGCTCCCTCTAATTTATTTTGGGCAGGGATAGAGTGATTTCATCTCTGCAAATGATGTAAGACAGCAAGCACCTGCTCTGAAAACTGAATTTATGGGAAAAAAAACAAGGAAGGCCTCGATGTCTGCAGCCGCCTGCTCTGGGAGAAAGGCAGAAACAAAAGAGCAACCCAGGTGCTTCCCCATTCTGGAGACCCGAAGCAGGACTTTCTCGAGGCCGGACTTTCTCGAGGCCAGCATCTGCGCTGGAGCACGGGGCAGGCAGCCGTTCCGACGGTTCGCAGTGACGTTACCCTCCGGGACCTGGAGGGTGACATCCTGCAGCCTGATGTTTCTTCCTTCCCGGTGACCAGGGATCAAGCGTGCCCACTTCACGTGCTTTGGGTCTGTTATCTCACCGCAGGCGTTGCAAACTCAGCTGGGGGGGATCCAGGAGTCAGAACAGGACCGTGTCCATCATCGCCAGCCACAGCGCGGCACCGGCAGGACCAACTCCGCGTCCTGCCTGCCTGAACCAACACACACATTTATGCCTTACAGACCCAACAAGCTCATCTGTTATTTTTAACCATGTGTTTCCCCAATTACATCCCTGCCAAGATGCTCTCCCCAGCTGAGACAGAGATGCCCAGGGAGCGCCCAGGCACGACTTGGGAGAGAGTAGTTCTCCACCATCCCAGGATGCCCCAGGGATGCCACCGTGGCTTGGGCAGATGAAACCTGCATCTCTTCAGTGGAAAACCTCCAAACTCTGGCAGTAACCCAGCACTGCATCACCAGGGTGGAGAAACAGGGAAAACCTTCAATGATTTCTTTTGGAGCAAGGTGCCGATCCAGCAGCTCACAGAAAGCAGCAGGCAAGCACTGCGGTATGTTCTGCTATGTCTTCTGCTGTCCCACACCAATTCTCTGCTCTTTTTGCTGCATCTTTGGTGCCATCCCTTTTCCCTGCCTCTCTCACCCTGTCCCCTCCCTGCTCCATGGAACCAAGCGGAAGACACAGACGCAAAGGGCTGATCACACCAGAGAGCTGGTGCAAAGCAGACACCGCCAGCTGGAGACCCCAGTTTCTCCACTGATTTTTTTCTGAGAGAAGAATCCAGCCCATCACGAGGTGAAGGGGGAGCCAGGAGACCTCCCCGGGCTCAGATGAGACAAAGGAAAACCGCAGGCTGAGAGCAGCCAGGGAATATGGAGACTGCCCAGTTCCCCTCAGGCCACCGCTCATCCTTATCTCCACGTAAAGCCCGTTACCGCACGCAAACCTCAGTGCCGGGCCAAAAAGCTCCAGTCTTAACCACTAACAATGCTCCCAAGTCAAGAGAGGCGGCAGGTGACCCGTTTGGTCCCCAGGACCTGCTTGCAACCAGGGCCGGGAGAAAGGGCTGATGGCAAGGGGAGAGCTGGCTCCTGAAACCCCCAGGAGAGCTCAGCCACAGCGACCCGGATCCACAGCCTCTTTTCCCAGCATTAACCAGACCATCCCTTGGACCTGCACCGTGTACCTCTTGCTCTCCCATTGCTGCTCCGCATTCCCCAGAGGGCAGATGTACGTCCACATTCCCAGAACACATCCCATGTCCAGGCAGTCCATGAGATCAGCTCCTGTTGCTCATCGGTTTACGAAGTTAAAGATATATAGCTATATATCTATCAGAGAGACAGAGATCTACATATAAAGAGAAGCACATGCTTGCCAAGCTCCACATTTTGCAGAAGTCAACTGCAAACATTTCTCCTCTGTTCCTCCAAACTCCCTGCTGCAAAGCTTAAAAATACCCCCCCCACACACAATTAAAGACTGGACCATCAGCACACCAAAACCACTGCCAGCCCCAGCTCCCAGCATCGCCCTCCTGC
>NW_009260696.1:2317211-2324985 GCF_000687185.1 Egretta garzetta
GTCGGCAGGAAGGGCACAGCCTCGCTCCGCTGCTTCCCTTTGGGTGGGCTTTATTTTTTTTTTTTCCCTCTCCCCTTTTTTCGCTCCTCGCCTACCTCTCTCTAATCCACCTATTGCGCTGCAATTTTTCCGATGTTTAGGGGAAGCAAGCGTTGCAGGCTTTTCCTAGTAAAGCCAGATTAAAGAGCCGTCACCCCATCCCAGGAAACCAGAGGTCTCTGCAGATGGGCTGGACCCAATGCATCCGGCTCACGAGCTCACAAGCTGTGACTCAGTGCAGTTCAGCTTCCCATGGGGCACGCTTAGGGCTTCCAAGAACCATTTCCATTTAAATAAGAAATAATAAGTTTTTAAAAATCCCCTTTACCCCCGAAAGAGCGAGCCTCGCATCAGCGTTTGGGGGAAAGGAGCAGCGCTCTGCGGGGCGGCGTGTGAAACGGTGAGGAGCTGGAAGGAGACGTGTGAAACGTCAAACCTGTTCGAGATAAAGGGAAACGCACGCTGGCTCCCTTCCCCGCGACGGTTACACACGGTTTCCCTCGCTGAGCTGCGACTGTAAAACCCCACGGGGAAATCCACAGTTACGGAACAAGAAATTCTTTGTGGATCCAAAATTAAGGGTAAACGCTTGCAGCTACCTGGAACGTACACAGAAAAGGAAACCACGCGTACAGGGGAGCAGCTGGAGGGAAAACCGGGTGGTTTTCTAGCACCTTAGCAAAGTACAGGCAAGGCTGATACGAGTTTCAATGAATATTCACCCACAACTTCTGCCTGGTGATTTCTAGAGGCATCTCCTCCAGCCTCCGCTTTACTCTCATCACCCAGAGATCCTTCAGCAAACTGGGCAGGGGCAGGCGTAATGAATACCTGCAAAAAGCTTCTCTTGGGCAAGAGAGCAGCGTCTGCAGAACACAAGAGGAAGCCTGGACACAGCAGAGCCCCGTGGGTATCCTCGGCTCAGAGGACAACCCCAGCCCTGCCCAGTGCCAGCCGTGTTCCGGCACCCGGCACTCACCACTGATGATTGAAGCAATCGCAGGAATCGACCAAAAAAACCTGGAGGAAACGGGCTGCAGATCTAACACACCCACCACCACACCACCTCCTTTTTGGCAGCCTTAAGGTAGCGTGTGGCTGCTTCCAGCCTTAAGGAAAATGGGTGCTGCCAAACAGAGAAAGCCAGAGAGCAGAACAGAGGCTGGTACGGGTCCGTGCCGGTCCCCTGGCAGCATCACCACCCACCTCCCACCACCCGCATCCTCCTTTCTGCACCGAACATCATTCGGGTCCTCTGACCACCGAGCTCTCACTGACAGGGACAGCGGTCAGCAGGGAGCATTGCGGGCAAACCAGGTACAGATTTGGCATAGGGTGGATGATTTTAGTTGCGGGGAGACCAGGGAAACCTCGAAAGCCAGCTGAGCACACGTGCGCACACACAAAAATGCCTTGCGCAGCCCTGCCCTGTGCCGGCAGGGATTTTCTGGGTGCAAGCACGGGGTTTTACAAACAGGCACGTGGGGCTGGGCCTGCCACCTACCCCCGAGCACCTTTTAAAGGTGCTTGGAAGGTGACAAAGAACAGCCAAAGCGATGTATCAGCACAAGATTGTTTCATCTTTGGATGAGCTGCAACTTGGCAGCACGTCAGGAGAGAAACCAAGCGGTCCGCAGCAGCAGGGGATTTTTAACTATGCGGAGCAGCTTTCTTAAAAAGCCTTGACGGTGAGCACATCTGGCTCTCAGAAAAAGAGCCACGTCATTTTTAGTGACGAGCTACAAAGCCGTCCTTCAAGACAACACTCCCCCCGCACGCGTTCAGGACTGACTCAGAGGGACCATCCTCGCCCGTCCTCGGGGCTGCACGCTCTGCTGCTCCATCCTCTTCCTCTCAAGCCTGAACTTTGTCATTCCGACACCGAGTAAACCAAGATCTCCGTCCTACAGAAATCCTCCACCATGCAGTGTGCTTCCCCTCCGCTACCTTTAATAGGAAACAGCCTCCTGCAGGGAGGAGACATGCAGCAGGAGGGGACATCTGCTCCGGCTGCTTTGAGGTGGATGGCAAATGCCCTCCAGCAAGCCGGGTCAGGACGATGCCATCTCAAAGGGCTGCCACTAACACCAGTAAAGATGGCCAGGGCTGCACGGCACCCGACCCGCCGTAGCCAACTCCCGTAAGCGTAGGCAGGCTGCTTCGTCAGCCGACCCTGCGAGACTCCAGCTAGGAGGGAATCTATTACACATGCACCACAAAGTAGTATCTAACTGGCTTGCAAGCCCAGACAAGCTGACACTCCCTAGATAGCCTCGTCATCCTCCCCTAAACCACCCCCGGGCCCGTCCACGTAACCAGCCCTGCGTGTTTATGATCTGTCAGACACATGACTGTCACCTGCCAAGCCCTGCGGGACAAGCTCCGTCCCCTCCTGTCCCTCTGCCCCGCACCGCAGGTCATTGCACCGCCGGTCTCACCCGTCACCGGCAGACGGCACGGGAGGACACAGCTCTCTGCCATCTCACCAACGAGACACCGGCAGGACCCCATCCCAGCAGCAGGGTTTTATGCATTCCGTACTGGAAATCTCCGACACCATTATGGGAACAAAATACAATCATTAAAAGCTGCTTTTAAGTTTTAGTAAAAGATATGACCGGCACTATCAAGGCAGATGAGACAAGCAAGGTGCAAACGCCCCATAACAAGGGACACACGGTGCCCAACAGGCAGCTCCCGGGGAGGAAAGGGTCCAAGAACCACCGCCGTCCTCAGAGAGGTTCATCGGATACGAGCAGTCAGGCTGATGCCAGTGCCAAACCACAGCTAAGGTTAGCAGCCTCTGATGGGAAATTACTTGTATTGAGCACTCTGGAGGTTTCTTCCTTTCCAAAACTAGATTTTTCTTTGGTGGTGGTGTGGGGGGAGGAAGGGTGGATGCTCTACAAACAACTTCTGGTAACTTTTGTCTCCTCCTCATCCTGCCTCCTCTTCCACTCGAGTTATGTTTTTAACGGAAAATTATCTTTTAAAAAAAAAAAAAGCATTCCACTTGAAATGATGAAATTAAGGCTTAGAGACCCAGTTCAGCAGCGACCTCCCAGAGCACAGTGCAGGCAGGAGGACGGAGGCTGCAGCGGGCGCCGGACCCTCCCCAGCCCTTCCTGCACCCTGCCAGCTCCCAGGGGAGGAGGCAAGAGCCAGGCCATCACCTTCACCCTTCTCCTTGCCCCGCTTCCCGGCCAGCGGGGCTATCAAGCCATCGCTCCCAGGCACAGGAGGGAGCCAGGGGCAGGGCAGAGACACCCCACTGCACCACACCCCCGTGCACCAAACAGCTCCCCGAGGTCACAACATTCATGTTTCAGAGAAACCCAACTTTAGCGCTGAATGTCTTTAAAAACAAGGTCAGGTGTCTTTTTTTTTTTTCTTAACACAATCTGGCTTAATTTGCCCAAAAGCTGTTGGACCAGCTGCAGTAATTCCTGGAAGCAACGCCCTGACCTCCAGCCGAGCACAATGCTCACCATCGTCCCTTCTGATCTTAAAGACCATGATTCAAGTGGTTCCCTGTTCCCCCCTGCATTAGATACAGCGGCACGCAAGGGCAATCACGTCACACAGAAAAGCCCACCAGGCTCCAGGGCTTGCAAGGGATGTGCTCTTCCAAAGCCCCATCCATCTTCTCTTCTCTTGCAACCGGGCAATAGAGCAGAGAGTGCGCAAAGGAGCCCCGGGGTATTATGCCTGTGGATTAATTAAACCACATGGACAACACAGTACAGGATTAGCAGAGGAAAGGATGCTGGAGAGGGTCCACCTCCCCACCACCTTCATCCCACTGCAGGTCCAGAACCTCACTCAGTACTAGGTAGCGATTCCCTCCCTCCCCTACCCGCTGGGATCATGAGACCCCCAAGTCCTGCCCTTCCCCTTAGCCACACCACAACCCACTGCATCCCGCTCGGGCAGCAAGTCTGCTCCAGCCTTTTGCTGGACAGGGAAGCAAGAGAAAGGTGCAGGCAGGGAGCTCCAGAAAAGGGAGCAAAGACTTGGACCCCACTGCAAAGCAAGGCCAGCTGGGGCCACAAGACACTACCATGGTATCTGAGATAGTTACAGCAGTGCCCAGTAATTACGGTATTCCTTGGGGCGATCGACATTCAGACCTGTAATGCTGCCATGAAATCAGTGCAGCCTTGTCCCCATGCAGATACGGGGCTGAGGGGAGATGGGGTATCTCCCAGGCTGAGAAAAGACCAGAAACTTCCAGTTTCTACCATAAAAAAATCCTCTCTGCCCTCTCCCCCACTCAAAATCCCTGGCTAACACTCGACCTGCGCTACAGAGTTTTGTCAGCAAAAGAGGCGGTGGGTAGATCTAGCTCCATACGTACCCACAAGCAGTCCTGAGTCATGCCAGTAAAACCCCAAACTTTTTGTTGGTAGAGTAAAATCACCTCCCCAGCCAACGCAAGTTCCTCTCCCAGCTCTTTCCCCAGCGAACAGCCTGCCCAGGCAGCGCCTTATTAACACCAACAAAACGCATCTTCCGTCCAAAAACCCATAGAGCCCCACATCCGCAGCGGTGGTGGCTTCTCGGGTCACAGAATCACCAGGACCAGAAACCCGCACCCATTCCCAGGCACCCAAAGGCAAGCTCCACAAAGCACACAGGAGTTTCCTCCAGCAACGACCACCTTTGCAAGCAACGGGGGCAAAGCAAACTCGGGCTCAGCCTTGGACTGCAGCCCAGAGCTGGAAAAGAAAAGCAGCAGCCTTCGGGCAGAAGCATTATCCACTGAAAAAAAAAAAAAAAAAGCAGTGGAACACCCCTCCAGGGAGGGAAAGGGATTGCTGAAGCACAGCTAAATATTTATCACATCCAACATGATATTTTCCAGGTGCCCACCGTTAGGCTAGCAGAAGGCAGCACAAGGAGGGCAGGAGCAAAGCGCTGTGCTCTATGTTTGTTGTAATTAATCAGATGCAAGCTCCACGATGCTTCAACTCGAATTAAAATAAAAACCTGGCTCCGTGGGTTCAAAGCTCCCAACCCTGCCACCCCCCTGCCCGCGCACACCCAAGGGGCACCAGGCTGGTGGCTGCTCAGCCTGGAGGTGACGGGAGCCCAAAGCCAAAGCCCTGCTTCTGCAGGTCACGGCCCCACGTGTATTTTCAGCAGAACTGCCTTTTTTTTGAGGTGGCGACAGGAAAAGTGTGAATGGCACACGAGACAGTACAGGATTCACAGACGACTGAATTGCCTAACGGTGGTGTGCTCCCGCGGAGGGCACGGCAGGGACCCATCCCCACCGCTTATTTACCTACCCAGAATAGACGCGCCACCAGAACAAGTACCAGTTCATCCCCGGGTTCTGGTGTTTCTCACCACTGATTTTTTCCAAGCCTCAGTGTCAAAGGAGAGCTGACTCCCCAGAAACACCGCCCAGCTCCAGCTGGATCCTGCTCCTTCTCCCCAACGGCACCTATCTTCCCGCAGGAAGATCTCCTAAAGAGAAGGACTTGGCTTTTGAATTACTCTGGCATCTGCGCTGGGTGAGCCCAGGGGAGGCCAAGCAGGTCTCCTCCATCCAGACCCCATCCATGTACCCTCCCTCCCAGCAGCTGCACGGCTGCTCTCTCCAGCAAACTCCCCATTTTCGGGAGACGCGTGCCTCCCTGCCAGCACACTCCTGCCTGTCCCTCCAGGAGGGGCTTCCCAGGCACCCGGTGGCCACCCAAATCACAGCCAACAGCCACGGTGATGGGTGCCCAGGTCTTCACACGAGCTGCACAGGCAGGCAGTAAAATGCCTCGAGCCCCACAGCAAAGGCAGCAGCCTGGATTTGTACGCCCAGAGTCTGACCCAGACCCTGCACCCTCCACCAGGCTTCTGCACACCCCCAAAGACCCCCCAAGGCTTCCTCCCCTTCTGCTTTAACCTCTCAGATACAACAGCCCTCCCCTTCACAGCATCCATGTCACCAAAAAAGGTGCAGGAAAAATCACGCCCAGGACCAGCCACGTGTTGCAATCTGCAGCAGCTAGAGGCTGCGTCCCTTGCAAAGCTCTGCAAGGAGGACATGGGGGCAGCTCCGGAGCTTTGCATGCGATTCCTTCCCTCAGTGCCACCCATTTGATGAAACGCAGCTCCAGGGAGCTTTGGTGACCTGCGACAACGGGGAGCTTTTGCATATTTTAGTAAACATCCAACTTGACAACGCAAGGTAACACAGAAACCAAGCGACATTTTTCCCCACACACCTGATCCCGTGAGATAATTTGGATCAAGCAGATAGGAGCGATGGGAAGAGGAAGAAAGCTGAAATCCTTCCTAAGCTTTGCATAATCCCCAGAAGGTGTTTATCTCGCAAGCTATGTTTAGCACAGAGCAAGGCAAAGCTCTCGCCCAGCACCATTCCTATCGCGCATGTCACGGCCAGCCACGCGCATCCCCAAAAACTCCCGAGGCAGGAGACAACCCCGTGACTAAGCCAAAATGACGGCAGCCGAGTTTTGGTACCCATCTATCATGGAAATAGCCAACCTGAGAGCTTCAGCTCAGCACCCACCATTTACTACCATGATCAACCCCAGCCTGAGAAGGGAAAGCAACCAAGCAAAAGGAAACCTGAGCCCGCTCGCTGAATTTCCCTAAGGAAAATTAGGGAAATTGAGCTTAAATGCAGGCTGCCCAAAAGGAGAGGCAGAAGGAGCTGCCACGAGAGATGCCAGCAGGTGTCTGCAGTCCCAGCAGTGGGTGCACACGTTCAGACCCACGAGCATCCCCAGCAGGCAGCCAGCAAACCCACTCAGAGGGCTGGCACTGCCAAGGCAGATGCAAAACCGAGGAGAGGCACAGCAGACAGCTAGCAGGACGAGAGGAGAGGGTTTTGAAGAGGCAGATACGTTACACACGCTCAGGATCAACCCCCATGCTGAACGGTGCCCCAAGGGAGGCAAAGAGAGCTCAGGTCAGATGGGGACCTGGAGCTGCTGGTGCCAGCAGAGACCTGGTGCCAGCAGAGACCCAGCGCACTCGGCACACGCGCGACACCTCCAGCAAAGGATACAAGGAGTAATTGTATGAATGAACCGCTTCGTCACGACCCACAGCCCCGTGCAACCAGAAACCTGCCAACACAGAAGGGTTCCATGCTCCCTCCAAGGAAAGCACCACGCTCCCAGGTGCTCCCGCAGGCATCACCTTTTGCTGTCAGCCCGACTGCTTCCCCAAAATCCTCCCGGGCCCAGCTCAGGCCTCATCTCCTGCAGGGTATAAGCGGTCCCTTGGCCCAGCTCACCTCTTCCCTCCATCCACACATCCACGCGCTGCCCACGGCACCTGCAAGCCAAGCGAGAGGTCTGGGCTGGGGTGTCCCGGCGAGAGCCTTTTTAAAGAAGCCCGGCTGATCCCTTTCGGCGCGGGACGGCGGCTGGAGGCATGTGCTCCTACCTGTGAGTCAGCAGCTCCGCAAATCACTGCTGATTCACACCCTGCTTACACAGCAAACAGGAAACTCAGGTCCACATTCCCTCGGGTTAAGGCACGGATCATTTAAAAAAAAAAAAAGGGGGGGGGGAAGGAAAAAAAAAGTCACGCCGAGGTGCGTTCATCTGCTCACATGGTTCCTGACTTCGAGTTTCCAGTGCATCACTCCCGCACAAGGAATACCCCTCAAATTTTATTCCGGTGATAAGGGAGAGGCAGCAAGCCCGTACTCCGTGTGCCGGCCTGCGCCCGCCGCGCTGCTGCAACCGGCGCCCCGGAG
>NW_009260696.1:2325653-2329405 GCF_000687185.1 Egretta garzetta
CTGAGGGGGTGAAGTCAGTCGGGAGGGCGGCGCTGTCCTGCCCACCGGGGCGTCCCCGCTGTCCCAGCCACCGGGGGCAGCCGCAGGGCAGAGGTGGCGTTTGGGGCGCGGAGCCCTGCCGGCAGCACGGGGTCATGGAGCATGGTGGTGCTGGGCTGGGAGTCTGGTGCTGTGCAGCTGAGACCGGCCAAGATCATCGCATCTTCCGTGGGTCCCTGCTTCTGCACACCGTGGGTCCCACAGTGGGTCTGGCTCAAAAATCCTCTCCGAATCACTGAGGAACCAATCCCTCCTAGCCCAGCAACGTGCCATGGCACATCCCGGGGTGAGGATGCTTCCCCAAACCCCCGAGCTGGGCTGCAGAACGCAGCGGCCACGTGGGACGCGAGTGATGCACTTGAACAAGCAAAAAGGAGATTGCGAGAGCCGTTTTCTGGCTGGAATTCCTAGCGTGATCCATACCGATACAAAGGAGGGGTTGGAGGGTTGGCATCTGCGGACAGCCCTGGTGAAATCACTGCTGGTTTGTCACAGCCCATTCTCAGAGCATTTTGGATCACTTTGAGGGCTGGAAAACCTGCCTGGAAACCAGCTCAAGGGAGGGAAGGAACTGGGTAGACTGGGGTCTGCGCTGGTGCAAGGACAGGTGCCTCAAACAGACCTGGAATCCAGCAGCCACGGCGTAACATCCGGCAGCTGCAAAGCAAAGCTAGAAAAGTTCAAATGGGAAATAAATGACAGGTTTTTAATAGGGGGAGCAATTACCTTCCCGAGAGACGTAACAGATTCACCACCTTTCAAGTCTTTCAACCCAGGCGAGGAGTCTTTCTAAAAAAACTCCGCTCCAGCTCAGCCGCAGGGTTATTAGCTCTGACGCAAGAGCTGCAGATGTCACTGCCTGGGCTGGGCAAGCAGGAGGTGGGAGCAGAGTGGACCTCTCTGGCGTTTAGCCCTACGAATCTCTGAATAAACAACGGGGTTTGAACTCCAGCCTGGCTGATCTGACTGGGTTTGGGCTGGGCCAGTGTTTGGGTGCAAGATTCGGGGGGTGCCACTGCAGGGCAGAGCATTGCATCATTAGCACTTTTGCAAACGTGCAGCTGGACGCGGGCCTGCAAGGACTGGTGGGACCGGCTTCGACAGCCACCCTCGGCGCTGGTGGCACCTGAGGTGTCATTGCAAGCGCAGGGCACGACCCTGCTGTCCCCGAGCACATTGCATGCTACGCCAATCCTCCGCCGGCGTCCCCAGGCACGGCTGGAGATGGCTCCCAGCCCTGGCTGCAATTACAGGGGTGGATGAAACAGCCGCCTGGATTTTATCGACCCATCTAGAATCTCCGGGGACTTCACAAGCAGGGGTTTGTTGCCTGCTCTGAGGCCTTCCAGGACGGGAGCACTGCAGAAGTGTGAATGGAAATTTGGGCATGCTCAGCATCAAAATCCAACAGGGTGTGAAGGCATAGGGCTGGGAGGGAGCCCACGGACCTCCACGGGCTGTGAGGAAGGGACCAGAGGGAGCAGTGGTAGGGCACGGGGACCTCTTGGGAGCACCTCTCCTTTTCTTCTGCAACCTCTCAGTGCCTGCTGGCACAGCTCCTTTTGCCTGCACCTCTGCTGTCGTTGGACCCGGCAGACTCTTTGCTGGAGAAGTGTATCTGAAAGATCAGAGGCAGCTGTAATTGCTGGCCCGAGGCAGAGGGAATCATCACAGGCAAAGGCAGAGTGAAGCATCCCGGCAGAGCCCGAGTGCTCCCAGAAATTTTGACAAAGGTACTGGATTTTTGGCACCCCTGGATGGCCACTCTGCATTTCTGGGGTGCTGAAGGTTTGCAGGCTTTGGAAGGAAAGCCTGATGGAGGGAGAAGGAGGGAGGGAAGAAGGGAGGTGCGGGTGCATGCCCAGGCCAGACCTCACCGGACACGCTGGAACCATTGCCACTGGTGCTCGACACTCGACTCTTTGGCACTGGCCCCTCGCTGCATGGCTGTGCCAGGCTTGGTTTGGAAATCCATCGATGGCAGGACAGGATGTCCCCAGTGTCCCTGGCAGAGCAATCGGGGGGATCGCAGGGACAGCCAGCAGGGAGCCCCTCGCCTCTGTGCAAAACCTGCTTCTCCTTTCCCCGCTCTTCTAAGGCTTCCCAGCAAAGCGACTGACCTTCCCCCAAGCGTTGCTGTGCTGAAGGGCAGCAGCGCTGCCTCACAGCTCCAAGCCAGGGGCAGGATTGGCCCCCCTCTGCTCCCGCCCCAGGCTCCCCCCTTGCCCTTGGGCTTGTGCCGCTCATTTTCCTCCCTGCAAAATGGCAGCTGTACTTGGCCTGGCTGTGTGCAGCATGTTTGCTTTCCCCTGCATTCCTCTGCTCTGGCTGTTTTGCTGTCTTTATCCTCCCGCACCGCCATACGGCGTGGGAGCACAGGCGGAGCGAAGGCTCTTAGGGAGGGGATGAGGAGAAGGACAGCATCTCACCACCAACATTTTCTAGCCTTTCATGAAGGAGGAGGGTAATGAAGCCCTCTCCCCTAGCAGACACCTCTTTCTGTGGGCTGGTGGGTGCTGCACATGCTTGTGCTCGGTGGGAGCGGGAGAGCGTGGCCCCGACGGGCACACCACCAGCACCCGACACTGGCACCAGCCAATGGAGCAGCACAAACCAAACCAAGTGGCCTGATGAATTAATCAGCTGATGGACTCTTAACTCAGGGAGTAGGAGCCAAAGGGATGAGTAAACAAAGGCGAAGCTACGCGAGATGGTATTTAGGTACAGAGTAGCTGCCGGTGAACTATTACGAGTTCCAGATTAATTCTAGGTGTTGCTGCTTTTCCTGTTGCACAGGCAGCCACCAGCCTGCCCCACTGTGCAGCCGGCATGCAGACGCCTTGGCCAGGCTCAGCTCCTGCCCCTGAGAGCTTTCGGTTCAAATATATCGAGGTGTTGATTCTACAGCTCCACGGGCACAGAGACAAACCCCCCGCTTTCCTCCCCCCAGTTTTGCATGTGGTCGATACACCGAGGTTATCGAGCTGACCCTGATGTACACGACACAACGTGTGAAAGCTCAAGTGCTGCTGTGTTGGAGGGTGCACTTGGTGCATCTGTCCCACAAACAGGGATTACAGCACGTGTGTGTGTGTGCATGTCCCTGGCACCCGTGGTGCCCTGTGACAGCTGATGCACAAGGTTTCCTTTGCTTTTGGGACTGCTGGGATGGGCGTCTCGAAGCCGGTTGTTCACACAGCAGTGTGGCCACCCTGATAAGCCTCCTGGTGCTTTCCGGGGTTTTCTGTGTCACAGGGAGATGGGATGTGGCATCACCCCGCAGTGGGGCACTGCTGGACCTCCCTGCCCTGGGTAAGGGCCTGCTCCTGGGTGGGCAGAGCATCCCACGGGGGCTGTGACCTGGGGTTTCCAGCGCACCCTGCAGTGTCAGCGCAGGGCACCAGCACAGCACCGGCGCACCAGTCCCCTGTGCTGCATCAGTACCCGTTCAACAGAGCAGTAACAGCGCAGCACCAGTACAGTGGCGCAGAGAACCCCATACACGGGCAGGGTACCCAGGACGGTAACTACTGGAGAGCGGGTGGCACAGTGGGGCAGTACCAGTGGCCCAGTGGGGCAGTACCGGTGGCCCAGTGCTGGGCCCCAGTGCAGCACCAGTAAGCCAGGACAGAGTACCCAGCGCAGGTCCAGTACACCGGTACAGGACCAGTACACCGTTGCAGCACTAGTACAAAGCACTAGGGCCGCAGTGG
>NW_009260696.1:2329942-2334928 GCF_000687185.1 Egretta garzetta
CCCTTGTATACCCCGCCTTGCCACTGTGCCCCCCAATACTCTCCTGAGCCCCCCTTGTACCTTCCCCAGCACCCCTGGTTCCCGCTGGTGCCTCCCCTCCTTTCTGCCCCCCTAAAAGCTTGGCCCAGGAAATCTGGGGGTCTTTGGCTCCCTTGGTTGGGGTTGGGGTGTGGAGCTGGCCTGGGCAGGTCTTGGGGGGGCTCAGCCTATGGAGGAGCCAGGCCAGGTTGCTGGGGGGGGGACACGTTCCTTGGTGTGTGAGTTGCTCGGTGGCTTTTCTGGTGGGATTCCTGCAGGGAAGCCCCTCGGGGGTGCGAATGGCCCACGGG
This sequence comes from Egretta garzetta, assembly GCF_000687185.1. Lineage (NCBI taxonomy): Eukaryota > Metazoa > Chordata > Aves > Pelecaniformes > Ardeidae > Egretta > Egretta garzetta. Next base: position 2,330,272 of record NW_009260696.1, read on the forward strand.
ACCCTTGGTGCTGTGGGATCCTACCCAGTTCGGTTGGATCCACAGCACAGAGCCCAGCTGCCGTGAGCATCTGTGGGACTGGGGCTGCACAGATCTGGTGACGTGGGGACCCCCCAACAGATCTGTCGTGTGTCAGGCAGAGCAAGTGGAAAGGTAGGTGCCACTGGCACCTCTTTATGGCACGCTGGTTCCTTTCCAGCCATTCTCCTAATGGTTAATCCCAAATATTCAACGATCCCAGGGTTTCTTCCCTGTCTGTCGTGACGAGAACCATTCTGCGGAAAACAGGCCATCTTGCTGCCCTACAGAAATTGCAGGGTAGTTGACTTTTTTTTTTTAAAAAAAAAAGGGTAATTCAGAAATGATACAGACTGTAGGAGGCATTCTCAATACAACAGGAATAGTCTGGGTTTTATTTTAGACTCTTCTTTCCCCCCCCCACCCCATTTTCATTTCAACCACTAATTACAAAGTGCAGGCTGGAGGCTCAGCAGTGGTGGAGCAAGGAAGGAGGAGACGTGTGTGCTGGGTGCGGAGAAAACAATTTCACAAACTGCTTATTTCAAACAGAGGGAGATCAAACGAGGTCCCAGGTGACGGGTCCCCGCTGCCATCGCGAGAGCTGTAACGCAGCGTTGTCGCTGTCGGCGAAGTTCATATGTGCACAGTCGAGAGAGCTAAGGACCAACAGTTATTAGGGAAATCTAATCTTTTTATTGTGGTTTGCCAAATAAAACACTGTGAGCCGAGTAGCGTTTGGCGGATGAGTGGGGATGATTTGGATCTGGAGAGGATGAACTTTGAGAGTGAGAGAACCAACCGTGGGACCCATGGTGTGTAAATCAGCACAAAACCTCCTGCTTTGAGAGGGGACCGCTGCGGCTCAGGGAAGCCACGGCCTTCCCCAGGGTTGTAGGTGGATTCCCCTGATCAGGGTTGGGTTTTTTTTTTTTTCCTGGGTGTTCAGGGAGACAGAACCCCTTTTTTTTTCTTTTTTCTTTTGTGAGTTCAGCAACGGCCACGTAAGGAAGCCGAGCTGAGCAGTGTCCTGGCGTGACGGTATTCCTGCCACTGGGCTGACTAACATCCACGCGGGGCGAGTGATCCATCTCTCCTACTCCTTGTCAGGCATTTGCTGCTAACAGCCAAGCCCTGGAAGGTGGTCAGAAGATAACCATCGCTGTGGGAGTGCGTGGCCGGGTGTTTATTTCCTGCATTGCTCTCTCCGTCGCTCCCGCTTCTGGCGCGATGAGCATCAGTGGTGCCGAATGCTCTGGCAGGTTTTCCCTGCTGCCCGCAGGGGAATGACAAGAAAAGGGTCAGGCACAGATTTTATTTTTTTTTTTTGACCCACGTGTCCCTCTGAGAGGGCTTTTGCCCTGTGTTACTGCACTGTGGCAGAGATAAACAGCAGCCCGTGGGGTGAACCTGCAGCTCACCGGTGGGCCTTGGGGTCAGCTCGTCTCCGGTGCCTCGGTCCTAATTTCAGCTAGCTGCTGAGTGTGGGTGATGCTCTGGGAAAACACAGGTGCATCGGGCTTGTGGACCAAGGAGCCAGGCTTTGCTCATCTCCAGTAACAGCTGGTCTCTGGGCTGAGGCTTGGTGGTTTACGGTAGCTTGATGTTGGGTAGGAAACTTTTTGTGGTGATGTTCTTATGGAAATCCCTGTAGCGAGAGGGCTGAGATGCTGTGAAAGCTGTGACCTGGTTGTGAAAGTGTTTTGTTTTCAGCATCGTCCTGTGCTCGCCTCTGCGCTCCCGTGTAACCTCGTGTCGGGACTCCCTCCTTGTACACAAGAAAGATGAATTGCGTTTGGTGTTTTCTGGGTTGCTCTGTCTTTCCCTTCTCTGAGCCCTCATTGCTGCACATGGCTCCTAAAACTCTGGTAGAAACAGCTGCTTCACTTTAGCACATTCCCTTTTTCCTTGCATCCCAAATGCAGAAGCATTGAGAAGCTGAAAGTAAAGCTGATTATAACCAGACCTCACCGAGCTTCGTTATCCCTCTGAGAGGAGGGCAGAAAGAAGCCCAACTGGATTTGTAATCGGTTAAGATGTGACTAACAGCACGAGCTAGTCAGAAACCTCCCGATGCAGTGACTGTGTCGGGAAACAGCAATTTGTCAAAGCTAAAAACTTCCATGGGAATCCTATAGGCCAGTTTTGTCAGGAATAGTTGGGGTGGTTGAGGTTTTTTTTGGATCCGAGATAAAATTTCCGGTTGAAACAAGAAACCAAAAGGGACCCCCACCCCAAAGTAGTTGGCCGGTCAGTCCAGCTGCTGGCACAGCTGCTTGGGGCAGGGGAACAGAATTTTTAGCAGCGGCCTCTTTGACTTCTGGATGCCCATCAAACACATCAGGCTCCCAGCCAGGCGATGGGCTCACTGCAGGCACCGAGCGGCTCCGGTTCCTCGGGGACTCACGGGGCATTTTGCACACCCACGCTCCCGCTCATTCAGTGCGTGGGTGCAGCGAGCCACATTTCCAAACTTCCCTGCTCCTCCCCAGCTGGGTTTGGGCAGGATCCAGTGGCTGGAAGCTCCTGCTTTCCCTGCTGCTGCTCTGAGTCTCGGGAGCTCCTTGTCAGGAGTTTGGGCTGGGGCATATTAGGAAAACCGGAGCAGGTCACGCCTTGGTGCTTTCCTCCCTGCAGGGGCGGATGCCCTCTGGGAGGGGAAATCTGCCACATTTGCAGTGGGGACGAAGGGATCTGGCCACCGGACACTGCATCAAGATGTCCCTGCTCTTCTCCCATGCCACAGTTGCCCGAGAGAGCTCCTAAACAGGAAACTCCTTCAGACCAGCATGCCCCCCCCCGCCACCGCTCCTGCACACGAGGCCCCTCGGTGACGGTTGCGCCGTCTCCGCTCAGCGCTGTCTGTTCTGCTCTGTTGTGCTCTGTTGTGTTTTCTCTCCGTAGTAACGTGCCAGTGGCTCCCTGGGGAGCAGGGCCAGCCTGCGGCGTGCAGCGAGCCCCGGCCTGGGACGCAGGCGTGTTCCTCGGGACATCTTGTCCTCTCGGCTCGCCTCATGCGCAGCTTTTGGTGACCACCTTTCGGCTCAGCAGCCAGAAAAGCCAAACTGCTGCCTGCCTCTGGGCTTGCCTGGGTCTGAGGGTGGGAAAGGGGGCTGGCATCTGCTCTCTTCCGCCCTTGCTCTTGGGGAATGGCTTTGCAGCAGTGTCCCAAGGAGGCTGGAGCTCAGGAGCTGCTTCCAAAGGCTGGTGAGCTCAGAAATTGGCCTGCAGGCAGCGGCCAGCCCTTGCCAGGCCCCTGCCCTGCTCCAGTCCCGGGCACACAATGGTGTATTGTAGGCTGGGGCCAGAACAGAGGGACAGGGAGAAGGCCTCGGGCTGGGGGACAGGTCCTGCTGCGCTGCCAGTGCTGCAGCATCCCCTCACCAGGCAGGTACCGTGCACGCCAGCGAGAGGGACCAGCGAAGGATGGGCTGGAGTGGGGTGCCAGCGTCTTCCCGGATGCCTGCTGTGTCCCTTCCCCAGCTCAGGGCTGGGCTTGCTGCTTGTTCCTCCGAGGCTCCCGAGCCACCTGGCCTGGGGACTCGTGTCGGGCGGCGTGGCTGAGTGTGTGGCACGGGGGCCTGATCTGGCTGCCCAAAGCTGTCTGCCCTGCTTGGGTGGAAGCTCTGTGCCACCGACCCCAGTGGAAATCCCCCATGGAGAGCAAGTTTAGCCCTCGTCTTTCTCCCACCTCCTGGAAAAGCTTCCCCTTCCCTGCGCACCCTGTGATTCGAGGGAGGGAGGGCCGGGGACCAGCTGTGCTGCCACCGCTGCCATTTTCATCGCGCAGCCTCCTCTCGCTCCCCTTTCTTGCCGTGCTGATTTGCATTGACTCAGACTTCCTCGCTCGCGGTGGCCTCGAAGCCGAGGCGCCGTGCAGGGGAGTGTCCGTGAGTCAAACATCGCGGTCGGGCTCACGGGGCACTGCTCAGGCTGGCCGAGACCTGAGCCTCTTCTGCCAAGCTCTGCCTGTTCAGGCCGATAAAATCCCTGCCCCAAAGTCTAAGGAGGACAGACAGACAGGCGGGAGGCTGGCTTGCGGTGTCCCTCTTGTGCCGTGTTTTGGTGTGGTTTCTGCTTGTGTGTCCTCTCTTCAGGGGGGATTGAGACAAGCTGGGGCTGGGCTGCTCCTGCAAGGGGTCAATGCTGCTTCCAGCTCCCCCAGTTTTGCAATGTTCCCTTTGCCGGGGGCAGCCCCCCACACCTGAGCTACGTAGCGGCAAGGCTTCTTCCAGCATTGTTATTGCAGTAAAAGTGCCTCTGCTCCCCCACCTCCGCCCTCTGGCCCCAGGGAGGTTTTTTGGTGGGAAAACAAGGGTTATGCCTGGAACTGCTCATGAGGAGCCCACGAACAGTCTGATCTGGGGGCACAGCCTGTTTCACCCTGCTTTTCCTGGAGGCTCTGGGCCACAGTGAGGATGGTGTGGAGAGGATGTGCAGAGCAGCTGTTTTTGAAATGAACAGGCTTTCTGCCAGCCGGTCCTTCCCCCTTCATGAGCTCTTGGTCACCTTCAGCTTTGCTCAGTAGAGGAAGAGGGATCTCGGTCTCCAGGAGAGGTTGTTCCTGCAGGAGCCGTGCCGTGAGCCGGCGTCACCGGAGAGGCAGGGGGGCCCGGGGGGGCCCAGCCAGCGCACAGGG
>NW_009260696.1:2335384-2336446 GCF_000687185.1 Egretta garzetta
GGTCGGTGGCCCCGGCGTCCCGGTGGGGGCGGGCCTGCCGTGAGCGCACAGCCCAGCAGCAGGCAGTGGAGAATCCAGGCAGGATGCTGCCTCACGAGACTGAAATCCTTTTGGATCCTGGCTTGCTTCTCCTTTGCTGATCAGGGCTTTTTCCTACCTCCATCCCCTGTGGTGGTGCAGTTGCATGCATCCAGCTCTGCCCAGCTTATGGGTTTGGCTTGGCATATTCTTGTCTGGAGGGGCTGCAGGGTGTATTTGCAGTGACGTTTAAGCAGAACCGCTCACCTCTGGCTGTCTGCCTCCATCACCTCCTCTTGCAGCCTGGGTGTTCAGTTTGTGGTTCTGCATCACCCACCATCCTGCGGTGGGGAGCTGGAGACAGGGGACCAGGAGATGCTCAGCATAGCCCAGCCCTGGGGCTGTGCAGGAGTGGGGATGCAGCGGTGATCTCCCCCCAGGCCGTCAGTGTCACCCGTAGGGCCCGCACCAAGCCCGATGGCATGAGCATCCCTGATTTCATGTGCTGGGTGGCTTGGGGTCCCATCACTGAGGTGAGCACGTACAGATGCGTTTATGTACTTGGTTGAACCAGGATGTTTTTCTGAACTGGGCCTGGTTTCCCATGGTGTTGGTGGCACTGGCTTTCTCTGCAGAGCCGGTTGTAAAATCCTTTGGGCTCTGCGTGTGTTCATCTGTACGCTCGTGGCACCCCGCAGCTCCCATCCTGGCTGGGGTTTTGTGGTGCTACGGTGATACAGCAAATATCGAGAGGAAAGTCTGTCCAGGGCAGATCTGAGATTCTTCAAACACTGCATCGTCTTCTGCTTTAAAATGCATTTTTGTGGGTGATACTTCTATACAGATCGTATATATATTTATATAAAAATACAATGTATAAAAGTGTATTTTTTAAAAAAAAAAACGATTTTGCTCTGTCATCACTTAGAGAAGGATTTAATTTTGAACCTATCAAAGCTTTAGGCAGAGTCTATGGAAAGTTCTGGCCTGGGAGGAGAGCAGAGTGGAAGGTCTGGAGCACATGAAAGCCACCGTTGTAAGAGC
>NW_009260696.1:2336474-2337019 GCF_000687185.1 Egretta garzetta
TGCCAGCTCTGCCGATAGGGCCTCTAAGAGAGCTGCTGCCGAGTGCGTCGCTTCTGATGTGAGGGTGAGGGCAGCCGGCTTGGCCTGTGCCCCGACCTGGGTGGGTTTTCTCTTGAGTGAGATGGGTCCGTGCTGCTGGGAAAGAGCTCGGCTTGCAGCAGCTCCCTTGGCTTTGTCTGGGTGCCTGGATCCACACAAGGAAATGCTGTAGTTCTCCCTTTTTGTCCCCGCAAAGATTTGCAGCTATAAAATGGGGCTACAGGATCTCATCTGCACTGGTCTCGCTAACGGGGAGGAGGCGAGTGCCCCTTCAGTCCCTTCCCCACTCTGTTGGCTCTGCCCATCCCAAACGGTTCACCCCAAACCCTCTGTCCCGAGACAGAGCGGAGAGTCTGGGATCTGTAAGGAGCCTAAAAGAGCTTGGCTTTTTGGTAAACTAGAGGCTGAGAGGGGCAGGATTGATGCCTGTAAATACTTAGGGGGCATGGAAGGAAATTATTTATGTCTGCCCAAGAACAGTGTTGGTACAGGAATGAGCGGGTAGA
>NW_009260696.1:2337102-2341809 GCF_000687185.1 Egretta garzetta
AAACTGCCTCTCCTGAAGCATAGAATTCAGAAGGTCTCATTTCTAGTGCCTCTCAAATACAGGGCTGGAGTTGTCAGCTGAAATGCAATAAAATAAAGCGTACTGAGCTCAGCTAAAGCATACAGTAAATGCAGGTGAACCTTGTGGCACTTCACCCTCTGATAACCATTGGAGGGAAAGGAAAGGCTTCCATTATTTTAATTGAGCCTGTCTCTTTGCTTGGAAGCTTGCATTTCTGAAACTCACTCTTAAATACAGAAACCCTCTAGAAATGAAATGTGTGCTTTTGCGTTGAAGAGAGACGCTTGGGTTCTGCAGACGAAGCCGGAGGGGTGTTATTAGCTCTCTCCTGATTTACACGTGTGCCGAAACTTCTTTTTTCCTGTAACTGAACTGCTGTGAGAAGGGTCACAAAGGTGTTGCAACAGGAAGCCTCTGTGTGCCTGTGCATGCTAATGTGTGTGTGCATAACCCCCCTTGCGCGCCTGTGTCCGCTTTCCTGTGTGTTTGTGGTATTCTTCTTTCCCAGCATCTTCCCCAAAATGTGCCTGTCCAAATGCTGCAACACCAGGCCAAGAAGTCTCATCCTGTTCTATATGTCATGACAAAAAAAACCCTCTGTGCTGCAGAGAGAAAGGAATTGGCCGTTACTTGGGTCAGCTTCGTCCTGTTCTTTCCCCTCTTCTTTTTGTGCATTCCCCCATCAACACGTCCCACCCCTCCCCACCAGCTGCTGTCCTACCCTAAACATGTTGTGTTGGCACTTTGGCCCTTGATTCAGGGCTGGGTAGAAAAGGTCCAGGGGCTTGGAAAGGCCAAGCAGATCCTCCTCTGCTCGCACCTCGGTGGGGGGGACGACGAAGAGAGACGTCCCAGTGTCACTGAAAGCAAAATCTCTGCTGAGACTTTCCGCCGCATGAGACCACCCAGTGCAGAGCTGTTCCCATGGGTGCAAGGAGCCGTGCAAGGGCTCTTGTAGGCATCCCAAAGCTGCTGTGGGCTCCCCAGTGAACACCTCCTCCTGATGGCAGACCGGGAGCCCGGGGCTCCCTGGGGACATCCCAAGCCTCACCCCTCTCTCGCATCCCCCAGGTTGCCACGACAAGGCGGTGCTGCTCTATGAATACGTGGGGAAGCGGATCGTGGACTTGCAGCACACGGAAGTACCGGATGCCTATCGAGGGAGAGGAATAGCCAAGCACCTCGCCAAGGTAGGGCCCCAGCCACCCCTCCTCCCCTGGGCAGAAGCTGTCGCTGTCCCAGCTGTGTCTAGAGACCCCGGCTGAAGCAAGGCCCCATAGTGTCGGCATTGCACGTGTGTCCCATGGGAACCATCCCTGCTCCGGTGAGAGATGGGGGCGGCTGGCAGGACAGATGGAAATCCATGGACAGAGATATTCCTATTTCTGGCGGCGAGAGGAGCTGGGTGAGTGCCAGCACGCCCAGCTGCTCGCCCAGGCTCGGCCCTTTCTTCCTCGCAGCAAACAGCCCTTGCACGCACCTTGCAGGGGCTGATGCAGCACCTCTCCTGGGGGTTGGACCCCCTCATCTCCAAGCTTCAAGGCCCTCATGAGCCCTTTTCCTGCCTTGGCCCCTGCTTTTGAGGCCTGTAGCCATGCAGGGAAAGCTTGAGGAGCCACGAGCACAGTGTGTGTGTGGGGGGGGGGGGGACTGCGGGGTGATGCTTTGGGGTTACGGCTGCTCCCTAGCCCTGTAAGCAAAATGGGTGACAAAGGTGGCCTTCATGTGTTGTGGCTGGGGGACCCATGATGCAGCATCCACCAGACTGGATGCATTCAGGGGTACCCTGGGGGTCCCTGCACAGCTCTGGTTGAACTGGGGACCTTGTGGCAGCTATGGCAGGACAGCCGTGCTCTCCCCCCAGCCCTCTCCCCACAGCTGCCCCACAAAGGGAGTATGTGAGGACAACCTGCCATTTCCCCCAGCTGCATGTGGGGTATCCACAGGATACAGGAATACAGGATACAGGAATCCAGACCCCTGGGACTTTTTGGAGGAGAGCACAGGCTGGGGGTGCTGGTTGTAACCTATCCATCCTCTCTGGTTGGTTGCAGGCAGCCCTGGACTTTGTGGTGGAGGAGGACCTGAAAGCTCACCTGACGTGCTGGTACATTCAGAAATACGTCAAGGAGAACCCGCTGCCGCAGTACCTGGAACACTTGCAGCCTTAAGGCAGGACAGCTCTGACACCAGCGCGCCTGTCCCTGACTGTTCAATGCGGCCTTTGCTTCTCTGCGGTCTCAGGAAACCCCGCTCCCACACTCACAATTCTCACTTTTTTTAAGCACATCCATGTGGTGCATGAGTGTGGGCACGGCCTCCTCCTCTCTGCCCACGTGTGAGCATGGCTACAGCCCCTGGACCAGGCTGGCTCTGGGCACGCGTGGTGCCTCCCAGTGCTGCTCTTCCCAAGCCAGGGGGTGGAAGAGGATGATTTTTCCACCGAACTCCATCACAAAACCAAGGGATGACTTGCTCTGCGCCTCATCCTCTCCCCTGCGCTTGGTGACAGCTGTGAACTGGCTCGGGGATGTTGGTTAGGGGTGGTTGTGGGGTACCAGTCTCCCTTTTCTCCCGGCAACTGGGGGAGATGCTGTGGATTAAGCCTTGTGGGACAGAAGGCGGTGCTGGAGGAGGCCCAGCCCCATGACAGGTTCATCCCCTGCAGCATCTGCTGGGCACTGAGCCTTGCCCAAGCCCACGTGGGATAGAGATGAGAACGTGTGGGCCATGGTGGTGCCTCAGGGGCTTTGCTGCGCTGGCTGTGGAGACACTGGGATGGTGACACCTTCGAGCCTAGAGGCAGGAGCCGTGTTGAGCAGTGGGCTTTGGCTACAGGGGCTGCAGCAGAGCATATGCTGTGTGAGCGTGTGGAGGAAGAAAGGCAGCTGAGTTGCAGATGCTGCTCCCTGGAGATGCCAGCTCCTGCCCAGCCATCTGTACATAGCCCCGGCGTGGCATCCCTGCAGGATCACAGGCCATCGTTGCTGTCTCTGCTTCCTGCTATCGGTGTTGTCCGTGCTGGTGTGGACATGGCCAGCTCAGAAGAGCACTAGCCCCAACAGCCAGCCCTGGCCTAAGCAACGAGGGGACGTCTCATGCTTTTGCAGGCACCAGGGTGGTTTCTTGCAGCTGAAGAGGAAGGCTCCCCCATCTCCCTTGACTCCAGCTCTGCACCCCTGTCTGTGCCCCAGATCATAAGGCCTGAGCTGTCATCACATCCTGAGAGCACTGGGGGTAAGGCCTTTGGGTCCTGGTCCTGGCCCATCTCCAGGGCTCACCTGGATGCCAATTGCTTCTTCTTACGGCCTTTGGAAAGAAGTCCTGGCTCAGGGCATTACCTGTCAGCTCACTGGACTCCTCGCAGCTCCAAGCCCAGGGTGCTGGCCGCATCGTAGGGTCCTCAGCCAGCAGCAGGAACACCCTCGCATCCTGCTGTTAACTCTGCGGATGATAACCTCGTAGCACAGCTCCGCACTGCCACAGTTGGATGTAGAGGTAACACTGTGATGGCAGGGCATTGCCTGGCTCCCGCTTGCTGCAATTCCTGCCTTGCCCAGGCTTTCCAGGGCCTGAGTGAGATCCCAGAGCATCTCCCCCAAGCTCTTGAGATTTCGTGGTGTCCCAGGGCTGGGCTGCAGCGGGGGAGACAGTGCTGCTGGCACGCCAGCCCTGAGCAGCTGCTGGGGGCTGCAGCCAGGCAGAACGAGCTAAAGAGCCTTTCACCTGGAGGCTAAATCTGGATCTAGCTTCTCTCTCAGCAGGGACTAAAGTTTACAATCTATGCCACGGACCGAATGAAGCCCCGGCCAAGAGGCAGCTCAGCCCTCTCCCAGAACCCAGCACGAAGTCCATGGAGGCAAAGGCAAAAGCTCCTACAACCTTCTGTCCTGGTTGGGTTGGTGAGAGATGGAGACCCTGTGCCTGATCTCAGCCAGGGAGGCCCTGAGCTATTCCTCCCGGCCACTGGCTCGAGGCAAAGCCCTGCTGCTTGCCTGTGATTGTGGGCCTCCCACCGCCAACATAACGCAGCCCTCTGCCCACAGGCTTGAGTAAAACCTCCCAAACTCCATCCATCCCCTGCCACGCTACAGGCTGTGAGACGCCTGCCCGTGTCCACCACCTGCCTGGGGAGGGACCTGTGCCCGGCGGCAGACCCACCTCCAGCTCGTGCTGCTCAGGAAAGGCATCGGGCTCAGCCCTGCCGCTGCCTCGTGCTTCTGCCCTCTTGCTGCCTGTTTCAGTCTGGCTGCAACCTTCAGGATGGTTTAGAGGGACTGGGAAAGGGTCGCAGGTAACCAGCTAAAGAAAAGGAACTCTAGAAGAAATCTGGGCTGCTAAATGTTCACTGTAACATGCAAAACACACTTCAACATCTAGTCACAGGAGCAAGTCTGGCTCTGTTATAGCCAAGGGATGACAGAACCATCCCTGCTTTTGATCCCAAGGTGAAGCTGAACCATTTCCTCTCCTGCAAGCCAAGATAAGACACCATCGTATCTTTCTCACAGTGGGGCTGGGTGCTTGGAAGAGATGTGTGCCTGGTTGCCTCGTGGGAGCAACAGCATGAGCGCAGTGCTGCAAGCCTGTGCCTGGTTTTGTGCTCCTTTCCACTGTGACAGTTCCTAGAAGTACCCCGTTGTGTCTGCCACGTGAGAGCGGCTCGTTGTGGGGTGTGCTGTGGTC
>NW_009260696.1:2341994-2344850 GCF_000687185.1 Egretta garzetta
GCCCCGTTGTGTCTGCCACGTGAGAGCGGCTCGTTATGGGGTGTGCTGTGGTCACTGCACCAGCAGGGTCCCAGCATCCAAGCCCAGCCCTGGAGCCCTTCGTGCTGCTCTGGCAAGAACCTCATGCTTCCCGGCGCTGGATCATAAGTGGTGATCGCTGCCTTAAATCAGGCACCGCACACAGTTTTGCTGCTGCTTCCCTTTGAGGTGCTACAATCCCTCCGCTGTCTCACCTGACGGAGACGTGTGCCAGTGTCCGTGCCAACTGTTTCACCCATCCTCTGCCCCGGCCTTCCCTTTCCTGTGGTCTTTGGTGTTGGTGAATAGCAATACCCACAGGTCACCAGTGATGCCACAGTCCACGGTGATCCTGTGATCTGGCACTGCCGGGTGGGAGATGGTTTGGGGTCCCTCGGTGTTGGGCAGCCTTCCCTCCTGCCTCTCCACCAGCCGGCCTTTCCCAGCTCGTCCCTGCAGGAAGGAGTTTTGAGTCCTGCACTGCTCCTTGGTGCTGGCTAAGCCTGGAGGAGTTGGGGATCCTGGACTCTCTGTGGCAACGGGAGTGTGGAAGTGGTTTGGTTGAATATTGAGATCCCCAAACCCATTTGAACTACAGACCTTGGTGGATGGGGAAATGCAGATTGCTGTCAAACCTGCTTCCACATCACCCAACTTGAAACACCCCCATCCCTCGTCCACTTTCCAGCGTTGTCTTCCTCTGTTCAAGGTTTCCATTCTGTTGAATTCGGTGGTTACGATGTGCCTTTCCTTCTCAGGACCTGTTACAAACGACCTTTCTGCTTTTGTTTATGTCTAACATTTATCTTTATCCCTTCCTCTGTCATACTATAAAACATGAACATATTGCATGGAATACAATACAATAAAAAGTGTGGCTTAACTGACCCGCAGTGGTTCACCGTGCCGCGCTTGGTGGGAGGCAGGAAGAGGTGCCTGCAGAACTAGGGGACCTCGGGCATCCCCAGCTCTGTCACTGCTGGGTTGGGTTGCTTCAGTAGAGAGCCTGTTTCACAGGTCCTGTCAAACAGCTCCAAACAACCCTCCAGTCCATGTCAGCATCTTGGAGAAGGTGAAAGAAAAGGCAGAAGTTGGCAGATTTGCACATTGGAGTACCCAGCAGCTGTTCTCCTACTGCCTAACTCCCCTCCAAAAAATGGAGAAAATACTGCTTTTCCTCATGAGGATCTCATGCAAGAAGAACCCCATCCAGGTGGTGAGGATGGTGGAGGGTCCATAAGACCCTCGCTAGGTTCATGACAAAGGAGTCTTAGTCGCAGGCCTGGTGTTGGCCGCAGCTCCCTGTGACTTGCAGACAGGCATTCGTGTCTTGTCGTCACCTAACCCAGGCGCTGCCAGCATCATCCTTCTCCCATCACAGAGCACCTAGGAGCCGGATAGCAGGTGAGCCCAGCGTGCTCCCATTGCAAATAAACAGGGAGACACGCGCTGAAGCTATTGAATTTTATTTCAGGTCATAGGGCTGGCTGACCTCATGATGACTGCGTAGAGCTTGGGGTGAGTGGGATCACAACTGGTTCCTCTCCTTTGCTGGCTGATCCATCCCTGCTCACACTCACCAGTCCTGCCTGGAGGTTTCAGGCCAAAAAGTCTTCGGAAGTTGTCCTGCAAATGCAGCTTCTTGTGAACAGTCACTCAACGATTGTGTTCAGGATTGTGTTCAGCGGTTTAAGATGTTTGAAAACATTAAGGCATGAAAACATTTAAACAGCCAGCCAGTGGAGTTGCTCCCTGCTGGGCTCGCCCAGAGCAGGGCAGGCAGGCTGGGGGCTGCCTGCGCTCCTCAGCCCTGGAGCACAGTATAGCACGGGCTCCCAGCACAAGGTCTTTACGTTGCTTCCTAAAGCCAGCTGCAAGCTACAGAGGCTGAGGCCAGAGTTTCAATAGCTGAAAAAGCTGAGGGTGGGGAAAAGGGGCGCAGCTTATTTACAGTTATGATTTGATCCAACCTGACAAGTGACAAGAGGCCCCTGGGCTGCAATTTGAGCAGGCAGGAGCGTGGGTTTTGCTCCTCCCAGGAGACATCACGGTAGGTTTGGGTTATAGCATGAAGCTGGGCTGTTGCTGGTAACACGTTCTGTTTACATTCCACATTCCAGACAGGCCGGTGCTCCGGCCTGCCCCAGCAATGCCATCGCTCGGCCGTGCACTCTGCCAGGCTGGGCACACTTCCCAAATGCCTCTTGTTCATGCAAATGCACCACTTACCTCCACCAAAACAGCTGGCCCCCAAATTACAGCTGAGAAAGCAGAGGCAAGGGGGGAGGGGGGCTGCAGCCTGGAAGTGCAGCCTTGCGATGCCAGGAAGGTGGAGAAAGCCATGGTTTTGTTCTCTTTAGTTACATTACATTGCTTGGGAATCTGAGAGCCAAGGAGGGCCCTGGAGGGGCACAAGGATGCTGGAGATGCACCGAGCACCCCAGCACAGGTCTGCTTGGGTGACCCTGCTGTGCTGGGGGTCAGCCCCTGGGGCAGGGTGGGTCTTGGGGGCACCCCCCCAAAACCTCCAGCATCAACTGCTGCTGGATTGACGGGAGCTGGGAAACCTGTGACAGCAGCAAACCTGCATTTTCTTTTCTAGTGAAGTGTTTGGCTATGAACGGTCACTCCCCCTCAGAGAAGCAGTAGTGGTGGAGCCTCTCCATTCCCTGCTCCTCTTTCAGGATGGAGTAAAGGGGCTAAATTTGCCCCAACGAAGCCCAGCCCCTCTTCCCCAGGGAGGTGCCGCTCTGAGCCCTCCATTCCTCCTCCGCCTGAAAACAGAAATCGCCTGTTTCTTTCCGAGCAGGAAAACAAGCCAACGCTTAGGCTCGGGGT
>NW_009260696.1:2345836-2354109 GCF_000687185.1 Egretta garzetta
GGTGCTGGAGCTACCCCCAGAGCAGCTGCGGAAGTTGGGGAATCGTAACTTTAAAACAGCAGAAAGAGACAGAGGAAAATCTTGTTGAGCTACTTTAAAATCTGTATGCACGGTTCTTCACCTACTTAAAATGTCTCTGGTTAAATCCTGTATTTCCTTACGTTGGCGTTTTCTCTGTTTTGCCCCAGGGCTGACTGATGTAACCAGCGGCTGCTGAAAGCTGCTGCGTTTTTATTGTGAGGAGTTTTCTTTTGTCCTGCCGCCTTACCTAGAGACTCTGATATCTCTCTTCATTTTTGCTGTGGCTTTTTCTTTTTTCTTTTTTTTTTTTTGTTTTTTGTTCCCCTGCTGTACTTCAACCGTATTCTTTTTGATGGTGTGGCATCTACATAGCCAAGCAGAGCCACAAGTAGCCCTTAAAATCCTGGCGCTATTGTGAATTGCAGGAACGCTGTCTCTGTGTTAGGGGAATTTAAAAGTAATTGAACTGGAAGAGCCAATGGAATTACTGCATCAGCGTAGTTTATATAAACAACTAAGAATACCGCAGAGCTCAGTGGCATAGTGGTAAAACTGTCTTCACCCAGTGCTGGCACCTGCCCCAGCGCTGAGCACATGCGGAGTTTTCATGGGGTAGGGCTTGTCCTCCCAGCAGAAGTGAAGGAAAAAAAAAAAATGTGGAAAAGAGCACTTAATAACTTCAATGAAAATAATTTTACCAGGGTGAAAATCGATGCACTTAAAAGTGAGTTTTTGCCTTCTAACTTAATAGTGAACTATACAATAATCTAATTGTAGGTTGAGGTGACTTTTTTTTTTATCTATGATCTTATGATCAAAAATACTTATTCATAAACATGACCTACCTCATGGACCTGCTGCATAGGTTATTTTTCCTTTGGCGATGAGAAGTATATAGCCAAGTATATGAAAGCCCAGAACTGACGTAGCGGAACAACAGATATGCCATTGACCAGCATTTCACGATCCATGTCAAAAGATGGTGAAGCTTTTAGGTGTCATCCTGCATGAACATGATGGAAGATCATACTTCTAATAGGTGTTGGGTGATGTCAGCTAGGGACTGCTTCTTCCTTGCCGTTGCAGAACTGGAGATACGCGTGAGTGGGTCTTTGCCTCTCTTCATCAGTGGCTAATTCTAAATCACACCTACCGATCTTGTTTGCTTGCTGGCCACGCAGGATGTGTAAAAGGCAGCACTGACAGACATGATGTCATCAAATGATGACATATGCTTTTTATACGGTGAATGCAGTTTTCTTACATTGGGCAGGATCCTTGTCCAAAGACACATTCCTTTGAACCGAATGTGCTAAAATCCAGCTTTCCTCATAAATGAGCTGCTTCAAGGAGGTTTTATAGTTGTCAGCCAGCTAGTCTAAAAGGCATCTGTGTGTTGGGAGGTGGTGTGAGGAGACTTGGTAGTGAATAAAATACTGTCTGCTGTTAGACTGGACCAGCTTTCATTTGGGAAAAAAACCCAAAACCTCCAGCAACTCTATTTCTGGAGACTATATCCCTTCATAAACGACTTTATTGATATAGGGAAGTCAGTAATTGGTCAAAAAGCGCTTTCCTCAATAGGACTAAATGTAAGGACATTAATTTCAAAGGATGTTGGCTGTGAACTCCAGCTGGTGCTCTGCTGGCGAAATAATAAGGTTAAACAAAATAACCCAAAACACTGAAGAGAACCAACTAAATATTTGTTTTTCTTCATTCTGGATAGACTCTTTAATGGAGACTGTCTAAAGGGAATTGTTAATCTGTAGACCAAAACAACTTTTTTTATACAGAACAGACATTGAATTGTACTTAATGTTTTTGTACAAAATTCAGCACGATCACCGCCAGAACACAAGACAGAATGCTGTTTGTTCCTCCGGAAGATGTTCTAACAAACTCCAGAAAGAACAGCTTTAATGTCATCACCACTGCTTGCATTGGCTTCTCTGTGCTCTTAAAGAGGTCTCTCCCTTTGCTACCTGCGCTGCTCAGATTTCTGGTACTCTGTTTGCTTACAGCAATGATTGACCTATTTCCATTAGCCTGGCTAATCATTAGTTGACTTAAAATTGACACCTCTTTTTGCGCTGGTGGCTGGAGTTTTTTTTGTTATGGTCTGGTGATGTTTTCCTTAGTGTTGTCTTCCCTTGCCGAGGCTGCCTGAAGATCTCACTGATGTTCTCTTTCCAATTGGTATTTAAGGTGTATCTTTTTGAATGCAAGTCTTGATTGCTATGATTTTCCCGTTCTTCCTCTGCTTTAATGCATGCGTTGACATCCTGTTGAGAATGGCATTTAAGAAGCCATAGGCCTGACAGCCGTGGCTAATGGCCTGAGACTGGTAGATCCTGTGGACGTTCAGCAGAGAAACAGTTCTTCAGGTGCTTAAGCTTGGATACGTTAGTACTTTCTGCATGCCATATCCTGGAGCTTTCCTGAGTAGGAAAATACACGGTTGAACATGACTTTAAGGTGGAATATTTCCACTGAGAATTAAAGCCAGACCACAGCTCATTCCTTAACCATTAAATTAAATTTCAAGAAGGATTTATGTGAGGGGAGGGAAGTTTGATTTCTTTAATTTGTCATGCCTTGCCTTTATAGCCTTACTCAAGCTTGGCTGAGATGCTAGTAATGACCCCAGACACTGTGTTTTGGTCATCGGTAATGTCCTTTTTCTGAAGTTCACTTGCACAGCCAGCTCAAAGTCCCCCTGTTGCACTGCTAAACTAGATTTTGTGTGTGTGTGTGTGTGCTCTGCTTGTGACGGGTGTTATCACACTGCTGCAAGCCTCTCCTTTCTTATTTTTTTAACTGCTAATCAGGCTGGTCTTCATTTACAGTTAATCTGAATGTATGTGCTTTGAGCAATACTGCTGTTCAAGAACATTCTTTTAAAAAAAACCAAACAACTTGAGTTATGTTTTATGGGAGGGGTTTAAAAAGAACTTCTTTTGCACAGAACTGTACCTGTGCTTTGTGCGGATTGAGATTGTTTCTAATTGTGATTCTGAACATTTTGCAGAACTGAGATAGTTGGATGACTTGAAACCCTCACCAAAAGCCTATCTGGCAGATTGAAGAACACCATTAGGCTGAGGGCAACAAACTCGGGAGGTTCGGTCGTTCTCCCCTGCGAGTGGACAGTGGTAGAAGGATGCTGGGGTTTCTTCCAGGATGCTGTCATCTGCCCTGTCTTCAGCACTGTGTTCGTTTGCTTCTCTTTTTCCCAGTTGCCACCTGGCAAAACTTCAGGTCTTTTCACATTGAGTGGTATTGTGTCTCCTCCTTAGAAGGGAATTTATTTTTTCATCCATGAAGACTATCCAGTTGAAACTTGGATTTAACAAGCTGCTGTTTTCAAGAGGCACTTAGGAGTCTGCTTCCAAGTTGGAGGCAGAGAAATGGAGCTGCTTTCAGGGCTGTAATGGGGCACTGCTGGAGCTGCTATTGTTCAGCCAGCTGCAGCACCCCTCTCCCGGTGCTCTCTGATATTCCCATGTTAGGAAGATCATCCAAATGTAATTTGAAGCTTGCCCTATAGCCAAGACAGACACTTCTGCCCCTCCTGCTGGTGGTAGCTCTGTTAACAACTGATTCCTTACTTATAACTTTGGCAGTACCAAAATTTTACATCAGTGATCTTAAATTGTTTTCATCTTTCCATGCTGAGTAGAGGAGTGCTGTCACATCTATGCATGCAGTTGGTACCAGGAACGAGACATTTAAAATTTCTCGAGTAGAATGTGTGAAGCTGCAATAGAATAAACTATTTGGATATAAGGTCCAGGACTATTTTTGTAGCACAGCTGTACAACTTTTTAACGTAGCGCGCTCTTTTTTTATTTTGGGGGGAGGAAAAGCATTTGAATCATCATAATGACTGCTTTTTGGTTCTGGTCTGTCTAGTAAATGCCATGCTGGGCTTCTGAACATGTGGGATCATTTTATGACTTCTGGAACTAGATCCTTTCTGACATTGGTTATTTGCTATTCTTTTAAGTGAAATGGAATTTATATAAAATCGCCACACTTCGTAACCAGTGGATGCCAGCTTGGAGTTGATTGCATAGCCCTGCACTTTTGTTTGTCATTGCTGGGGGGTGGGGGACAAGCTCCAAAAGGCAAACTCCATAGCCTCCAGTGTTTGAGCAAATCCAGTTGCTTCGACTGGATTTGTTCATGCGCAGCTGCTGTGTTCAGTTGAAAGGCTGTGTCAGGAGAGATTGCCTCTGTGGACTGAGGTCTGTGTGCCAACAAGGTCTAAAACCTTCTCAAGCCTACGAATCTCGTCTGTGTCTCTTTCTGTATCATCTCAAAGCAAAACAGTTTTCAGCTTTCCATCCTCCAGGGGCAGCCAGTTCTTGTGTGAAAATAGTACGTGATAAACTCCGCTTCCTCTGTTGCAGAAATGGAGACTTTCTGCTTGCGTTGCTGACTCTTCATGTGTCCTATTGTTTGAGCAGCTAATTTTTCATTCTTAGTCCTTTGTTTTTGGATTGCCCATTTTCCCATTTTCAGCTTCAGCACTGTAATAGAGATTTATTCCCATATTAGAGGACTAATTTGGAGAAACAGCATAGTTAAGGGGCCAGACTCTATCAGGAATGAAGCCTTTGTGCAGTTTATTTCCCAGTGATTTTTTTTTTCAACAGAATGTGTTTTAAGATCTGCTTGTTTTGGCTTAGGAGGACTGTGCTTTTCTTGACTTTATTGTTACAAAGCCCCAGAGCCTGGCAAGCCAAAAGATTCTGGAAGAGATGGACAGTGCTGCCTGTGGCCAAAGTCTGTTGGATTCCTGCTCTCTTTGACAGGTGGCTGTTGCTTGTGGTGTGGCTCTGTTCGTGTACATTATGGTGAAAGGAAAGAAGGGATATTCAGAGGGAAGAACAGGCAAAATCTGAGCGAGGAGAAAGGAGGCTGATGGGTTGGTGCCACCTGTCCTGATGCTGAGCCTGGAGAAATCCTATGGAGTGTAGTTATTTGACTTAATTCCTGGAGTTAGAAGCCCAGTTCCCCGTGGCTCTTCCACAGGCTTCACCCTTGTTTTCCCAGTGATGGCAGGGAGATCCTAGGGTGACTAGGCTATTGGGCTGTTCCTAAGCCTCTGCACAGCTCTTAGTTGAATTTGGATTCTGCTTCTCTGGTGCTTAGTGGCCAGCTGGGGTTAAACCACAACAGTTTTGCAGACCCATGCTGCACGTTCCTAGGTGTTACAAAACGCTGAAAATGCTCCTTGGTAGGAAATACTGATTTTATCTGGAGGGTTGTGTTAGCACTGGGTCAGCTTCCAGCTTGAAAATGCCTTTCAGCAACAGCTTTTCCTTGAAGTCATTATGCCTTAGCTAGTGGTTTCACGTAGTCATCGGTGGTGTTTTACAGAGTTACCTTAAGTCTCAGCATGTCTTCTGTAATGAAACTGGAATTTTTGATTTGGAACAAGCTGCACTTGGAACAGCTGTCATCAAGAGAAGAAAAAATCCTTGGCAGAAACCATTACCAGCTGTGTCCTTAATGTATCAGAGTAACACCTGGTTAACTAGTTCTTTGTTAGAAACTCCTTAAAGTTAGCAGATACACTTACTTATATTAGAGATGTAGTACTCTGTAAAATTTTTATATAGGTGCTGTCCTTCAAAATTTTTCTTTAATACTTGCCAATTCACTAGAGAATGTCAGAGCCCACCACATCCTGTGCTGAACGGGTTAATCGTAACTTTCCAAACAATGTCTGACAAGATGATGGCCTTAAAGAATTCCCTGGCATACACAGCATCCGGGTGGATTTTTATTTTTCTGTCTATCTGTGAACAGGCCAAGGGGTAACTGCACTGCAGAGAACTCAATAGCGAGCTTCTAAGCTGAGTTTTCCTTGTAGTTTATATAGATTCCAGCCAGACTTTTAATGAAACTGCTTATTACTCTGCTTTGAGAGAGGCTGCTGCATCTTGGGACCTGCTGCTTGATATGTTTGCCGCTGTTCACAAAAGCAGCTACTTCTGGCAACAGCTTGTAATTTAACAATATTCTTGATTACAGATGGCCACTGCACAATACCCTTTGCAGCATGAATGGAGCTGCACATTAAGGGTAATGTCTGGTAACACAGCAGCTTGCGAATGTGTATTTTTCTCCCTTATTTTCCAGTGCATGCACATAAGTACCATTGTACTAATGGAGCAAAAAGTGCTAGTTTCATTCTCCATCTCAGCGGTGTCTTGCCTCCCAATATCAGGAGGGTCTAAATGCTGTTGGGATGAGGTTGTTTTGTCTGCTGTGATTAGGTCAAATATGCATGCGATTTGTTCTCTTTCTGCTAAAGGAATCTGCTAGATATTTTTATCCTTGAGAGGCCACGTGCTCAGTTTTGCTCTGGTTAAGCACAAGTATGTCAGAAATAGTTATTTCTTCTGCTCAGAAGGGAGGATTTTGCCTTGTTCTAATGGGCGGGGTTTTACCCTTTCTCAGCACAGGTAAACAGTCATAACCCTATTTCTTAGCAGTCTGTTCCATTAATGTAGCTGCAGAGAAGGTGAGGTGTGTGAAGAGGGTGGAGGGAAGGGGTGGAAGCTGATGTGACTTCAGGCAGCTAAAAGCTGCTACTCAAATGGGGACGTGCAAGCACTGCGAGTCCCCTGTCAGTAGGGAGCCTGCTCCAAGGCAAAGCGAGCAGCTCTTCCTCCACTGTTAAAGCCTGCCTGGGTTAAATAAATGTCCCTTTCTTGCTTTGCTGCGCCCTATTTCAGCAGAGTGAGCTGTTCTATAAGAGTGCTCCGCTACCTTTTTCACCTTCGCTTCCAGCAATGTTTCTCGGCCATCCTTATTGGATTTACTACAGAGGACTAAATCGTGAGCTGTATCAGTAGCAAAGGTAGCTATGGTGGGGGAAAAGCGAACATACTCATCTGAAGATGCTTTCTCTCTTAAAACCTTCCAGTGCAACTTGCCCTCTTGATGGATGAATTGCTAGTCTTGTTTTCTGTGAAAACTCCTTAAGTCTGTACGCTTCATTCATTGATGCTGTGTGGTTGCTAAGGTGCGACGCTTCCAGGATCTCTAGAGAAACTGCTTGGGTATCAGCGTGAGGAACCATTTCAGGATTGGTAACAAGATCCTATTTTCTCAAAAGGTTCTAGCTCCTCCAAGTTAGGAAAAGGTAAGGAAAAATACGTTGCCTTATTTTGAGATGACTTCATATACAGCAGGCATAATTAGCTGATGTGAAATGAATCTTGAACAGGCTGCTTGTTGTTGAACAGAGGCAGTGACTGACCTTGAGGGGCTGCCCTCCCTCTGGGCATTTTTCTTGCCTGTTCTCACAGCTGGGTGGGTGAAAAGTCCATCTTTAAGCTCTGTAGTTTTAACTCTGTGTTTCCTGCTAACAGGGTCACCTTGTCCTCCACGGAGTGTTACATCGTGCACGAGATCTACAATGGAGAGAATGCTCAGGACCAGTTTGAGTATGAGCTGGAGCAGGCCCTGGAAGCGCAGTACAAGTACATAGTGATAGAGCCCACTCGCATTGGGGATGAGACGGCCCGCTGGATCACTGTCGGGAACTGCCTGCACAAGACCGCCGTGTTAGCGGGCACCACCTGTCTCTTCACCCCTCTGGCACTTCCAGTAGATTATTCTCACTACATCTCCCTGCCGGCTGGTGTTCTGAGCGTGGCTTGCTGCACCCTTTACGGTATCTCTTGGCAATTTGATCCCTGTTGCAAGTACCAAGTAGAGTACGATGCCTATAAACTTTCCCGCCTGCCCCTGCATACGCTCACCTCCTCCACCCCGGTGGTGCTGGTGAGGAAGGACGACCTGCACAGAAAGAGACTGCATAACACGATAGCACTCGCTGCCCTGGTGTACTGTGTAAAGAAGATCTATGAGCTCTATGCCGTATGACTTCAGCAGGGAAGAGAGAAACCCACAAAGACGAGTGTATTAAGACTCCCACAGTAACATTTTGTTTTTCCTCTTTGAGAAGCGGTGGAGACTGGGAAGGATTTGGTTTAATAGAGCTGTTATTTTTAAAAATAACACATCACTGGTGCACCAAGGTTTTTCAGTTCTTCGTTACACTTAAGATGTGGATGTGTGGTGACTTGAGAGCTGTATGTTAGGCCATGGGAGTCCAATCCAGCAGTGAAATGTCGATGAAAGAAGGCTATAGAGAGAGGGGGTGTGAGAGGCTTTTTTTTTTTTTTTTTTTTTTTTTTGGAAACTTTAAATTTTTTTTTTTTTTTTTT
>NW_009260696.1:2354520-2356246 GCF_000687185.1 Egretta garzetta
AGAGGGGGGGGTGTGGGGGGTTTTTTTTTTTTTTTTTTTTTTTTTTGGAAACATTTAAATATATTGTTTAATTGTATTACACAGAACCAGCCAGAACTTAAGAACTTATCATTGACCATTAAAGGATGAGAATTTCAAATGCTTTTGCTCTCTTGTTGCTGTTATCGTAGGTCCCTTTTATAGCGTGCTTCCAGGGGATGGAAGCTGTACTATGAGAACTCCGGTGGTGATAATTATTTACGCATGCTCACACCCAGACCTGATATTCCTCTTGTCCGTTGCACGTGGCAGCAGCACCCATGTTATTTCACAGCAGCCATCTCTTGAAGGAAGAGCTGTGGAGTGTTACTTTCCCTCTTGCTTGTCCAGTTTTATTTCTTGGAAGAGGGCTTACCTGTTACCCCTGTGTTTATATCTTTTGGGGAATTCCTTAACTATTGATGGTTGGAGTGAAAGGTGTCCAAATTCCCCGCTGCCCTGCCACCTCCCAACTATTATTTCTCTGCACCATGGAGATAATGCTGTAAGTTTCCAGTTACAAACACATTCTGCTCAGTTCCTCTACACGTTCTTTCTAACGTGGATACATCTCCACTGAAAGGTGGTGTACCCCACGCAGCTGAGGACTGCTGAGGTGGGAGTCCAGCGGTCTTACCTTTAGGCTTTGGTACCGCCGCTGACACTCGGATGGCTGTGCCATTCCACTGCTCTTGCTTGGAACGCACGCTTCTGGAGCTGCCTGCTACTGCTGCGAGGCATCTGCGTGATTGTATCTTGTAACCACATTATCTGAAATTTTAGAATTCAATCTTGTGCATTAATTCATCCTTTAGCTCAAAACTGTCAAAATCTTGTTCTTAGAACGGGAAGTATTGACTGTTTTGCAAGATCTGCCAGTTACTTTTAAAAGATAGGGGCTTGCTTTCTTTAATCTCCTCCTACCAGATCGAAAATAGGCGTGGCTTGCATTTACAAGGCCAGCTTGGCACAGCTTCAAGCGTTATGAGCTGAACACGAGAGCAAAGCCCTGTAATAAAAACTGCCTGCACCCAGGTGTACTGCTTGCTTCGGTGGTAGTCGCAGTCCGACCTCCGCAGCTGAAAGCGCTGACCTTGGAAGGGAGTCTCATGAGGTCGGAAACCAAATTCAGTAGTTCTATCTTTATCTTTCCAAATCGCAACAGCGGGCACCAAGAACTCCCCCTCGCCTCCAGACTGCAGCAGCAGGCTTTTCTGGCTGCGGTTCCAACTTGCGCTTTTCTGCTGATGCAGCTTTTGTGTTCGCAGGGTGTGCATCCCGGCCGCGTGCGTCCCGGGTTCGCCGGGAGTTCTCAGCCAGTCCTTTCACCACCGACACACAGGCAGCCGTACCTGAGCAGGCACGTGGGCTGGAGGAAACTCTGGTGGCGTGGAGACGTTTCTAGGTGGCAGCAGCCCTTTGCCTCTTCTGCTGGTCCAGCGGCCGAGTTGTCTCCCTCCAAGGTTAAAAGAAGCTGGGATCCAGAGCGTCTATTTATAGCAACAATGTACAGTTGCCTTGGCAGAGAGGAGGGGAAGAAACGCAAATGCTTCATCTCTCTGCGGTTAGGCCAAGGCTGCCGGGCAGGCTGCCTTTTGAGTCCTGACGTCGTTTGTTCCTAAAGTCCTGTCAAGTGGATGAATTTTAAACTACCGGCAGATCTCCCATAGCTCATAGGTGCTTTCTTGCTGCAGAAGGCCCTGAAACA
>NW_009260696.1:2356304-2362492 GCF_000687185.1 Egretta garzetta
AGTAATTGTCAGGGCTGTCAGTTCCTTTTTTTTCACCAAACCAAAGTGGTCCTGGCACTTTTTTGGGTTAAGCTTTCCCTTGCCTGTGGAAGGATGACTATGGCAGAAGGACTAACCCTTGGTAGGCTCCCTAAACGCGTGGCTTGCAAAGATGCTGGAGTTAAAAATGAGCAAGTTTCCTCTGGTCTCTTACTGCAGGAGGGAAGGTGAAGTCAGCTTAGCTGTCACAACAGGTAGGTCTGTTTTAAAACCGCACCCTTCACTCCATTCTGAGGTGGAGAGGAGGTAGAGGGGGGGTAGGGGAGCTTGTTTTCCCAGAAATGTTAGTGATATTCTAAGCTAAAATGCTTGGCGACGTCCTGGCTGTTAGTAAACCGGTGCTGTAACTATGCAGGGTGACCTGGGAGGATGAGAGCGGTCTCGAGGGTCGTGTGTTTCACTGCATCGCGTGGATGGTTGCTGCGTCTGCCTTCCCCCCGTGCCGGTAGCTGTGGGTTGCGGTGGCTGGGGACAAGCCTGCCTTTCAAAAGCCCCCGCGCCCTTTGCTGCCTATCCTGACTGTTCTGGAGGTGCCCTGAAATGGAACGTGCTACGTTCCTCTCGTCACGGACAGGCAATTTACTTCCAAAGGGGAACGCGCACACTCTTAGTAGTAACCTCTGACTGGGAGCGGTAGTTCAAACAGTAACTACAGTAACACCCCACGCGTAATTTTTTTTTTTTTTTCCTCAGGCCTGATGTGTTGCACCCCTCAGCACCCTGGATGATGACACAGAAATGCAAAGCGGCCCCTTGGTTCTTCTCGGCGTAATTTTTTTTTTTTTTTTCCTCAGGCCTGATGTGTTGCACCCCTCAGCACCCTGGATGATGACACAGAAATGCAAAGCGGCCCCTTGGTTCTTCCCGGGTAGCCATGACCTGAAACACCAGGAGGCGGAGCAGCTGGACAAGGCTGGCAGTGCTGTATTTTGCTGAGAAATGGAGGACCTGAACATGCAAAGCATGAAAGGAAAAGCACAACTAACGCTTACAGAAACTCCCCTTGTGGAGAGGGACAGAAGGTGAGGCCTTGGTTTTCTATCTTAACAGGAAAAAAAAGATACATGCACCTGAAAGCTTCAACTTGTAATTTCAGCCCTCGGCCTTCATGTAACAAATCTGCAACCTCAGCCACAGTGAAAATGGTGGAGGATGTCCCAGCGGTGATCATTAGTGTCCCAGCACTGTGATTGTTAAACATGTCCCGGACATCCTCTGGGATGGATTCTCAGAGACCATTTCTAAATCTGTAGTGGTCAGGAAAAGGGTTTTTGAAGGAGAAGGTCCTGCTGAGCCTGCACACCTGTATCAGAGTTCTAGTGTGACTAATCCTCTGTGTGGATTCACTGTGTCTACTATAAGCTAGGAGATGATGTCCAGAGGGCTGGTATGGTGTGGAGGTATGTTGTTCTGCAACTGCTGTGGTACAGCAGCACCTTGTAGGAATGTAAGAAAAGAAAAACAAAGCCCTCCTGCTTTTCCTTCCTCTAACGTTACCTGCTGTGAGGAGCTGAAGTAGAACAAAGGATTGATTTCATAGCAACGTCATTTATTTGTCATCAGATGCGCACCCACAGGCAGGACATACAAGGCAGTACACATGGAGAATGCTGGCAAGTGCATGGAGACGGCAGCAGGGGTCTGGAACTTAGTAGGCTTTATTTCAATTATAAATTAAAAAATATTATTTCTGTCCTTACTGGACTCTCTTTGTGCAGCCACTCCTTTTTCCTAGTGCTGCTGGCATCCCTCGTGTGAGGAGAAGGGGTGAAGAATGGGATTCAGCCCTCCCCTCAAGCTGTCAGACCCCCTGAAGCCTGTGATATGTGAACAGGCGGGTATCGTTCCCCCACTGGATGTGATCCTAATTAGCATCCGTGATTGCTTTAAAACAGATGGGAATTAAGGGTCTGTCTCCTATGCTGTCCACCCTATGGACACAGATTCTTCTCTGCTTGCCCAGAGACAGCGTGCCTGGCATCTATGGAATCGTACCTATGCTGTGCTCTAGGCCTGCAGGTGGAGCGGGTGTGCTGCTATCAGCTGCGCAGTACCTGGCTGCGCCATTTTCTATCTGTTCAGTGCTTCCCCTGCATTAACTTGTGCTGGGGTTAATGCTGTACTGTCAGGTAGTGCAGAGTTAAATGTCCCCGTACATCAGTAAGGCATGATTCAGATGGATTGTAAAATAATTGCCAAATGAAACTTAAATTTTACTTCTTTAAAAGAGGTACTGGACTTGACTTTAGCTTAACCTATCAGATGATTTGGCACATTAACAAGCAGGGGCTCTGTGAAGTTTCCCACTCAAGCAACACGTTCTAGATCAGGCTGGAAGGAGTGGGAAGGAGACACCGATCACTAGAGCTGAAGACCGTATTTCATGGGGGCCATGGGGTGGGGAAGGCCAAAAACCTGCTCATGTGAAGGCAAACCAGGTGGGTTTTATTTGTAGCAGGCCAGTAAAGCTGCACACGCCTGGAGCGAGGTCTTCCAGCACGTGGGCCTCCCCTGCTGCAAGCTGCGTTCCCTCGAGTTACCCTCCCCGGCAGCCTCAGCTCTCCCCCTTTGTCCGAGCGCCCTTCTTGAGGTGAGGGTTATGTGCTGTCTTCCAGCAAGTGGGCCTGCCCTGATGTGGGGGAAACCATGTCCCACTCCCCACGCAATGGTAAATTGCAGCATTTTGAGAAAGGTTTTTCCTGCGGCAGCCTCTCTGCTGACGTCCCAGCTGAACTGCAGGGGGTTCGCCTCCCCCTACAGTTACTGCTCGAATGAGCTGCGCTCTAAGAGTCCTTTGCTTTTCTCTCCTTTTTTGCTCTAGCTGCCATTAAGGTGAAGAAGAGCCTGGGGAAGAGGTTTCGCAGGTAGATAGCCAGGGAGGGTGTCAGGCCAGCTACAAGAACTTCCTTCTTCTTCTGTCCCACTGCATTGAGAACCACCTGAGCGACCTCTGCGGCTGTCTGTCCTTCGGCGGTGTTCTTGTCCATAACTGCCAAAGGAAAGCCGAGTAAGCACCAACGCCAGCAGGTAAGCCCACGCTCAAGTACCTTTCCTAGGAATGCTCTGTTCTAGCTGTACATGGCTGCTTGTATGGTTTTGGTTTTTACGCCAGTTGTGCATGGGAACACAGGTGGGTACAATTCATGGTTGGGCTAGAAGTCAGTAGTTGTTGCCTAAGAAGGCTAAATTATGGGGGTTACTGTTCCTACCCTGCATCTAAAATGGTCTTTTGATACTTTAGAGCTATCCTGTGTCCCCACCAAAGGCCATACATTGCAAGCACTCCTTGGAGTAACTCAGAGAGGTGGAGACGCTTTAGATACAGGGCACAAAATCATCTCTCACCTCCATAGCGAGATCCATCTGCTGTTACAGCATTGAGAGAGAGGTTTGTCTGAATGTATCCAGGGCTCACAACCGTCACGTCAATGTCATACTGCTCTACCTCTGCTCGTAGACAATCAAAGAAGGCCTGGGTAGCATGCTTAGAGGCAGCATCTGAAAAACAGGAAAAGGACCATGCACTGAGGAGGAGGAGCAAGGCTGAAGGATGATTCACCCCCCAAATGGATTTTTCACTGCAATGCAGCCACTTCTCAGCAAGAACCCAGCAGCTGTTCTCCAACTTCTAGGTTTGCTTTTTTTTAGTGAATGGCAGCAACAGGTAGTGGGAGTGAGAGGCAATTTAGGAAGGCAA
Organism: Egretta garzetta; assembly: GCF_000687185.1. Classification (NCBI taxonomy): domain Eukaryota; kingdom Metazoa; phylum Chordata; class Aves; order Pelecaniformes; family Ardeidae; genus Egretta; species Egretta garzetta. The sequence continues at coordinate 2,360,041 of NW_009260696.1, forward strand.
AATGTAAATACTCAAGTTGGAAACTGGCTAGGATCCTGAGCTTAATACCACAGCCATGCCAAAGCAGTACGGAGTGAACCCAAGCTGCCTCCCACTTGCGATAAAGGAGACGTGAAGCCTGGCTCAGGAAGCGTTTGATAAGCCAGGCTGGGGCTGGGGGAACGCGATGCCAGCCCAGGAGGGCAGAGCTGACATTCGCTGATGAGCACCCTGCTGGCCTACATGCGCTGAGCGTTATGGACTTGCAGAGCAGGTTCAGAGCTTGGCTGCAGACAAGTCAAAACCTGATCACACAAGCAGACAGGAGTAGAGAAATGTGGCCTAGGGCAGGATTTCCCCCGATAAATGGCTGAGTGACTCCTTTTGCTCGCTCCCTTTCCATGTATACTTGGTCACTCCCACCGTGACTGCCATCACCTTGACACAGCTGCAGGGTTGACACCAGCAGCGCTGGCTGCGTACCCTGCCTGAGGACACGGGCAAGAGCTGAGCTCCGTGTTGCCAGGCTCAGGAAGCTCTTCAGAACATCCTTCTTGGTGTGTGTTGCCAGGCCCAGGGGGCTCCGATCGCCATGAAGGCGCTCAGGAAGCTCTTCAGAACATCCTTCTTGGTGTGGTTGGTACCCACATCACCTGCAAGGCCAGGTGGCCCAGATGTTCCAGGCTCTCCTTCACTCAGCATCATGCCCTACCACTCTTATGCCATCATCACTGTACTTTTCTATTTTTATGTTTCTTTTCAGTGTTTTACAGACGCTTGTATGCCAAACGCTCTCCTTCTAGTTCTTCCATCTTTTATAAGGCTTTTTCCAGTAATCTTACCACTATTATTTCTTGTCATAACTGATTTAGCATGAAGAGTTTGCTGGATCAAGATAACAGTTTCGGCTTTTACTTTAGCACTGGTTGTACTACGGCATTTCATAACTTATTAAAACAAAAAGTTCCTACGTTCTTACAGGAGATTAACCAGGCAAACAACAAGGATAAAATACAATAAAATTACAGAATTAATCAGAAAGCTATAGGGACTCTCAAGTGTTAAGATAGGAATATCAAGGTGTTTTCAAGACACTGAAACACATTCCCCTTCCCCATCCCTTAACGACTTTAGGACAGGGCTAAGATTTTGTATTTGAGTGCCTTCCTCAACAGCTGTCAGTGATTTGTGACCGCACTAAGAATGATGCACAGCTCTGCCTTCCCTGCATGCAGCCAGCTCTACAGAGAGCTAAATGTGGAAGCAGGAGCCAAGTATTCGTTCAGTCCAGTGCCCCAAATATGTCTTCCCCATCTTCTGTGGAGGTACTTACATGCGGATCTGAAAGGAATGCTTATTTTGCCTTGCACACTGCTGATAGCCACAATGTGGCCTTGTCTCCTCTTGATCATGGAGGGGAGAAGTGCTAGCAAAAGACAGAAAAGACCCATTCAGAATAACAGCCCTGCCGTTACTGCTGTCAAGAATCGATGCTTTCAGAGCATTCAAAGACACCCAAGTGAATTACAAGATCCTTGTTCGGTGTAGGGGCTGGGCAAGGGATAGTGCTTAGGACGCCTCTAACTGAAGCTGCAGTCTGGCTGGGACGTTCACCTATGAGGAGGGTCCTTGTGCCAATGAGGCTGCACAAAGGCTGTTAGAGTTGCTATGGTCTCCCACAGGCACAGTCAGCAGGACTTGCTCTTTTCTGCCACAAGTGTATCTGTCCAGTTCCTGCAGCTGACACGCTCCAGGCTGAACTTTCTGTGTAACTGAAGAAGCTTCCTAGGAAAGCTACAGCTTCACCTAGAACCCACACTGCGGTCTCTAGGGTTTTATCGGCGCAGACAGGCTAACCATCTCTCTCTTCATAAGCTCCTGCCAGCCTAGAGTCAGGAGGCGTTTTAACTGAGATGGTATCTCTAATCAGGTACTTCCCATGCAGTCATGCCCAAGCATCTCCTTTAGGTCTGCCCATAAACCAAAACTTCCCTCCCCTCTTACACTATATGGTACCAAATACAATTACAAACAGAAGTTAAGCTGTGCTTTGTTGTGTTGGCCTGCAGAAGGTATCGGCTAAATCCGTTGTCCCCCTGTAATCCAGATCACAGGTACCTTTGGTGAGAGCTATAGGACCAAAATAATTTGTTTCCATCACTTTCTTATCCACATCCAGTCCCGTGTCCACAATTGTGCCTCGGAAACTGATGCCTGCATTGTTGATCAGTATGTCCACGTGACCCAGGTACTTCAGGATCTCTTCAGCAGCATTTAGGACAGTTTTAGTATCCGAGAGGTCAAATATCACAGTGTGAGGTTTGTGTGTCTGTGAATAAACAGAAGTTAGGAGAAGACCAGTTCAGGCTGTGCTGAATGTGCTGTATGTTCATGCTTGTGATGGGATTTCCCAGCTCTGGAAGCACAGAAGCAGGGCCATCCAAACCTTGTGCAATTACAGTGCAGCAGTGGC
>NW_009260696.1:2362535-2371113 GCF_000687185.1 Egretta garzetta
TCTGCTCCTGTGCCTTATACCAGAGCCTAGGAAAGGGGCAAGTGAGATCTTCCTCAAGTACTAAGGTTTCCTATTGTCTTATTAAAGAAAACGCATCAAAAAAAGTAGAAAACTCAGTCTATGTGTCTCCTACAGAACCCAGCAATACCTTTCTTAGCCACTGTCAGCAGAACTCAACATCAAAAATAAAAGCCAACAGAAGGAAAGTCACGTTTCCAGATTCAGTATATGACACAGAGATGCAAGGGGTCTGGGCACTCTGCACTCACATGCTTTCACTTCCATTACGAGGCAAGGAGTCTTTCAGCTGGCTTATTTTTGTAGGGCTTTTACAAGATAGGACGTGTCAGCTCAGTGCCTTCCTACAGCAATATCTATCCCTAGCCACAGAGTTGCATTTTTCCTATTGCTCAACAGAACAACCCACAAGCAATTCTGTAACTTCTATCATAACAAGAACAGAAATCCCAGCCACGCGAGAGAACAAGCCTCTCCTCCCACACTTACGTTCTTTCGGTGATTGGTCATGGTAGAAAGCTGCTGTACCAGGTCTTTGAGTTTCTCGCTGTCTCTGCCACAGAGCACCAGCTGGGAGCCAGCTGCATGGAAGGCTTTTGCACATTCTTTGGAGAAAGCGAGGAAGAGAGAAAAGTAGACATTTGAATGCCAGAAACAAACAGCAGCTCCACATCATACCTGGGTGATGGGCTAAAACTTCTTATAGCTGGTGAGGGTCTAAGTTGGCTTTGTTACTCCTGAGTGATAGGCTGATTTACAGTGAAGTCACAGCAAGGTGCCATTTTCCTGTGACTTGGACAGACCTGTGGGAGTGGTGAGGCAGCTGGTGTGTTCACAGTTACTGTGCTGGTTATGCAGTTATTGGGCTGTTAATGCATCCTCCCCCATCAGCAGGTCGGGTTTGCCCGTGCCTCGTAATTTTTGACTGTGCCTTTCTTAAGAGGGACTACAGTTACCTTGTGTATGTCATCTAATGCAGCGGGGCCTGGTCTTAGGAGTTCCAGTTTTAGTGAACACCTCCAAAGGTTTTGGAAGCCTTGGAGCTAATGGCTTCATCAAGGTGATCCTCTTCATCAAGAAAAGGCAGAAGAATGGATGCCAGGCTATCGTCCTCCTCTCAGTGCTACCAGCCGCTGAGGCAATCACATGTTCTTCTACCCCACCTCTCTGTCATCCGGGGAGACAAATTGCTTATTTGTGCAAGAGATTACAGTGGGTGGTAACGAAGGGCGTTAAAGAACACACAGTGATTAGAGGTGGTCTAGTATAGGAATAACTGGGAGTTGAGGGGAATAGTATAGGATCTTGCCAATGAGTCAGTAAGGCGGGAGACTTCACTGTACAGTGGTGGAAATCTGTACACCCAACAACACACAGCGCTTCACCTGCCCAGCCTATCGCAGCTGGAAGGTCTCTCCTGAGTTACGAGTTCTATCTCTTCTTGATGCGAAATACAAATTCTTTGCCACTCCCAGCTCTTTGGTTCTGACAGTCAGGGAGGACCATTTCATCTCCTTTGGCCATTCAGTTACTGAACACCTCTATCCTTAAGGACAAACTCACACGCGAAGCCAGTGTCAATTTAAGCTCTATTTGTTCTATAAATGTACTCATCCTAATGAAAGGCCTCAACAGCACAGAGCACCTTGTCTTCTCTTCAAGAAGCTTTTAAAGCAAGTACAGAAAGCAGAATTAGAGAACGTATCCCCTCAAAGAATAAATTTTATTTGGAAAAAAAATACCGTGTTTTTATTTAGCAAAAAAAAATACTCGCTGGTGTTAATATTGCCAAGAGTTTAAATTTAGAATGGATGGATTTGTACCCCAGGAGAAGAGGTACCTTAACTTGAGGGAGAGGGGCAGGGAGAAAGTATAGCAGGGTGTCTGGAAATCAAACAAACATGAATGCATTCTGGGATGTTTTGGAGAAACAGTGTGACTTCCTGGATTTTTCAGGATTTAGAGAAAAGACCCCTGACAGTGCAAGAACAGCATAACTTGTTCCTTGCTTTGATGAGCTCCAGTTTATACAGCATGATTAAAATTTTCCTCAACAAATTTTGATACTTTCTTGCATCGCAGTTTGCGCTGGCTATAGTTATAACTGATAGCGCTGTGCAAGCTATGTCTCCCAAAAGTCAGAGCAGTAGGAACTTCCTGCTCATTACTGCTTTATTCCAATAGGTGCCTCTCCCGCCACCCTCTGCCTGTCCTGCCTCTGGTGCCCTTTTTTCGGTACCTACCTTTTCCCAGGCCAGAGGTAGCCCCTGTGATCACAACCACTGCTCCCTGGAGGTAAGCTCGCATCCGCATCCACTGCAATAGCCGGAAAAGGCCAAAGATCCCCAAGCTGCCAAAAAGCAGCGGGATGATGACTGTGCTTGTGAGATCCATGAGTTTTCCTTTCTGAATGGTTTTCCTAGAGGCACAAGATGAAAGGGAAGAGAACATTTCACCATCAAGAAAATTAGCAGAGACTTGAAAACTAGGGAAATCCTTTTTGTTAACCCTGCCTTAGCCCACCAATGCACCAAATCCCATACGGAGGTATCTTCCACAGAATTCCTCATCCCCTCATTTAGACTTTCAGAAGTTCACATCAATAGCCAACTTCAAGCATTTAAGTGCTAATCGGAACATCCCAGCAGGACACTTGGTGTTAAATCTTTTCAGCTGGCCTGTAACAAACTTGGGTTCAAAGATGCTGTTCCCACATGCTTTTCCATTTTGCTTTAGGCTCACTCTCTTATACAAAGTGTATTTAGAGTGGAAGCTCCTCAGGGCTGGGCTACGACTCTGCATTCTTCTGACTGTAATAAAACCTCTTAAGATTTCTCTAGAACAGCCAGTACCACAGTATCTACATGCCAGAGACCAGTTACTGTGTGTTATCCCACATGGATAGAAGCCAGTCTATCTTCTGGAGAGGCAGAGTAAGTTTTCTCTCTGAGCACATTATTTGCTTAATGCACTGAAATCTCTGCTTCCATCTCCAGTGTCTTTCACCACCCGTCAGGAGAGACAAGTTATCAGATTTAAATGAACCACATGTCCAGTCTAGTAGGCTAAAGTCTACATCCATGTTCTTTACTTTTAAGCCAACGTTAATTGTGCAGTTTAACAGCATGAACCTGTGTTCTAATATACTGGAATGAAACCCGAGCTAAAGGTATCTACGAGACCTAGCTCATCCTGGAATTGGATTCTGATACCAATGCACAGCTCTGATCTCCTTGCTTAAACCATTCCCTTCAGGGGAGTAGTTTATGTTACAGCTTACTACATGTCCAAGGAGTAAGTGATACTTCTGCTGTAAAAAAGGTCACTGATTTTCCCACTGTATATACCCCTAAGCTTTTATGCTTGATGTCACAGTACAGTTAGTTACAACCCCTTCCTGGAATCTGTACAACTTTTAGGGCACACACAAAGTCAAACCCAAATATTAGTACATCTTCCTTGTTGTGCAGATAAGAGTTTGAACTCTTGCAGTTTGACCTGTGAGATAGGCCTTTACCAGGAAGATATCGGAAAGGTCCAGGCACACAACTGCTTCAAACAAAAGGACAGCACAAGTAGCAGAAAACAAGAGGTAACTAATAATGCTAAGCCAGAAGTCAGTGACATTAAGTAGGACTGAGCTTGTATGGAGCTAAAGGGGTGACAGAGGCTCTGCACGCCGTGGAACACAGCTGAAGTGGAAAATGTCAGGCTCTTCCAGATTTCCAGCAGGGACTTGGACAGATTTCCTCACGTAGCTGGTCAGTGAACAGACTAGCTTGCTGAACCAGTAGTGAACTGTATAAAATAAGTATTTCTGGAGTTATAGCTAGAACACAATAAAATACACATAAAGACAGCTGAGCTAGCTCTAAATAAGCTTGACAAGGCCTAAAAATAAAGCCAAGTTAGTACACAGCTCTTCTCAAGGTACTGTGGAGCTTCCCATTCATGAGCTAACTCATGTATCGACAAAGTACTTCACTGTGTAATACGCTGTACATAATGCAGCTAGACATCCAGGCCACAAGCTCCCCCGGGCGTAGGGAGTGTGCCCAAAGTGGGAAGTCAGGAACCCAAAAGGAGGATTAAACTCATTCTGTTGCAAAGCAGTGCATGAGCACAGCACCCAGCTGCTCAGACCAGTGTCTTATTTTTCCACCTCTTTGTGCTGAGTGCGCATAAAGAGCGTATATTTTGTACTGATTTACAGCAGAGGACTGGTAGAGCTGATTTAACGTAAGAGTGTGTATTGCCCCTGAAATAATTCCTGGGAAAGAGCTGTTTAGACACAAGGCCACCTTTAGGCTGGATAATCAGGAGGTTCTCCTTACTGGTTCATGTTCAGCTTGTCATTTAAAGCAGCTGCCCTCTTTACATTGTCCTTTTTATTTTGCTCTCAAAGGTCCCTCAAGGTTCAGAAGACAAGATGTGGGCAGGGACAACAGCTGCTGTGCTGACACTGAGCAGCGTGGCTTACAGGACTTTCTGGAATCAAAAATGTTCAGCTCCCATTTAGGACCTTTTGTTATTTCCAAAGTGGGAGCTGACAGGTGGTGTGGCACTTCCTTCATGAGCCCAGGTTGAAGCTCAGGCATTTTAAAAATCTGGCCCTGACCACCTTTGCTTCTGATTTCATTAAAATGCAGACGAGCAGTGTAAAGCAGATTAAAAGGTAACTGGGAAGATGAGGTTTTTCTGACAGCTTTTCTAACTAAACCACACTGGGAGATGGGAGGGAGTGCCGTGTTTGATTACAGCACAGTTCTTCCACATTCTTCGGCAAAAATAAATGTTGAGTTTGCAAGGACTGAACTCTCTGCCACAGGGGCTGGCGGAAGAGAGCCCCCATCTTACCAACTAAAAGCTAACCGTGTTTTGGTCAGGTAGCATCCACGGCTCATCAATACGAACGAGTTATGCCTGATGAACATATTCCTTAATCATTTCACTTATTCTTCTACTTTCTAAACACAGAAGGTCTGCTTTTAATCGTTTTTCATTTGAAAAATCTTTCCTAGCCTTTTAATGTTTTTCTTTTCTCTTCCCCGCCCCCCCATGTTACATACAGGAACTGGGCAAATTACCCAATCTCTGCCCGAAGGCTGCAGCAAGCCACAAACCCCGTCAGCAGCAACAACTTGCTTCTGCAGCTTCCAGGATAGAGTTTGAATCAACAGGTAACCCCCTCTGATATATGGGGAGGGGAAATACAGGATGGGGAAGAGAAAGACGAGATGAAGGATGGGGAGCAAAAGGGAGAGAGACTCACCGATCAGAGATGTAGATCCTTTTTTGTTAGGGCATGCAGTTGCAGTACCTTCTTCCAACGAAGGTACTCAAATGGCCCCTTAAAAAGAGCCCCAGAACAAAGAAAATCTCAGTTCAGTCAGACCTAAGAAAGCAGACAACCTAGCTGAACTAAATTATTTTGGAATGAAGAATTTCTTTAGCACTTTAGACCTACAGCAACAAGTTTTGCTTTGATTTCATAGACTAGCTTGTATCACAAACCCATGAGTCCTTATTTTAGCTTGTCCTATTGAACATGCTGAAAATAATCATTGATAAAATATCCATGGAACAAGAGAGCATGGAAATGGCTCAAGCCACAGAGCCACACTGCAGTATGTTCAACAATACCTATCTTACGGAGCCCAGTGCCAGGCTGCTGACGCAACGGGGTGGCAGTTACCTTCTCTTCAGCTTTCAGGGTTGTTTGGTGGAAAGACCAAAGGAAAGGATTCCTGCAACCTGAAGGAGAAGTTATATTCTGTTCAATATTGGGGTTACTTGCTGCAATCTGAAGGAGAATGATGTAGATCACAGATAAAAAAGGCTTGATTCACATCAACAAAAATGCTAAGTTGGAAGACAAAGGCTAGGAGAAGAAGATAAAAAGCATAAACCCCAACCTAAGATAGAGAACACTTTGAAATAGCTAAAGACATTCCAGGGCAGGTAACGTTCATGTCACATTAGAAACATGGGGGAGGGTGGGGAACACATGGGTTTCCACACCTAATTTGAGACAAACTTGATATCCTCAGCCCTCCTGCTCAAAGGTCTGAGACCCCACTATCACCTCTGTTTGAAAATGTGGGTATTCATGCTGAAAACAATTGTTATTAATTCTTAACAAATAATGTTTATGACACCAGGTTATGGGCAGGAGAGAAGCCACTGCTCATAATTGGTGCAGATAAAGTCCTGTCATTCTCAGTTCTCCATCCCAAAAGGCAGGACTGGAACACGCAGGTTATTAGAGAGCAGAAATAAGAACACCGATAATGTAAGAAAATAGAGGTGATTGGAAACTTTTTGAAAGGCTTACCATAAAATAAATCACATATATCCAGTTAAAAAAAAATGCTTTCCCCTTAGAACAAACCTGGATGTTACCCCATAAAACAATGATTTCCAGAGGAATAAGGATCTTAGTTAATAAGGTCAAGAGTGTGCTAAAGGCAGCAAAGATGAGATCAAGCCCTAAAAGAAACTAAAACCATGCTAGTTTCCCTAAGCAACGCCTGTTCTGCTTTAGCTTCAGCCACCTAGAACCACATTGTCCTTTACATGACAAATGGCACCAACTGGGAGGCTATTTTCAGAAATCAAAAGGTGTTATTTAAAATGGGGGGGGGATAAAAAAAAGGAAAAAAAAAAATATCTTTTTTTTTTTCCTAAGGAAGCCCTTGTCCAGAAGCACCGCTTGATTAGCTACCGCCCTTAGTCTGAAGAAAGCACAATATCCTACCTTTGAAAAGAACTCACTTGCCAGTGACTCTGCCGGTGTCTCCCTCTGGACTTTTAACAGGACAGACCTGAGTTAAATTTGGAAATGGCAGCAGTCCAAGCCAAGGCGCTCTGTCCAATGCTAGCACAGCCAAGAACTGCCTCTAAAAACAAACCTCGGGAATATGGTCTGTGACCTTTGAAAGGTGGGGGTAATTTAACCCCCAGATCAAAAAGACAGAGGTAAATTCAAAACCCCTCCGATTATTTCTAGTACTAAATATATAATTTCTAGTATTGAATCCAGAGCATCCGTAAAGATAAATACTAAAATAAATGAATAAATAAATGAGTCGCAATTCTCTATTACTGTAATTAGTTCTGAGGCATACGATGATTTTATAGTGCACACTCCAAAATGGGTACCATGCTAATTCAAACAAAAAGGACTTTTTTCTGTCTTTCCTTAGGATTCTTGAGAACTTTAAGCACAACCGAACAGACAAATAAGTTTCTCATCACATTCTGCGTCAAACTGGTATTTTCTAGGGGAACGGGCATTCCCTCCAGCAGACCAAATTCACTAAATCCCTCATAAGCCACAAGGAGAAACGTGAGCATGACTTGGTATCAGCTGAACAGTTTTACTGACCCAACTGCTTTGGAAAGAAACTGAAATCAAACTTCCAGACATCTAAGCCAGGAAAAAAAAAAAAAAAAAGTCATATAGCATTGTCTGTTAAATCAATGGTTTAATATAAGCCAATGGGAAATCTGCTGACAATTTCTTTGATGCACAAGATCCCCATAAATGGTAAATTAAACTTTAAAAAACTCATTCAAAACCCAATGAGAAAAAACTGTGACTACATTGATTCCAACAATCGAATTACTGAAATGCCAGTCTGCACTTACGTAATCAGCTTCCACTCCAAGCTTTATGAGCAGAAAATAACGTCAAAAAAATACACTGGGGTCATCAGAAACCGGTAAAACTCCCAAGAGGGAACTGGACAGAGCTGCTCACTACAATACCACCATTTCAAACGGAGAAGGGGTTCAGGAGAAGGCACACAGTAACCCAGCTGGAATTCTCAAAAGAAGCAACGGCGACTGGTATTATGAAGAGTGCTGCAGAAGCGCCAGGCTTCACTGCAAGCAGCTGCCAACAACCAACAAGTGTGGGAGGTTGCTGAGGGGTAGGTAAGTATCTGCCGTAATATTCTGAATTAACTTTTTCTAGCACGATTTGAACAAGCGGTACTTGAAGCAATGCCTAGGAAAACCATCTGTGGTATTTCAGCAGTCGTTCAAGGGCAACCCGCTTGTGTTTTTACGTAACTGTCACGCAGAACAACCACTTCACCCCGTGGTACAGGAAGAGGGGAAAAAATATGTTTCCAGCACCCAAAAAACCAGACTGGACTTGAGAAATCTTCTCATAAATTTTCCTGCCACTTTCATTCAGTTTCAAGCTTCATTTCCAACCCTCCCGCATGAAAATCCTCTTACTGGTGCTTGGGACACAAAGAAAGGTAAATCAAAAGGGCGCGATTAGAAAATGAAAACACTTGCTGTGCCAGAGAAAGTATTTTGCAGACATTTCCCCAATCAAGAGTCACCGAAAACGTAGTGAGAAAATGAGAGTTGGCTTCATCTCTCCCCCCACCCTGATTCATATATAAAGACGTATTTAATAGCTGCACCAAGGATGAACCGAGCACTGGAGAGCCCCGCCTTCCCCTGCACGCAGACCCGGGGCCCCTTCTCTTAACCGCCCGCACTTCCCGGACTTTGCTCTCTCTCAGCACCGCACCCGCACCTC
>NW_009260696.1:2371304-2375702 GCF_000687185.1 Egretta garzetta
GTCCGGGCGGGAAGCGGCGCTCCCGGCCCGGGGTTCCCTTAGGCGGCTCTGGCCTTCCTGTCCCTTTTCCCCCCGCCGCGCTAAGGGCGAGGCCTGGCACCGGGAGCCCGGCGCTCCAGCCCTTCCCGGGGGAACGGTGTATCCTCTGTCTCCCTCCAGGGTCGCCTCCGGCCGAGCCGCTCTGCGGGGTTTGCTGAAGGGGGCAGGGAGCACCCAAGCTGCTGCCCCTGGGCAAGGGAAGGGCAGACATGGCGGGGGCAGGTGGGTCCAGCTCAATGTCACACAGAGGCCTGCAGTTGAGGGTGATTTTCACCATCACATTCAAGACACGGAAATCTGGCTGTTGCTCAGCAGCTGAGCTGGGCGGGCTGGGGCTGGGGCCGTGGCTTGTTTTAGGGGAGTCTTCTGTCATCACCAATTTGACCCCCGAATGGGATCCCTGAGGAGCTGGGAAGGCTTCCCGTTTGCAATGGTCATTGTTTTATGTGCGTGTTGCTGATTCCACTGACCTAAATCCTCCTCTTCTTTGCTATCTCCGCGTGAAAGGTGAAGATGGAAAAACTGCGCGCGACAGGACCCCGTGCTCTACGTGACTGTAAGGAACAATGGACGGCGAATTCCTGTAAAAGGAGAAAAGGAGGCATTTTGGCAGAGTCCCCTTCAAAGCCATGATCAGGGGAAATGCGATTTCTCAGTGTTTAAATGTGCAGTGATGCTCACAGGCTGCAGTGGTTGTATGGACGCGTTTCAGTTCGTCCGTGATGAAGCAGGGCCCGAAGGTGGTACAGTTCTGTAGCTTTAAAGCTCCTCATGGAGGTAATGGCACTGATACAGGGCCACAGAGCCTTGCCAGGCTGTAGCACAAATCTGACCAGGCCTTTGGAAACCCAAGGCCCCAACGATCTCAAAAGTCCAAAGGACTTAGGGGTGTGAGGAGCCTTTGCCCTGAGGAAGGAAAGGGCACCTGGCTTCAGCCCAGCACAGGGAGCTTTTCTGCCTGTTTGTTACGGTGTGCGTGAGCAGAAGATACATTTACAGAGGCAGCTGGAAATATTTTAGCATTATCCAGAGACAAAGGCAATTAATTGCAGATGTCTTTTCCCTGTGAACAGCAGGGAGATAAAGGGTAGCTTTTTATGACAGCTATTTGAAAAACAGGTTTATCCTAAGTTTTTAAGATAACAATGTTCTGCTCCTCTCTTCTCATAAGGAAAATACACTGAAGTTGTGAATCCATTTCACTAAGTTTGCCATTCGTAAGGGATCGATATTTCAGGAAAAAAGGAGGAAATAATTCAAGATCTTCCTAAAAATAATCACATTCTGAGAGGTCTGATGGTAATGCAGTTTTCTGGCTCCAGGACCAATGCAAAACGAAAGGAAAGAAGAATTTTGTTCACACAAATTATATTGAAAAACAAAAACCAGAAGAAGGTAATTTATGTCATGGCAGCCTTTCTGGAAGCTGCGGTCAGTTCAGTCTTCTGAAAATCAGAGCTGGAAAAAGCCCTTTCTGACCACCTTTCCCACCAAAGCAGGGCAGGATGTGCTGCAGCCCAATGCATTCTCTTTCTTACAGGACAGCGGTTGCCCGAGAGCTCTGTCCAAGCGCCTGTGGCCTTTTACCTGGTATCTGCCAGCCTATTTATTCTAACAGGGAATAGTCTGGCACCAGACTGGCAGGTGCTGGCAAAGTGGATTGAAACCAAGTGCCCTACAGTGATGGATCGAGTAGCAAGTTGTACAGCAAAGGGTTAGACTGGAGGTGCAATTAGAGAAGGAAATGCATTGAACAAAGGCTTGACTTCAGTGCTTTGATTGGGATTCTGTTTTCTTAGGTTAACCAAGGGTAATTAGCAACATTCACCATCGATTTAAACTTGCTGATTCACACTTTGCACTCTGGATGGCAGTTAGGTCAAGGTGCCTTTGTTCGCAGGAAGATTAGAGCAGCGTCTATCCTGAATCTAGGACTTTTGTTTTGGAGACTATGCAGGCCTGACTGGTAAATGTTGGTACAGTCTCCTAAAACTACGCCTGTTGTTTTTATTAGCGCTCAGTCTCCTCTTTTCTTTCTCACTGTGTCACGCCAGAACCGCAAAGGACTGGAATCCTTTTAGCATTCTTACTCTTCTTTGACAAACATCCTGCTGTCCTGTCGCTGCCCTCCTGAAGTGTAGGAGCTCTTCTTTTGAGGGGGGAAAAAAAATCTCCAAACTCAAGGAACTGTTTGCACTTGTGTTTGGTGACATCTGCTTTACTGCAAGCATCGCTGAATGCAGCTCTGCAGCCTTTTAACCCTATTCTCTAGGGCAACAATTTTGTGCTCTAGTTCATCCAGGCTCTTATTTCTCACCTTTTTTTCAAGGAGTGTAAGATGTAGCTTCTCTCTTAAGAAAAGCTTTGGTTCCTTATCCTAAGAGCAGAGATCTGTGCAGAAATCCTCACAGGGTAACAAAAACCTTCCCTAGGGAAAACATCCTTGAACTAGTTTGAACTGAAAGCTCCCAAATTCACAGTGCCTTTGGCTGGAAAATGCAAATGTTCAAAGGACTGTGGCATGATTAAAGATTTTCTTGTCTCAGCCTCTGATGCAGGAGTGCAGATTCTCCTCCTCCCCTCCCTGCTTCCACAGATGGGGTTTATATGAGTGCATGAAAACCAATGAGGGCGTTAGAGGAAGAAACGACGACCTAAGGTAGGAAACAGAGAAAGAAGGAAAGAAGGGCTTCTCGGGGCTTTTCCATTCTTTGCCCCTGTGGCTCTGTGCGGATCAGGTGCCTGTGTCCCTTCCGGGCAGTGGACCCAAGAAGATGGTCTTGATTTCTGTGCCAGTGACAGTTCTGCTTTGGAACTGGGCTCTGATTCAAGGACATCAGACTCCTTTTGGAGCACTCTTGCTGGACACCCAGTCACCAGTCTCAGCTCTTCTCTCTGGGAGGAGCTCGCTCCAGGTTCAGTTCACCGCACTCGCAGGTTTTTGCACCACCCGAGTGTATTTTTAAAGTAGGTTTCTCTGAGGTTTGGTTCCAGTTGTTTATAATTGCTGGCTTCTCCAGACCCTGCACTGCAGCATTTCCAAGCTCAGTGTGAAAGCTGTATAGACTTAGCGAGACTGCATTTCTGATGTATTATCGTGCTGCCAATCCCTGATCTTTGCAGCTAACCCAAAAGCCAGGGAAGAGGGAACAATAGCCTCTCCTCGTGCAGCTAAAGATCCTCAAACGTACACCACAACCGTTTTAACCCAGTTGAACGCCTCCAGGGGAGACGGTGATGTTTTGTCACATGCAGAAATGGAGAGATGGCAATGCTGAGGTACCACTTCCATTCCTTTCATTGCTGAGTGGACAGCTCGGGCCCGGTGTGTAGACATATCTCCTACCTGCAGCTTTGCTGCTCTCAGGATATCCAACCCCATCTTTCCCTGCTGCCTTCCCTCTTTGTTTTGGAGGGGTAAAAGCAGGTAAGGTCTGAGGGCTGGCCCCCAGCAGCTGTAAGGCAGGAGGCACGCATGCAGAGAGGTGCATGGTTTACCCCTCCTCTGATTTTTGGTGGGTTAGGAAAGAGTTAAATGAGAAGGGAGGGAGAGGCTGTGCTATTGTTCAGGCATCCCTGGGCCCAGGGTGGCGGATCTCTATTCCCGGATCTGCCTCTGGCTTCCTGCATGACCTTGGACCGCTCACTTACCTTTTCTTTTCCTTAACTCCCAAATTATAACATGGAAATCGTTCTCTTCCTGTGGTGCCCCGTTCCCTGCGGGTTTCAGGGTGGTTGAGATTCTCTGGTGGGAGATGATGGGAGAAGGAGAACTCATTTCCAATGGAGAAAGATTTACAGGGTAGCAATTTTTGGACGTGTTCTTGTTCACTTGGACACAGCGTGGGCTGTGCATGTGGTGATATTTGGGGGTTTTTTTAGTAGGCAAACCTGTGGTGAAAGTCAAATTGCATTTGTCGTTGATGAGGAGAGCAATGCCAGCTTGCAGTGACCCTGTTCTTCACTAGATGGTGCTTTTGCTCAAAGATTTGAAGAACGGCAGTCTTCTGCACAGAATTTCCTAATTTTCTTCCCCAGTCTCCATTCCTTCCCCTCTTCTTTCTGTGCCTGAACACTACGGGGGACACTTAATGATGCTGGGTGTTGAGCAAGGCTGACCTGGTGGTGACACACGCTCCAAGCCACCCGCACCCACCGGCCAGCGTGTCTTTGGGGCTTTGGTTTTTGAAGCGTCTGTCAGTGCTGCTGGGCTGTGGCAGAGAATTGAATTCTTTCTGTGTTTTCTATTCCCATAAGGAAAAGGCTTCAAAGAGCAGGTCCCCTCCCCCTCTTCTGCTGGTGAAGGGCATTTAGGAAAGCTGGCAAAAAAAAAAATCCAGCCCTGACAGACACATTCAT
>NW_009260696.1:2375720-2390824 GCF_000687185.1 Egretta garzetta
TTAGCAGAAGATTGGTTGGGTTGGTTTTTTTAAAAAAGGGAATTGCTGCGTTTCTATCCATCTTTGTATTCAGGAGATGGTTACCTAGCCAAGGTCGTCGCTGCTGCATGCCAGTATCAAGCAGCGAGCCAGCCTCCTCTTCCTTCAATGTGCACGGATTTCAGTAAGGCTTCCCCAGGTAAGGAACGGGAACGGGCTCGAACCTGCCAACGCAAGGTCCCAAGCCGCTGCTGGGTCGCGAAAGCCGCAGGAAGAGTTTCCCCTGTTACAAAGGCAGCAGAGGAGATGAATGAAACTGTAATCAAACATTCCCTGTGCAGACATGCAGGGGGATCGGTTATGAGCCCGTGCAGTATGAGGCACAGCGGGGTGCGTGGTTGTGTGCTGCCATCACCCGTGACAGCGTGTGCGGGGCCGCCTGCCCCCGGCACCCCAGTCTAGCTCGCACACAGACGAGAGCCATCCTGCGCTGGCCCCTTCCGAGTCCGCCTGGAGGCTCTGGCCCCTCCGGCGCTCGCCTGCAGCAGCGCCGATGTTTGCTGACATTTGCGGGCTCCTGGCAGGGCGACCTGCAGCCTGCTGGCCCCTGCCTTCGTGCCAGGCCGGCTTGCACGCTGCAAACGTGCAGCCGGACGCTCCCGGCGAGGAGGCTGCGAGGTTGCATCACTTGCCGCTCCCTCCCCGTGGAATTTTACAAACATTAATGAATGGGGCCGGATGGCTGCTGTGACGCCAATCAGCCATGCACAGATTTATAGTCTGAGGCCAGGAGAGATTACGCTCCTGCCTCTGGCGCTGCACCAACGACAGCAATTCCATGTGTGTGCCGACGAGCCCACCAGGCCAGCGCCCGCAGCAGCCCTGTCCTCACGTGCTGGTTGTTATGCTCGTGGCAGTGACGTCCCCGCAGCAGGGACACGAGCCGTGCTAAGCTGCAGTGTGACACAAAACTCCTCTCGGGACTGGGAGCTGTGACAGTGCTTTCTTTGTCATTCCCCCCTTGTCATCTTCCCACCGCATGTACATTTGCTCATCGTTAGGAGGGTATTGCTGATGACTAAAACCTGGGTCTGCACCAACAGAGAAGACGTCGGAAGGAGCAGCCCAGAACTGCGGGGTTCAAACTCGTAAGAAGAGTGAGAAGTGGGGACAGTGTGTTTCCTCACATCTATTAGATCTGGAGAGCAAACCGCTCTCCCAGTCCTTCCTAGCTGAGGGGGAATTGCATCACTGGCGCGTGCAGATTTATTTTTTTTTTTCCCCTGAAATCTGCTTGGTTTATTGTTTTCCTCCGATGGAATTTGCCAGCGTGTCCCAAATGATGTGGTTCTGAAATTTCAAAGCAACGTACCTGCGTGGGGGAGAGAACGAGCGGTTTTCACTTTGCAATCTGGCTCTTCCCTCCCTCCTCTCTTTTCCCCACATCCCCATGTGTTACCGAGCCAGCTGCTCCCGGAATAGTTTGGGAATGAAATGTCACCGTTTGAAACTGGTGAGTCACACTTTTTAAAGGGGAGGGGGAAGAATATGAAATTTGCAGTGTGGCAGAGCGTCTCTGGTGAGTACAGAGATATTTTTTTTTTATTTATTTATTTTTTAAACCCACAAGACTCCCTGATGATGGAGTCGAGGGGCTTTGAATAAAGGCTGCTGGGTGTGTCCACACTGCTTTTTGCAGGAGGATCTCCAAACCCTCTGCAAACTTGAATTGTCTTCCCTAAGGTGCCCACTGCAGCTGGATCCTAGAGCCTCCCCCAGCAGGACCGGGCTGTATCTGTCTGACAACACACCTACGGTGACTCTCTTAATTAAGTCTCCCCGCACTGCTGCGAGGTGTGTAATTACAGTGAGACCTGACTTAAGCAACCACTCGAGGGACTAACAAAAAAAAAAAAAAATTCTTTACCAGAGCAGGGAGGATCAGAATTTTATTGAGTATACTTTGGGGGATGTTTTAGGGAAAGTTTATTAAACAAAGGGGGTTAATTATGCTGGGTTCTCATCAGTGTATCCCAATATTAGGATGATGCTTTATGTGTTAACATAATCAGGGTTTTTTTTTTTACTTCTAAGAGGATACTTGAGATCTTTTGTCTTTTAACAGGGATTGCTATAAAAATCAAAAAGTGTCAATTAGTGCAAATGGTAGCAATGGTCTTGCAAAATGAACTATTGTTTATCAGAAGCTGAGTAGTTGCCCCTCCCTGCCCAACCCCTGCCCAGTGGTAAAAATATTTCGTCAAAGGGCAGCATTCAGGATTCCTGCTCTAGGGTATTACAACCACCCATTTGCACGGCTCGGCACGGCACCCCTGCCTAGCAGGTACCAGGAATCGTGTTGTCTTGAACTGAAGCCCCACGGTCGCTGCGATGCAGACGGTGTCTCCCAAAGAGCTCCAGCAGTCCCAGGCAGACTGATACTCGATGTCGCTGCCCCGGCCGGCTGGCGGAGGTCTCTGGGCAGCACCCGAGGCGGCAGGCTGGGCCATGCATCGTCGTTCCCAGCTCAGCGTACTCGGCTATCAATTGCCAACGATTGCAGGTTGCGTTTCTATTCCAAGCACCGAACTGTGGTGGGCGCGGGAGAAGATACGCCACCCATTTTGCAGCCTCTGCTTCAACAGTAATGATCTCCAGCTGAAAGACGGGAAGAAGCTGGAAATAGTAATAGCATAAATAGTCCCAGTATGGGCTGGCAGCCCTCCCCTCGAGTCCCACCTTCAGTGGCATTCTGAATACATGCTGTGAGTAAAACTCCCGAATCGCAAGCCAAGCTATGCAGCTCACTTGGTGGGGATTTTGCAAGCAGAAGCCCTAGGGGGTTTGATGCCATCTCTGTCTATTTTATTTGGAAGGCTGAGCTAGTAGCAGGATTTTATGAAGTGTGCCTTTCTATCTCGAATTGTAGATAGCATTAACTGGAAACCCACATACTCTATCATCACTGGATTTGGTAAAAAATAATCTCTGGCTGCAGAAATTTGCTGCAGAGCCTAAGGTTTTGTTTACAAAATAAAACAACCTCAGAGACAGCCTTGAGAAGTCAAATCCGGGTGCCATTCCACACGCCCTTCCCTCAGCAGCAAAGCCTACTTACCCGCCCCACTCTTTTCTCTTTTGCGTATCATTCTTGCCCTTTTTTCTTAACTCAGACTGTTTCAGTGATTTGGCTTCCACTGCGGGCCTGCAAAGAGTTGAACCAGAAACACTGCAGGAGCTGTAAATTGCGGCAGCAACCTAGGAGTGAGCCATGGAACCAGGTAAGAAGAGGGTTCCCCTACGGGTACCTGCCATGCCGCCACGTTCGAACTTTCATAGAATCATAGAATCACTTTGGTTGGAAAAGACCTTTGAGATCATCGAGTCCAACCTTTAACCTAACCCTGCCATCCCACCACTAAACCATGCCCCTAAGCACCTCATCTATCCTTCTTTTAAATACCTCCAGGGATGAGGACTCGACCACCTCCCTGGGCAGCCCATTCCAGAGCCTGACAGCCCTTTCAGTGAAGAAGTTTTTCCTAATGTCCAACCTAACCCTGCCCTGGCACAGCTTCAAACTGTTCCCCCTCGTCCTATCATCTGTTACCAGGGAGAAGAGGCCGCCCCCCACCTCGCTACCCCCTCTTGTCAGGCAGTTGTAGAGGGCGATCAGGTCTCCCCTCAGCCTCCTCTTCTCCAGACTAAGTAACCCCAGTTCCCTCAGCCGCTCCTCGTATGACTTGTGTTCCAGACCCCTCACCAGCTTGGTTGCTCTCTTCTGGACATGTTCCAGCAATTTCAGATATTCCAAACCAGTAACTCTGAGATGTACCTGCCAGCAGATCATCAGTTCTGGAGCATAATGACAGTATTTTAGTGCGTGGTATTGTCTTCTTAGCCTCTTTTCCTTCTAGCGTAGGTGTCTGCCTGGTCTGTTTACCTCCCCAGATCCCTCGTGGGGATTCCCTTTAGCTTGCACTTCCCTGGAGATAACTCCCAAGATAATCCTGGACATGGCCAGCACAAATACTCCCGATTGAAAAGCAGATTATTTCTTAGAATGAGGTTAATGTCTTTCAAATTGAGTAACAAAAGATGAATTTACTGAGTATGCAACTCACTGAAGTACTGAATTCAGTAAGCGTTTGGAGTTTCCAAGGTAGGTGATGATTTCTTCAGAACTTAATGGATTTTTGCCCAAATCAGAGGGTTTTGCCTCATGACCTCCAGTGGGATTTCCCTGGGTGCCTGAGACCGCACCTCCTCAGCCTCTTAGACCTGGACAAAACTGATACCTAACGTGTGGAAGTCTTCCTCAGAGCATTTCAGTTCATTCTGAAAGGCCAAGATTACTACTGATTTGTTTTGGGGGGGCGGGGGAAGGACAACCAAAATGACGTTGGACATTCATTAGCGAAGCATTGTCAGAACACAATAGAAGAACAGACAAAAGCCAGTCCCGGTTCTGTGGTATTTCCTAAAGGGCTCCCTGTGGCACATGGCTATTCCCTGCCAATCCTTTTGTATTGTTTTTGATAATGAATAGAAGCTGAACAGATGATTGTTGCATTGTCCACTAAGTGATTCATTTACATTAAATAGTGCTCCAAAAGTAGGCTTTGGGTGGACTTTTTTAGTCACTTCAGTTATTTATTTGTACAGTTTAATTACTGTCTTTTAACTCTCCACTGTACATAATTATTCCCTGATTGCTTCAGCTAAATTACAGGGGGTGTAACTCCTCTGAAGCCAGTGGTCCAACAAGCCCTGACATAAGCAGCAGCATCTCTGCGTTTTCAGAGAGGCTTAATTTTGAATGGCCACCTCTAGAAAACTGGACCCCATTTGGGAAGGTGCTGAGGTTCTTAAGCATCTGCAGGTCCCTGGTGTCCTTGGTCCCTATCTCTGAAAGTTGGGCTACGAAGCACAGACTTTGCTGCATAAACCAGCACAGTTCCATTGATTTCCTCATTAATCTCTCAACTCCTCCTGCTTGTCTGCACCAAGGTTTCTTTATCAACCCAGGGCTTCCGTTGCAATTCCAGGCTTTTCTTACAGAGGTCAAAAGTTTTGGTTTGGTTTGGTTTGGTTTGGTTTTGTTTTGCAGAGTGTGACAGATGTTATGTGCTTGAGGGCATATTGACACTACTGGAGTTAGAAGAACTTGAGTGTAAGAAACTTTTTAGCCCCAAATCCACATCCAGAACTGCAGGTCCACTAATTTGGATGCCCTAATGGCTGGGGGAGAATGACACATACTGTGAAGGGCTTTTTGATGGTTGAAGAACCAAAGGAAATCAACACTCTAGGCCTTTCCACCTCCCGGTGTCTGAGAAGTTGCATGACTTTTTGTTTAATAGCTGTAGTTATATCTCAAAAGCCCTGCTTTCCTAGTTACTCTCTCTTCCCCATTCCATGTACCACACAGAGAGGTTCAGTGTGGGCTTTTGGTTCTGCCTATGTGAAACAGCAGAGTCTGGGGCAAGGCAGCAAAATAGCGAGGCAGAGAGGAGAAAGGAAGAGTCCTAATACTGTTGAGTTGTTCCTGTAATATGGCCTAAGTTTAAATCTCCCAGGACAGAGGAGAGCAGCCTTCGCACTCTTTTCTCGGTCCCTTCTCCATCCAGATAGGAAAAATGAAATTGCCAGTCCTGTGCCTAGATATAAAAGAACAGAAGTTTGTTTTGAAGGGTTCATACGCCTGTAGCTGCTGAGATGAGGCAAGGAAAAAATTGACTCCTTGCAACCGGTTTCCTATCAACTCATAAGCCAAATAAGCAGGGAGGACCAGTACGGCCCCGTACCACTGTAGCCTTCCAGCTGTGAAAGATATCGCACTACAGCTTTTTGCCATTCTCTACTGCTCTGGCTACAGAACTTGGGCAGAAGCTGCTTCATGGCTAAGGGTTAGGCTCCTGTGTGTGTTACATTTCTGTTCCCCTGCTTCAGAAACTGCCCCTGCCTGGTCTGTGATTGAAGCAAACTGTCCACCCCTTAGGACCTCCCTGAGCTTTAGCCTTCTTTTGGGTTATATGGCATCTTCACAAACCCCCATGAAACTCAGCAGACACACAAATAAAACCAGCCCTCCCTCTGCACAAAACCACAAAGTATTGCTAGGGTTTCTCTCGCTGCCTTCTACTTTAACCCTCCAGCGTTGCTCTCCTTGTATTCTTGCTCTCCCAGGAGCCCCCATCGCTCTGTGTTTAGTGGCAGGCGATGAAATCAAACCGTGCATTAGCAGCTCCATAATAGCTTTGCTCAGTGGAACCCAGCTTCCTTCATTAATCCCGAAAATGAGAGTTGTTTTCGTACATTTGAGAAGCTAATTATTTAAGTGCTGGGAATTAAGGCTCATCAGATACTGGAGACTGATTTTGGTTTTGCTTCCCAGGGGATGGAACAAGATGGAAGGAAGCTGGTTTTGCACAGGTGTGCAGTACGGTAACTCACCAGCACTTGGAGCAAGGAACAACACCGTGCAGATCCTTAAAGCATAACACACACACACACACACCCCCCCTTTGTACATCCCTTTTCTTCCAGATGTCATCCAGTGATTCTTCTGATTCAAATAGGTTTTTTTAAGTCACCACTGATCAAATAAGTCTATAGCTTTATTTTTTTTCTGACACGAAAAGATGTACCCTGCTTGTGGTTGACCCAGCCTGAATATTTTTGCAATAAACCAATAATGCCTTGTCTCAGCTGGGTGTTAGAGAGGGAAACGAGCTCACATCAGTTGTCCTTCGGCAATCAGTTATCCCTCAGCCTTACCTTTGATCACCGTACTCAGAGAGGGGTTTAGATAGAACGGCTGCTACCTACCCTAAGCAGGGACCTTCCGGTGGCTGGGGAAACAGAAGATGAATGGGGTGAAAACCCCCCTCGTCTGTGGGAAACCACAGAGCAGGACAGATCTGTTGTTCTAAACAAAGTTTTTACAACACAATGACTTTCGACAGTAGATGGGTGCTTCTGACATTCTTCCCAGAAAATGACAGAGACTCGATTGATGCCATTGCCAATGACTGTACGCCAGAGATCAGGGATTTGGTTCCGATAGTGTCACTGGATGGATCCACTCTTTGTTACAAGCAGCTTGCCAAGAACAAATTTTTCATTTTTACTGAGATAGCCAACGTATTGTGTTGTCTTCAGAGACTAAAGGAGTGAACTTTTCTGTGTGTTCAGCTGAAGCCAGATGTTAAAGTATTGTCTGGATGTAATTGACTTGACAAATAGCAGGAGCGACATTTTAGCTCCATTTAAGTCAGTGGCAAAATTCCTGTTGAGTTCAACTGGGGCCAAGATTTCATCCTATGAGAGTGCTGATGGGAAATCTAACAAATGATCTTCAGAAAAATAAGCGCAGGCATTCTGTTTTTCTAGGCTTCTTTTTAACCTATGGGCCGTGAATCCTCGGAATTCTGTGCACTGCTTTGAAGAGATCTGCAAAAGGTCGCAAAGACAAGGACACTTAGTGTCAGTAGATTTAAATTAGCCATACAGGGGTCCGTGATTCCAAGGGAAAACTTTGGGAGTTGAATGCAAAGTTCTAAATCAGCTTGATCTGTTCAAATCCACCTATCTTTGTACTCCTTGGACTAACAAGCATCCTTCTGGCAGGACCCATGCAGCTGAACTAACCCTTTGTCATGGAAAATTGTGGATTTGGGAAGCCTCCCTGTGATACCCTAAGGGTCAAAAAGACCCCAAAGGTAAAACGGCTTACCTGCATAAGATTTAGGCCTTATTGTCTAGCTTGCTGTTACTTTGCTAAAATTAGTATTGTCTAGTTTGCTGTTGCTTTGTTATTAGCTTTGTCTAGCTTGCGGTTGCTTTGTTAAAGTCAGTAGTGTCTAGCTTGGATTTTTTGTTCTTCTTAAAGTCTGTAGTATAGTTACTTAGTGAATTTAGAACCCTTTTCAAGGACGGGAAGAATCGGGAGGGGATGAAGCAAAAAGATAATAACGGTTTGCCAAGGTTGCCAGACTAGAAGGAATGAGAAAATTCATACATATGTAATACTTTGCTACATATAAACGGGCAAGTTGCCGCTTGATGGTATGCACGTTAGGTGGAGCGATCCCCCGTGCATCCGGCGCCGTGAATAAAGAATGCCTGCCTTCTAACACTACATTGGTGTTACGAGGTTCATTCTTCCTGATTTCGGTGACACCTGTCCCCTGTACTAGGACTGAAGCATGTGGAAACCTCTCATCTGGCACCTTTCAGGTGCCCTTACCAATGGATTGGGCTGAAAACAACCCCTTTGTTTTAGAGAAACTGGGTAGCTGGGACTATACAACCAAACCAGTTTGGTAGCAAGCTCGGTACTTTGTCCCCAAATTAAATGAGCAGTTACATAGTGTTCTCCCTACGGCGCGTGAGGTGTCTGAAGTATCTCAGATGAACTTTGTTGGGAACTAAAGGCAATCAGCTGCAGGCAGCATCATGTAACAGACTCTACCTATGAGATCTCCAGGGGTTTAAGCCCTGCGGTCAGACCTGATGTGCTTTGGAGGCTTTGGATCGAGTAATGGTAGTACTACTTGGATGGAGGTTTGTAATGCTTAGATGAGAAAAGGCTTGAGCTAGGAAAAAAAAAAATCACTAAAGATTTAAAAATAGAGTAATTAAAACATGTTAAAAGGGTTCTGTTTAGGGTTTCAAAACTTTTTTCTGTGTGGGTTTTGGTAAGCGGAGTTGTTCTGTAAATTCTTTCCTGTTGGATTATGGGAGAATATGTCTTTTTTAAAGTGCCTGAAAAAACGCAGGAGCAGTGCTGAGGAGTCTTCATGTACGATGTACTGGTTATCAGCACGGAGAGTCCTTGGGCTTGCAGGAGCAAATAGACTCTTTGTGATGAGAAGAAGATGCATTTTAGCCATATGCACACAGTCTTAACTTCTCTGTGTCTCGTACTAGAAGATTAAATGGGGTTCATATCTGGAGACCTGGGTCCAGGGGAAGCCAAAAAGGAGGGAGTGCTAAAGGCCAGCATCTACCACAGAATACCCAAGCCGTGCTTCTCTCATCTTTGTATGGAGGAGTGCCTTCCTAGGAGTCAGCTTTGATTGCTCTGCCAGAAGCAGGATGACACTTAAGGAGTACTACTTTAGGGCAACATATTCCTGAGTTCCTTCCTCAGTTCCACCAAGCCTGTGCAGAACGAAGAACTTTGCAAGCTATTCAGTCTTTGAGTTTCAAAGCAGCAAGCTCCTGAACAGCCCCCTTCAAATCCACTTCTGGAGCCAGGGTCTTCAGCCTCTTGTACGTTCAAATGTAAGACAGCTTCACTTGTAATCCAAGTTTACATGAGGAATCCTAGCTAAATCCACTTGATGTTGCTCGTACATCTGATCTAAGGGAAAGGTTCACGTTTACCTAAGAACTAAATTGGACATTTTAATGCATGCCCGAGTGATAAAGTAACGATTGATCCATGGTTATCCAGCAAAGTCCAGAAGTGCCACCTTGGGATGTCATGGATTGAGGATGCATTTACTTTGCTTTTCCATGTGAAGAACATTGCTTCTTCCCAGCTGAGCTATCATGTAGCATAGATGGCTCTCTGGAGGAAGCGTTTGCTGCACATTTGCAGTATGTTTTGGCTACTGTCAACATTTATATTCCATTGTCATTTGGGGGTAAGCACTCATTAGCATAATCATCAATGCTTTAAAATTAAAAATTCCTCCAAGAGATGCAGAAGGGATTGAAACGGTTTCCTATTCCCAGAGGCAAATCCTTTCCCAAGCTATCAGCTGCACCAAAAGGTTTTATTCTAGAAACATTCCCAAGCTATGCCCAAGAGTAAATTAAACTACAGCAAACTTGTAAACTTGTGTGTGTGTGTCAAGCAGGCCCTGATTTGACAATTACTACGTGGCAAAATGTTGTCACTATTTTCCACTCCTATTTTGTCTTGACTGCTGCTCTGCACTGCTGTGTCACCTTTACTGTGTGGGCTGGAACAATGAAGAAGTGTTGGTAGAGTACAAAGTTTTTACAAATCACAGGAAAGATTCTGGTGTCTTCACAAAACGGAAAGCAAAGGGTTTAATGACAGTGCCCCCTTCTAGAGCTTGCCTAAACTCCCCAATCAAGACCTGGCCTCCAAAAAAGCTCCAGAGCCATTCTTTTCTAGAGTGGATTTTTATTCTGGTTCCAGAATGATTCATTGACAACAAGAACCTCAGACTGGATTTCCAGCTTAAAGAGACACCTCTTTATGGAGAATAAATGCTAGGAAAACCTTGGAAGAACTTTAAGTTTGAAAGGTAATGTCCATACCTTGGAAATGTCCCGTAAGAGTCAATTTTTAAATTTCTACATTCCTGCCTTTGGGAGATGACAGCAGGCCTCAGCTCCCATCGAGAGCAGATGTGGTCAAGGATGAGTGTCCTGCATGTGGGTTCATTGTGTCTCACAGAATGCTTCTCACATCCTCGGCAGGTCTTCAAGCAGTGGGCCATGAAACCTCAGGGAGCAGGACTAGTTAAATGTTGTAATTGTTCTTGAAATGGCCAGAGAGAAAAATTAGTATTTTTCCAAAGGAAATATTTCTTTGAGAGGGAAACACTAACAAATGCAGGTGTTTCTTAAAAGAAAACAATTGTGTTTATAAACACACAGTTCTTGTTATTTCTGCGTAAGAAAAACACCAACACACCCGACATTGAGTAAACACGAGGATTCTGCAAGAAAGAGTGGCACAGGAATCTCTGTGAAAATTTCAGCATCTGCAGGGCAGTGAACACACGTATTGTCTGTTTGGTATCCTATTTTTTCAGAGAGATGGACTTAAATTTCATTGGAGAAATTCTCTCTTTTATCTTTATCTCCTGTTTTGGTGTGGTAGCCATGGAGAGAAGGCCAAGATTAGTAACAGTAGGTTGTTGCAGAATGAGAATAACTCTCTACTTGGATTTAGACTCTGGTAATATTGGGGTGTTTGTTTAACTGGAAGATGCTCAGGTCACAGAGAATAAATAGTTAATGCTGTTAGGACATTAATCACCCACTGAGTTCCATCCACCTTGAGCTAAATGCTGGTAATCGTTAACTTCCATCTGTTCTGAGGGATGTGTAGGTGGCTTTCACGGGGTAGAGGGTGGCTCCCTATGCCTACTGCTTTTGGAAACAACAGTTAGTTCTCCTGAAGGTCAAATTCTTTATACTTTTGCCCTGCTACAGACATCAGAGCACCCGGACCCTTGGGACTTGACTCCCTTTGGCTAATAATGAATGAAATGGGCCATATTCTGAAGCTGAGATGCCTTGAGCGCCAAAAGAAAGCCAAATTAAAAAATACTGCTTTAACAGTGGTGTCTAGCAGTGAGTTTCCAGTTTCCCTTTGGAAGCCTGTAGTGAGAAACTTTAGAGAAAGGAAGGAGGTGGTGAATCTTTTCTCAGAGAACCTAGGAAGAGACTGAATGCCTTTGGCGGTGACACGGATTAAGAAAGTGGGACAATCGTAGGAACAAGGACACCACACCTTGCTCTGGTTTGCTGTTGGCAAAGCAGGCTCTGGGTAGGATTAGTGAATCCTTGGCCATAAAGTTTTAGTTTGCCAAATACAGCTGATATCGATGCTGTCTGGTACATTACTTGATTTGCCTGTGCTCAGCATCTCAGCACGTAGCCTCATGCACATTTTGCACCTTTTCTTTAGAAAACTCTTTTGCCCCTCTACTCAGCTCTGGTGAGACCTCACCTGGAGTACTGCGTCCAGCTCTGGAGCCCTCAGCACAAGAAGGACATGGAACTGTTGGAATGGGTCCAGAGGAGGGCTACAAAAATGATCCGAGGGCTGGAGCACCTCTCCTATGAGGACAGGCTGAGAGAGTTGGGCTTGTTCAGTCTGGAGAAAAGGAGGCTACGGGGAGACCTGATTGCGGCCTTCCAGTACCTAAAGGGGGCCTATAGGAAAGATGGGGAACGTCTTTTTAGTAGGGCCAGCTGTGTTAGGACAAGGGGAAATGGTTTTAAACTAGAACAGGGTAGGTTCAGGCTAGAGGTAAGGAAGAAATTTTTTACAATGAGGGTGGTAAAACACTGGAAGAGGTTGCCCAGAGAGGTAGTGGAGGCCCCATCCCTGGAAACATTCAAGGCCAGGTTGGATGGGGCTCTGAGCAATCTGATCTAGTTAGCAGTGTCCCTGCTCCTGCAGGGGGGTTGGACTAGATGACCACTAGTGGTCCCTTCCAACCCTAAACATTCTATGATTCTATGATTCTATGATTTTATGGGAACATACAAAACCGAGCTTTTGGAGCGTATTTAGGAAGGAAGGAATTTCTGCTGCTTTTGCTGGGATGCCATTGTAGGATGACAGACACACATAGTGACGCTTATAGATAATATCACATATTGTTAAGTTCTACCAGTCAGTGTGCTTTTACAATGTGCATCTTGTTTCCAAACGATCACAGCTAATGTCCTGGTTTGATTCACGGTGTTGGACACAAGGCGTGGGTGACTAGCTAATTTTAAGGCTACAGAGACAAGGCAGATTGCCAGAGAGGCCAGGGCCCGCTTGAAGACTGGCTTCTGAATTAAAACTAGTTGGTAGCTTCCTTTGATGGCCCTTCAGTGTCTGGATGAGAAAGATACAAGAGAACTCATTTTTATTACTTCTTAATTTTAGCGGATGATGTCAGAACACCATCATGACTTATGTACATTTCTTTTGAAAAGATGAAGAGTTGTTTGATTAGTAAATGTAAAAGATCTATATTTTCCTGCTGGCTTTTCATTGCTAAAGATCTGGTAGATGTTAAGATCAAGGTAATTAAAAACAGTTTATGACATTTCTTAGGTGAGACACTGTTTTGAATATCTCTGCTGTAGATTTGGTGTTAAAATCAGAGTGATATTGAAGAGTATGGCTGATCATGGCCCGCAAGAAGTTTCTTTGGTATTTTCTTCGTGAAGACAGGACAAGAGCGCAGCATTTAGAGTACAATTCTGTTACAACTGAAGCCAATAAGGAATATTAACATTGACTTAGTGCAAGAAGAGGATCATCGTCAAAACCATGAGGCTGTTTTTTAACATTGGGAAAGCCATCTCAGATATATAAAGGTTTCACTTTAGCTCAGTTATTACCATTTATTATAATACCTCATAACTGTCACCAATCCTCACCGGACAAATGCAAAAAAAAAACCCCAAACAAACCACCAAGTCTCTGCTCTGAACAGCTTAGGAGCTAGGACAAAGTAAGAGGGAGATTTTGAGAGCAGCAGAGTTCAAGGAAACAACCTACTGGTCATCAGGTAGACATCGGTATTGATCTGTAACTAGTTTAGTGAGCCTTGGCTTCTATGTGCGCACTGCAAGCAAAGGGTTCTAACCAGGAGTTCAAAGGAAGGAAAGAGGAAGCTTATTGTTGGGGAGCTCATCCCAAGCGTGGGAGACAGCATAGCTTAATTGGTTCATACTGTTTGTTATGTTTCTAAAAGAGCCATTCGGACTGCGGGGAACGACTGGCTTAGCAAGACGTCCAGCCATTCCTTGATGTGGGAAATGCTCGACACTAGGCTCATTAAGCTGTATTCATTAGCGTCAGGAAGGTGTCACGCACGTGCAGGGATCTTCTCACACAGAAAGGACGAGGGCTCAGGAGTCCTATTATGGCTTACGGTCTCTCTGATGCATGAGGGTGAGTAGGTGGCGTCAGAGCTGCAGCGCTGGGGTGCTGTGGTTGGAAGCATTGCGCTGCACAGTCACAGTTAAAGATGTCTCTGAGGGTGACAGGTTAACATGTGGGAAGTATATGCAGCACCAGGTCTTAACTTTTCAAGAAGAGGTGTAGGTTGCCTGCTCGTTATGATGACTTAATCGGTCTAATGATTATGTAGGGTCAAAGAGAGGGTATAGTCTCACTCCAGATTTTGCATGTAATCTTCTGAAACTGCTTCTCTAGCAACCTCTACCAGCTTGTGTACGCAGCGGGATAATTGGGCCCTTTCCTGTCTCTTGGCATCTTTTTTTTTCTCCTGTGGGGCAATTTTAGTTTTATTGCTGGAGCCATAACCCCCAACTGCATGGAAGAGGGATTTCAGAGAGAGGCTAACAAGCAGTATGAGCCAGGCAGACTGAACGATCCCTGTTACCATTACAGGAGCTCACCCGTTTGGCTCACAGCTACACTGGCAGGACAGCCTGGCCTTATGCTGCTTCGTGGTCTGAAGGTATAAACTCAGGTCTTTCGCTGGCCCTAGATTCCCTACCTGCTTTGCCACCAACCTTATAGTTACACAGGAACCGTGAAAAAACATCTTACACTACCAGATACCCTGCTTTCTTCCTAAAATGGCAGCACCTCTAAAGAAAACTGAAAGTGATTGTGTCCTCAGGTGACAGCTGCAGTTGTCTTTCATTTCTGCAAGTTGCAGCAGTAGTAGGCCAGGGAGCTGGACGGGGCCCTTACAAAAACCTGCCAGGTAAAGACTTACAGGTTATAGCTTCTGAGAAAGAATGTAAATAGCACGTATTGAAAAATGGATCGATAAAATAACACGGGGGTACTTAACCGCTACCTTTCTTGTTGCACAGTCCTTCCAGGGCTTGTGGAAGAACCTAGCCTCTGCAAAGCCTCCTGCCTCTTTTCTTCACCAATCTCAGCAAAATTCCCATCCTTTTCCCCCTGCCTCACTCCACCAGTACGTAACCCTGTAGTGCAGGTGGCATACAAGCTAAGAACGACGTACAGACTCGAATTTTTTCACTGTCTTCTCATTTCCTTGTATAGTCATTTATCAGAAAAAAGCTGAAATAACACCACTCCTGGGTATCCGCTACTTTTGTTTCTTGCCTGTGGGAACACCAGGAGAGCAGGACGGAGGGCGGTATAGAGGGGCCATAGATGGTCCTCAGGGCAAAGCGGAGCATTGCACGGGTCTTCTCCCCAGACCCCATCCATCTCGACGCTCGGCCAGGCCTGTTCCACCCACAAAGCCGCACTCAGCTTTTTGAACCTGCGAGCGATAAGGAGGGGGAAGGGCCCGCCTCTCCTCTCGATTTTGTCCCGCAATACCGGCTGGCCTAACCGGAGCCCGCTGTGGCATTACCGGAGCCGCCCCCGGGCGGAAGCCCCGAGCGGCGCGGAC
>NW_009260696.1:2391069-2391414 GCF_000687185.1 Egretta garzetta
GGGCCCGGCGGATGGCCCGGCGCCGCTCCCCCCCCCGCGCAGGCTGCTGCTGGGAGGGACCGCCCCCTCAGCCGGCCACGGCCAATCCCCTCACGCTCCGGAGTCTGACTGACGGCCGCCTCGACCAGTCCCGCCGCAACACTCGCCACACGGGCCCCACCCCTTCTCTCCGTTGGCCGGGTGTCCTGTCAATCGGCCGAGCCCTTCCCGCCCCTTTCCGGCAGGGGGAAATGCTAGGTAGGAAGGGTGGAGGGGGGAGAAGAAGGGGAAAGAAACCAATGAGACGCTAGGGAAGGACACCTCAGCGGCGGAGTGACAGGCGGGAGGACCAATCGCCGCACTCTT
>NW_009260696.1:2393059-2393327 GCF_000687185.1 Egretta garzetta
AAGCGGGGAGGCACAATGGCTGGGAGCGTGTCTGCGGGTACCGGGGCGGGGGGGAGGGGGAGCTCGTTTATTTTATTTTTTTTTCCCTAAAAAAGCGAGCTGCTTGTTCTGATAATCCACTTGGAAAAGGGGATTCCTGCCCTAGTGGGGCCGGGGAGAAAAGGAACTGACCCAGCCTGGAGTATATGGGAGGGGAGTTTGCTCTCGGAGGGTGTCGGTGCTCGGGGCATGCACTGCGCAGGCAAACACCAGGAAAAAACCCGTGTTA
>NW_009260696.1:2393344-2443481 GCF_000687185.1 Egretta garzetta
TGGAGGACTTCTCTCTTAACTATGTAACTAATTCCTGTTTTCCCTAGAATCAACTAGTTTTTACTTCAAAGTGACTTAGCAGATTTCTATCAGTCATTGTATTCATGACTGAGGAGGGGAGTGCAACAGCTACACGTAGCAAAACTTTGCTTTTTTTGGGGCAGCAGAGGTTGTGTTTGTGTTGAAGCAACCCATTGAAAACTTTCTGATCCCAGTTGCTTTGCATTAAGCTGCTCAGCTTATTATTCATAATACAACTAGGGTATGAAAGATGTACTTCAGGGGTGAGGTGGCTAACCATTTTTCTGTGTTCTGTTTCTGTTCTCCGGACAATCCAGTTTTTTACTTGAAGAGGAAAAAAAAAAAGTGGAATCTGAGAAGAAACATGTTTTAAACGTATTTAGTTACTTGATAGCCCTGCAAAATATAGTCAAGCTTGTTTTCAGTGTTTATAATCCCCTGCAAGTCAATATTATGAAGTATATTAGTCAAAATCTGGTTTTATTTAGCCTTTAGTGTGTCAAAATACAAATTGGTATATAAAATGTGGTACTTGCAGCTTAAATGGAGGAAAAAAATTATACGTGTGCTGTGGAAGCAAAAAATGACAAGTGAGGTAAGAAGGTATCTCAGGCAAATATGGATCAGGTGTTAAATGGAAAAATGAAAATTTCATTAGCAAAATTACCACTTTAGCCTTTTTTTATGGTTATTTTTTTGATGTGGAGCATCCTTTGTAACCTGCATACCAGTTGTATGCTGCAACAGTTTGGGTTTTTTCTTCTGAAATCTAATGGTAGTGATGTGTTCATCATTGCTTGAGAAAACAGCTGGAAATAAATAATACTCCATTGTAATCAATCTGTTCTCACTTCCTCTTTGCACAGCTAGGCTCGTACAGCCGAACAGGATTGCTTCAAAATTATCTGTCGTCTCATGGAAAACATCAGTTTTCCAAATACATGCTAAAAATGCTTCTCCCCCACTGCCCCCCCCTTTTTTTAAGCAGGTTACCAGTCTGAAAATAGTTGGATTCCTGAATTCAGCCAACCTGAAATATGTGGGAGTACACGATCACATACAGGGAAACATTTCTGCTAGCTGAATTTGGGGTTCAGTTCCCAGTCCATATTCATAAAGATTGAAGAAAGTATATAAACGACAGCTGTGGTACTTGCCTCTCCTGCAAATGGGCATGAGACCTTTTTCCATGGAATTTCTCTTTCCTGAAATTCTCTGTCCGTGTGTATGCCTTACAGTTTTACGTGTGAAATTTGATAAATGGTATTTGTCTGTTTGGAGACGTGTTTATAGTCTAATAACTAGATAACAATCCTTTGTCCTTTAATATTTTATATATACATATATTATGTATGTCTGTATATATATTTTAGGAGCGCACCTCTGACTGCTTCAGAGTCATTCATTGGTGGTGAGGATTCTTGTTCTTAATCTTGATCAGAACGATGAGGTCAAATTAAAGGTTTGGTAAAAGGTGATTTTCTTTTCTGTTGCAAAATCAAGGGCAATCGCATCATTCGCTTATTGCAGAAAACATTTGGCATGTGTAGTTGATTGTTAATGGGAAGCGTTGGTCAATTTAACTGTTAGTCAGATGAACCTAGCTGTAAAAAATGTCTTGGCTGCCTGGCTATAGCCAGATGTAAGTTGTTAGGCTTCTAGAATGGTAATGTACTATCCCTCCTCAGGCTGTCTTAAAAATCTAGATAGCGATGGAAACTGCAGGGGGCAGAAAGTGTCCATTCCTCCCGCTTTACTTACACTGCCTACTGCATTATGCTTTGGAAGACCATTTTAACGCTGCTTGCTGTTTGCTATTCGTTTTTATTACGTACCTTTTCTGCGAATCGGCTTTTATGAGCTTCAGCGCTCGGTTCAGTATGCTTTACAGCCAGAGTTTTGAATAGAATAGCTGTAAAGCACAGTTTATAGTTGGGAAGCTAGCTCCTGAACGTGTATTTGAATTCTCAGAAGCGAGAGGTAATTGTGTATATACCTTCGTAGGTACTGGAATTCTGGTGAAGGCTTTAGGGGAGTATGTTTGCTTCTGAAGCGCTGTCTACACCAGGGTTTGAGCTGTCGTCGTGGTGCGTCGTTGTATCTACACGAAGGAGCAAGGCTGTAGCTTGCCTCACCTCGCTGCATCTTGGCCAAAGTAGTAAAGTGCAGCAGTTGTCGTACGTGCTGTTCTAGGCAAAGGCTGTGCCATAGTGTAGATGTGGCTGATGGTAAAGCCTAAGCGAGGACAAAACCCGTCTGTCACGCTGAAGAGTGGAACAGGAATAGGGGTAGAAGAAGAAATCTGAAGAATGGCTCTTGAAATTGTAATAATTGTGATTAAAAGTTGGGGCTAGATTTCAGGGCTTAAGTTGTATGTGAAGTGGCACAAAATTAGGGTTGACTGTCTTGGCTTTAGGGCTGTGACCTGTAACTCTTTATTTTTAATTTGTGATAGTTAGAATCTGTTTAATAAGCTGATGGCAAAGCTCATGTTTCTGTAGGTCATGGACTTTACCTTGAATATTTTGATGTGGAAATTACCTCGCGCTTAATTAAGTGACACTGTATAAGAGGTCCTCAAATTCAACACTGCTACCTCCCATTCAGGAATTATGGAACAGACAGAGGATGCTAAAAAGTCTTACTGTCAGCCCTTCGTGTCAGCTTTTTCCATTTTTTCTGTAGGGTCACACTTGAAACGTTTTGCTGGTTCCTTTAGAATTACAGATGAGGAAAAATCTGTTTTGCGGTGCTCAATGTAGTTTTTGGTCCCCACCAGTGAGCAATTAGACACGTAGATGCATCTCTGTGTCTAAGAGCTGGTAAGTAATGGTTTCGGTGCTTGAAGGGCAGCTGAATTGACAATTAAATTCTGTCTTACTGGACTGTACACCTTGGAGGAAAACTGTCTTTCTCATTCAAAGTGATTCTTATTATCACTGCTCTCAAAAGGTTCTCAATGATAAAAGTAAACTGCTCGTTATGACCACAGTCATGATACGCACAAGGTCCTGTCTGGAATTTCAGCATGTTTATGCTGTGCTTCTGCCAATAGATCAAAGAATAATTGCCTGTCAGGGGTTGTACGCCATCATTGACAGCAGGTGCATTCTAGCATATTTCTTCCTGTTTGAGAGCTTCTGTTGTTTTTTCCATTTTTCTCTCTTTACCTGGACCCTCCAGACTGATTGATGCTTTCTGTTATGAAGAAACGTTTTCTTTTATAGGTGATGACCTTTCCACAGGTATCTTTCTCCCCATGTAGTTGTGACTTCTAATGTTGTGACTTCGTTCCTTCTAATATTTGGCAGCTAATCAATTTCTAGATACTTAAAACTGAAATTACTCTGGTTCATTTCTTAACTTTCAAAGTAGAAGCAGCTTAATAACATAGCTAATAAAGTGCCATGCCATGTTTTCAGTAGCAAGTATTGTGGTTCACAGTCTAAGTTAACGTGGTAAGTTCTTGCTGAAATGACCTTGCACTCACAGGGTAAGCTCATGGTGGAGCTTCTCATCGCGTGCCTGTTGAGGCATGCTTGCTCTTTTGCTTTCTCCCTTGCAGCCTTTCCCCATATACCTGTCCAGGAACAAGGAGGTGTTGCTTAGGCGATTTGCTTTGTACCATAACAGATGGGCAAGGAACCTTACCAGGCTGTGCCGCCTTCTCAGGCTCGGTGTTTTGATTGCTTAAATTAATAAGGAAGTCTTAGCTTGTTTTTCTTCAACGTTTTTTTAGCATATGCACCAAACTTCTGGATTACAAATCCTGTGGAGAATTTGAAAGAAAGAGGAGTCCAGGATTCAAGAAGCATGTCTCTTTTTCAGCTGCATACACCGCTTTGTCTGCCTTTGTGAACTGTCTGATTCATTCAGGAGGGATGTTCTTCTTTGCCATGTGTTGTGGGGACTGCCTTCTCCCTGAAAGCTCATAAGAAGTGTCAAAATCAACTGCAAGCTTCATTGTTCAGGAGGTCTCCAGTTTCATAACTGAACAATCTTCCTTAGTTCTTAACCTCTCAGGAGTAGAAAGGTCCTTAGACCTGCTGAAGGTAATGTTCTCTTTCCTCTTGGTGTGAAGACACGATCTTTGGTGGGAGAGATATCCAGACATGAGATTTTAGCTCCATACGCTGTGGAGCCTTGCATATGTGGGACAAGCCAGATGGAAAATGCTCCACTGAGCTTATTTCTTTGGCACTGAAGAAGAATATAATATAAGGTCTTCCTCTTCCTTGTCATGTTAATACCTATTTTGTATCCTATGTGTTATTTTAAATAAATGGTTGGTTTCTGGGCCAAAGGTTAGGATTAGTCTTGTGCCGTGAACTCTACAGTGGTGAACAGCAATTCCTGAGTTGTGGGATTTTGAACCATCAGGACTTACCCAAACACTTGCTCATCTCTCTCTCTCAGGTCAACACTTAGTCTCATTTAAAGGTTATACAGGTCTCTCACTGAAGCTGACTCATGAATAGTAGTTGTATTGGAACCATTTCCTTCTCTATTTTCTTTAATATGGTTGGAGAGACAAATGAGCACAATAAATGCAGATTTCCCCATGCTTTTGTTTGTTCCCTGTTGCAGAGAAAGAAGATGGATCTGCATAAGCTGATGAAGGAAATGGAAAAATAGAAAAAATAGGAATATGCTGGACAAGAAGGCTTCTTTTTTGCTGTAGTCTCGTCAGCAGTCAAGGTTTGCTAATAGCCAGGCTGTTTCTTGGGAGCAGTTGTAGCATCTCTCTAATTTTGTCTGCAGTCAGTGATCTTGCTTGATGCTGAGAATGTTGAAAGCTTTCAAACTAGAATGACAGTAGTATGAAGGTGAGCAGAGTAGAATGGCTTTGTTTGATTTGTTGGACTATCTGCTGAGCTCTATTTTAAGCCATCAAAGCTTTAAAACCCAAACAAAGGTTAGCTGATATCCTCATTTTTGTTTCAGGCCTTAATCTGTAGCGTTAACATGAAACCGGAGCTGCAAATCAGTTTCAAACCTTCTACTCGCCTTCTTTCATTTGAGGATTTTCTGTCTTAGTAACTGGAGTAACAAATCAATGGGTAAATGCTACGGACTGATAGTGGAAGTTGCCTGCTTGTGAGTTGCTGAGTCCCCTTCTCCTTGCTTACTACTACTTGAGTCTGAGCAAAAAAAAAGTATGTTTTCCTTTGGTACATACTCTGGGGATCCTGCTTCATAACAAATGCTGTTGCAAATGTGAGTTTGATTCCCGGCTGTGGTAGCTGATTTGTTTTAAACCAGAGAAAGATTAACTCAGTTTAAAAGCTTGTATTTCTCACGTTAAACCTAGCACCCGTGGTTTTTCTTGCTTATGTGCAGTTGACTTGGAACTATGATTTCTTGACATCTTTGTCCTGGTAGATGTAGGGCTTTTTTATGGGCCATGCCTTTCCATTTCATTTGGCTGATAGCTGCTTGAAAATACTGGGGTTTTAATTCTTGTATTCCCATGGTTCTTCAGGTATTTATCATGTGTCTGTAACATGTGGCAGCATCTAAGGTGAGGAGATACAGATGTACTCTTGCTTATACATCAGTTATAGTGGCATCACAAGAAGGGCAATCTGAAGGTGACCTGTATGCATTTTTTTTCTGGATTTACTAGAACTATATTTGTAAAAGAAAATTTTTTTTTTTTTTAACCATGTAAAGAGCCATTGCTGTAGGAGCCTTTCTAGACTTGGATGGAAAGAGCTGCCTAGAGCACCTATCTCCAATCTCTTGTTAGCCTATGGGCAATGGAGCTAAGTGAGTGAAATGCTATGATGACATTACTGTTTATTATGTTCTCCTGGACTGTGTTGTCAGCAAGCAGTGCTGAAGCGTAGGGAGAGCCATATGTTATCCGAGAGGCCTGAATTGGGAACCTTTTCTTAGCAGAAGCAGTTCAGAAGCCGATAGATCTGTTCTGAGTGGATGAAAGCTCTGTCTTGGTAGTTGTATTCTTTTACATATTGATTTGGCAGTCCTTTATGTACACTCTGCTTAATTCAAGATAAGAACTTTGCTGCATTAGCTAGTAATATAATCAATGTTGTAAAGAGTTACTCATTGCAAAGTTAACCTGCGTTCTCTTTGGTTCAAAACACGTGCAACTTGCATAGCAACACCAGAACGATCTGTGGTTTACTTTAGTGCTGGGACAGCTTCCACCATGTCGATAGCTCTCATTGAAGAAAAAGAATCGTTTTATCTATTTCAAGACCTATTTGATGGTCAGTAAACTGAACTGTTACCAGACACCAGTTGACTCAAAGTAACCTGAGATTCACTTTATCAGTTGGTAACTGGTTGGTAAGCATCTGTCTTGTCTGTCTTGTCGCATTCTTTTGTGTGTGAAATACAGCAAATACTTGACTTCTTTTCAGTTCTCTACTTAGGTAGAATGTTACTCAAGGTTTGGTGGTTTGGTTTTTTTTTTTTTGAACCTTTCAGTTATATGTAACACTAATTTAAAACTCTTGACTTTTTTTTTTTTCTGTCTGCTTCTGTGGTGTTTCCAAGTTGGTAAAGATAACTTTTTCCCCTTTCTCCTTCCTTTCCTGTGTTTAATGGAGCTTGAAATTAATGTGGCTCTTCTTGTCTATCTTTTGCATAGTATCACTGGTGATGTCAGCATATTCCTTGGAAATATTTCTGTGAAGGTCTACAGTGTACTAAATTTGCCACTGAATTAAAAAATGGGGTGCTAGACAAGGTGAAACTCAAAAAAAAAAAAAAGTAGACATGGTAACAAAGTTGTTTTCAATGCTTAAAGAATGAAGTGTCTTTTTAGCATAAATATTGGGGTCAGTGAAAGTTCTGATGTCCAGTAACAAATTCTGACATTAAACATGTCAAATATATTAAATATCTTCATACTACAAGTAGCAGTAAGAAGCAGCTCATTAAATGTGACACTGCCTAGTAGTAACTCTGAAAAGAGAACGTAGGTTTAGCTGTGCTTACACAGTCTTGTTCTTATACCGTGCTGGTTTTGCAATGTGACAGTTGGTTTGCACACACAGCCGAGCTCTTCTGCACATACATGTAGGATGTAATAATACAAGTATTCATAAATTCAATGAGTTGTGTTTATATAGAATTAAATTATAGAGGTGATTAATCTACACTTTAGTTAAGAGATTATTAGAACATCAATTCTTTTTCATTAGCATCTTAATCTGGAGATCTGTGTTGCAACTCTTGCCCTAGTATATTAAACCGAGTTGTTTTCATCCATATAAAGATATATGTTAATCCACAATTTAAAAAGTAGTATGTATATATCCAAAAAGTAAAAATTACAAAATTAATAACTTTGTTTTTGTCTAAACACATGAAAGACCCTGTAGTACTTGAATATAGTTAAGTGATGGGGATGATGGAGTATCAAACACCGCTGTGACACCGAGTTCCGTTTGTGGCGATTGCCTCGCTTGTCACTCAGGAGTTCATGCATCCAAGTAGCCTTTTTAAAATAGGATTTGACTTTGGATTCATCTTACTAAATTGACTGCCAGGGCTTTTCTACATATGTTTTGCTTCTGTTTTTAAAGGGCTTTTGTTTTGCATAAAGTACGGACTCGAGTTCTATTACTTCAGTGTGTGTTAGCACAAGGAGAGAAAAGAGCAGTTACAACCTTTATTTTTGCCTCCCCCACCAATTTGTTTAAAAAAATAAAAATAAAATTAATCTTCCCCTCCTTTTGTGTCTTCGAACCACCTAATATTATTTCACAGAGTTTGTCTAATTATAATTTGGGCTTCTGTCCTGTGCATTCAGGCTTGTTACTGCATGCAAGTCAGGTTTTGAGGGACATTCTTTAGAATATACTTGGTAAGTAAAGGTAAGATTTATTGCACAGCAGATGTATGGTGACTTCATTAGTGAAGACAGCTGAGATAGCTGGCTGATTTCAGTACCTCATTTATGTTAGGTAAGGTTTTGTGACCCTCTGCCCCCCAGTGACAAATGCAAAATTTGTCTTAAGGTTTTATGTTTTTCTTTGCTGTGCTTCCTTATCTTCATATTACTGCCCAGCTTTCTTAAATTGGATTGCTGTCCTACTTAGCAGCTAGTAACCAGGGTGAAATTCTCCTATAATCTTGTTTTCTGTACATTGCTGACTTGGCAAGCATCCTCCCTCAAAAGCTAACTATTGGATATGTTTATCTGAATGGTTAACAGTCAATTCTTTGGTCATTTGTGACCACATTTTGTGTTTTTGGTTGTGGGATCTTAACAGTGATGTGGAGAACAGAATGAGGAAGGCAGTGAAAAGAGTTCCAAGAGTTATTGCAGTTATGTGCGTAAAGAGGAACAAGGCTCTCTTCTCTCATTAGGAGGCTGTTCCCTAACGAAATCGATCTTACGTTGACCAGCATAATTTTATATTACTACCCTTAGTGATGTGTTTCCTTGTCACACAGTAATTCTGCTTCTTATAACTTTTCTGGATGTTTAAGTTCTCCTGTTGCCCCAATAAATTCAATTTCTTTTCTGCATCACTTTATAAGTATTCTGCATTGATTCAGTTATCAGAATTGGTTCAGACTTATGCACGCAGAATAGTTACTGTCAACCACTTACTTGCTAATTGAAGGGATCTCAATCACGAAGTGCAGTGGAATGGTACCAGAGTTCATAATTACGGGGTATATCATTGTGTGTCTGTGAAATAGTGCCAAGTTTAAAAATGAAAATATAAGTGGAGCATTAGAGGAATTGCTTTATGATGCTAAGCAATTCTTTTGTTCATCCATGCAGTTAAGTATTTTATGAAAAGGAAACTTGAGGGGAGAGATCCTGGGGTGTCTGAGGTCACAGGGATATCTTGTAATTGGAATGCAAGTTTTCAGGCCCTTATCGAAAAATTTCGGGCAGTAGGAGGTGGAGGGGTTTTGTCTGTCTTAGGCTGTGTACTGCCAAAGTCTGACTGTAGAAAAACAGAACTCCAGTTTAGTGGTAACCTGAAGAATTACTTTATTACAGCAATTCTTAATAAAGCAAGCAATTTAATTGTTGTACCTGTAGGTTGAAGCTGTTTTGCAGACAAGTTGTTTTAAGCAGTGGGAAAAAAGAACACAAGAAAATGATTTTGGGGAGGAAAAGGCAAGTCAGCAAATCTGACAAGTTTTAAAAGCTTGAACTAAAATTTAAAGACTAGCTATATATATTGGTACTAGTGAGGCACAAGTATGTGATGGAATTGGCAAGTGGTTTGGATGGCAAGAATGCCTTTCAGATACAAGACAGGGCAATATTTGATTTACCAGGGGAGAGCAAGAGATGTGAAATTTGGACTTTTCTGTACATTATCACTGAAGACTAGTGAGTGGGGGACATAAAATCCAACTCTTTGGATGTGGGCGTACGTGTGTTTTTCCTTAACGATCTAAGGAATTACCGGCTCTTGGCTGCACGTTCTTGCTGTCGTACCATCCACTGCATCATGTTGGTGCGACTGTGCTGTGAACCAGAAAGAACAGATAAGGATGAAAAAGATTTTTTTTGTGTGGTTTTTTTTTTTTCTCCTCTTAATAATATTTCACCTGAATTGGCTCTATGTTATGTGTCAACGTAGGGTTGAATGGACAGCTGTAGCATTGGTAGCTTGAGGGGAGGGTGCCTGGGTGATGGCAGAGGACCGGAGCGGTGACGCTTGGAGGCTGCGTAAGGCAGTTTGAGTAACAGCTGCTGCCAGCGTGCAACTGCTGCCTTCCTCCGGACTTCACCACTGACAGATAGACTCTGTTCGAATGTTCTCCGTGTCCTAATGGCTTCTTCTGTAAAGCATGGCTAATGCTGACTTCATTGGAAAGGTTCCGTGAAGGTCGACCTCAGTTACCACTACAGTTGTGCGACTGTACCTGCTATTGTAAGCGTTACATGCTTTCCAGATGCACTGGCGTGTGCTCAGCCTGATACGTGAAGCTTGTCATATGTTTGCAGTCATTAGAACTTATTCCTGTATGCAAATAATTTGCTTCTACTCCAGTTTTCTTGTGAAAAATAAATGAACCAGGGAGTGTAGAATGCCTGTAATCTGTGATCAGCTGTTACAGAAAATCCACTTTTCACATTACATTTAATTTAATGAAATGAATAGCGTTTTTCTAAGTAATCAAGTTATGAGCCACTTGTTTCCCTCTTTAAACAGGCCTGTCTCTAGGTTAAGAGTTCGGTCATATATATTCAAACTCTTTTAAGATGTTTTAACTTTTTTTTTTGTTTAAAGCATCTGGTTGGGGGCATGTGCCTAGATCATGCTCATGCTGCGTATTGTTGAGGATGATGGGATAATGGGATTGTAAATTAGCTCTTTATGGTACTGGTTTTCCTCTGGCCTGCTTCCTTGTGTAGTCTAGAGCAGCCCCAAGGCTGTTCTGAGCTGTGCCAGCTGGCTGTAGCCCTGCGGGACTGGTGTGCCAGATGGAGACAGCAGGAGAATAGCAGCACTCCAGTAAAACCCTGACATGCTTCCTAGGGTCGAGGAGAGGTGCTAGCTCTGCAACCACATCAGGGCGTCCTTGGGCAAGTGGTTGTGCTGGTACCCAGTTACTCTTGTACTGGTGCAGCCGTGGAAAGGACTGGACTAGGGGGCCTGTGGGTCTTTTTTTTTTTTTTTTTTTTTTTTTTGAGGAGATGCATAATACAGGATTCAGCTCTTGAAACATTTTGCATGTGTTAGCATCTCCTTTTTCCTAGTTCTGTGCTTCCATAGTGTATCTGTGAAAGGTTAAATTCCATAGCTTGTATTGATAATCAAATGGAAAAAATAAGTGTCTTAATATTGAGGGAGTATGGTGTTTACTGATGTGTTGTCTTGTTTTTTTTTCCTGACTACTGAAAAATGCTGTTACCTATCAGATATCCAGACAAGAAAAAGCTTGTTGATGCTGATGGTTTTTCTTCTTTTTTTTTTTTTTTTTATTAAAATCAAACAAACCCCCAAACCCTTCATTTTACTGCCCGAGAATGGCAACTTTAAATATATTCAAAATGAAAGCTATCAGAAGTTTTAGTCCCTTCATTTGGTGAGTTGACTTTATAGCTTTTACTGAAAGGAATTTATTTCTTAGAATACCAATGAAATCTGTGTTGGTATTACTGCATTACATTCATGTGGGCCTGCTGGTCCACCTCAACCCTGTGACTGTCTTTGTATTCAAGAGCAAGCTTAGTCAGAGTAGTCTTCCAGCACTAGCGGAATAGCCTCATCTGCAGAAGATGTACCCCGCAAAAAACATGTGTTTGAAAATTTCTATCTTGTGGAGATGAAGACAGTAAATGGGTGAAGCTCCTTGAAGAATGGTATTATGTGATGGCTGCTCAAACATTAGACATTTTTTAGAAGAGCTGAGATACACCAACTTGCCCAGTGTTTCATCGCTCTCTTGCCACAGAAGACTTCGTTCTTGTTGCCCCATTAATGCAGCTAACACTTCTAATCCAGCAGCCCAAAATAGCTGTCAAGCCTGGATTTTGCTCCAGTGGCATTTGCTGCACAGATAATTGATATAACCCAACATGCTGAACTGTAGCTGAAAAAAACCACCAACTGAGGCACATAAGCCTATTTTGGTCAGATACTTAAAGTGTCTGATTTAAATAGGCTGATAAACTCAACATGGTAGTAGCAAAAAGGCCCTTCTCAGAAGAACAATTTACTTTCTTTGAGACAAAAAAAACCCCCTGTCAACTTCCAGAACTGTATGGATACTGGTAGGAATAGGCAAGGAAGGATGTGCCCTGTAGCTTCCTTGCTCCAATGATTATCTGTTCTGGAGGAATGAACTAGAAGGAGAATGGACCACAGAAAGCAGTGGCTACCGTATTCTAACCTAAACAGCATCTCTCTCTGCTCTTGAAGACAGAATGCTGGTATTTTTGTGATCCCATAGGATGTTATGTAGATTTGGGAGTTGTTGTTTTGTCTTTGTTAGCAAAGATGCGTGATTTAAGGCTACATCTGTCAGGAAAGATACGCTAGCTTGAAGTAACAAAGCACTGGGAAGAAAAGTGTTGTGAGAAATAATTTACAAGCTGCTCTGGGGAATTAAAAACAGAACTTTGTACTTTAGCCCCCTTGTACTTTTGCGGGAATTGGGGGGTAATGTGCTTTTGTTAGGATTGATTTGGTTTGGTTTTTGTTTTCCCGAGTGATCAACCATAGATGGCATCAGTAAGTGTGATCTCTATGAATAGTATGAATTAATTAGTGTTTCAGAGCAGTCCAGTGGAGCTTAAGTGGTAGCACTCTGCCCTGGAAGACTGGAGGCCGATCTGTGGACACTTCACACTAAACTCTGCCCCTTGGATGAAGGTTGGTCTTCCCAGCCAATACAGCATTCATTTCATCATTGCAAGCCAGTAGTAAAAAGCTTTAGATACATTTCTCTGATTTCTTTACAAAGTGAATTTTTCCAAACTGACTTCAGTTACAGGATCTGCTTCAACTCAGTGTTTACTCCTCTTTGCTAGACGACGTTTTTGCTACCTTCTTACTTACAGAGAAGCTTCTAATCTCAGGTAACCAGAGCTACTAATTTCCTAGCAAGATAGTAGATAAATTGTAATCACTTCCTTAGAAAATTCTCAATGCATATTTTAATTCTCTCTCATGCTGTCATATTTGAGAGTTTGGAGGTGTGTTATATCTGCTTTTACAGGTATATATGTTTGAAATAAAGCTTTTCAAGGATATTGTAAAATTTTCCTTTTGTCATGCAGAAAGCGGTGTTCTGTGTAAAACCATGCTGATCATGATGCCCACTAGACTGTTCCTGCCACTTTAACATACTTTTATATCCAGCTACTAATAATAATTTGTGAATTAGATTTCTTCTTTTTTTTTTTTTTTTTTTTTAAGTTTAATTCTTTTTTTTTTTTTTTTTTTTTTTTTTAAGATTAAATCCTTTTGTCCTGGTTTTCCTCGGTGCTGAATCCCTTAACCTCACCTATTCTTATGCTTCAACTCACACTTCTTAAAGTATTTCCTTCAAGTTAAGATCTTGGAAGTAGAACACATAATCTGTGAAATCAATTCTACTAGCATTAATATTACACGTTTCTTCTCATTCCTGAAGCAAAGTAGAATTGCATTAGTGGTGAAGCTGCTGATTGGTGGAATCTCTGGTGTTTATAGAAACACTTCTAGCAAACCAGATCAAAGAGCAGAAGTCCTGTTTTATAGTCCTATCAATTCTGCAAAGCAAAAGAAAGTCTAAGTGTGGTGAGTGTTCAAGCAGGAAGGAGATTCCACCATGTGTTCTTCAGCTTCATGGCTTTCTTCACTTCCCTCTGAGGTTTTGGTTTTAAGAAACTTGCAGTAAGGAGCTTTGTTTTCAGGTTTCTTCTCTTTGTGGTCAGTTAGCTGGAAAAGTGGAATGGATGACCATGAATCTGCCAAACAGAACTCCTTAGTAGAGTTGGTTTTGATGTAATGTCATCTCTGACCTCCTCTTCTCTTTTTTTTTTTTTTTTTCTTCCATACCTTGAGTTTCCCTTGGTGTTCCTACTTCTTTGTCCATACACTGCCTTTTTCCCCTAGAAATTATCTGTTTGTTTACAGTTTAGGCAAATGTCTGCATTTCTCTGCTCTTAAATTTCTTCACGTGAAACCACCCTTTCAAGTCTGATCATGGAGCGCTACTCCTGACACGGTATCTGAGCAGACTGCTCTTCATGCCAAGGTTGTAAGTGTTAATCTTGCTGCAGACTGGGGT
The DNA here is from genome assembly GCF_000687185.1 of Egretta garzetta. Classification (NCBI taxonomy): domain Eukaryota; kingdom Metazoa; phylum Chordata; class Aves; order Pelecaniformes; family Ardeidae; genus Egretta; species Egretta garzetta. The sequence goes on from NW_009260696.1 coordinate 2,407,097, forward strand.
GATAATTCATTGCTGTCACAGCAACACATGCTTAAAGTTGCTTCTTGCCAGATTTGTTGGCTATATGTTACACTAGAGAAAATTATTTCAAGAGTCTTATTGCATAGCCAGATGCTGTAGAACTAGAGCAATCAACCTCCCCTCCCCCCTTTTTATGACTCTTCTGACTTCAGGGAGGAAAAACTATTATACAGTGAAACACATTCCTGTGGAGCACTAGTAAAGAGGTAGAGAAACTTCTGATCATGGCTAACTTTTCTGGTTTTGCTTGTAGGGAAGTTCTGTTTTGTGTTCAGGTTAAAAAGGAACAAAGGCTTTTAAGGTAGGGTGAGGGGAATTTAAAAAGGAATTAAACAGTGTCCCCCTTGCTGTTTTAGTTGTGCTCACTGCAATAGTTGGGTGCTGTGGAAGTTTTATGTTTTCTTTAAGAACATGTGCTAATGACTAGATTGGCCTGATTGTGAAGAACCGTAACTTCTGCCATCTGTGTCCTTACAAAGTTTCTCCTCCTTTTGAAAGATCGTGAGCTCTTGTCTGAGAATGGCCAGTGTATCTAGGCACTGGCCTGTAAGATGCTGTTTGGTTTAGTTACAACTACTTTATCTAGGCTAGGTGGTTATAACTTTATCTTGCTTGGAATTGGTATTCTATGATGCTCTAAATGCTCAAGTATACATATCCCGTTCCTGGAATTTATGGTGGTAACTTAGAAACTTGTTGTCTGGGCTCAGTGGAAGATGGTACTGTAAGCCAGCTCAGAGTACAGGTCACCACTGTTACTTGGTTGCATCTGTCCCTTGTAAGGCTTCTGCAAGCCCTTACCTTACCTCTCTGAGATGTTTTAGAGCTCTGAAGAGGAAAATTGGTGGCTTTTTTGGTACAGGATCTGAGGTCCCCCAGAACAAGTTAACATTTGCCCTCATATATATGCTGTGGAAAAATGCAAGTTATTTAACGGTTAGCTTCTGAAAAAACTATGTTTTGTGCACAGTGGCGTTCGATTACCAGGGTGGTGAGATTTACTGACTGTTTAGGTGGACATGAACTTGCTAATGTGCTTTTCCCGGTGTATTTCCAGCATGAATCTCATAATGTCCAGTGGCTAGGCATTGTGTCACCGATAACTTTATCCTCTCTTAAATTTTAAGAAAAGCTGCCACAAAAGTTACATTATTATGAATATGTTCCCGTAGGTCAAGATCCAAGCAAAAATGTGGTGTCAGAAAGTTTACTCTACTATCACCCAAATTATGTGTGTCATGCGGCCTTCCCTACTTTTCATTCTTTGTGCCTTAATTATTTGCACTACCAGATTATAGGAAACTCTATCTTGAAAATCAGAACTAGGAAGGACTTCTTTTAAACATGAATAAACCACCTCTTGACTTGGCAAGGATAGCATTTAAGCAACTTGAGATAGACTCAAGAAGGCCTGAGGCGGTACTCTCAAATTCTTTTTTAATCCCACTGTAAAGCATAAAGACCATGTATTTGTCCACAGAACACTGCACATGTTTATAACCATAGAAACAAAACAAGACATCAGAACTAGAAATCTGTATGGGTTCTCACGTAATACTTTTGCTCTACTCTGTGTGAGATTACTGGTGATTTGCAGTTGTAATGGTTTCCTTAAGAATCTCCTGGTTTTGCTTCAAGCTCTTAACTGGTTTTTCAAGTGAAGTGTGCCAAGGCAGTTCTGGTTTTTGCTCAGGTAGAAGACTTAGTAATTCAGTTTCTCCCTCGCTCCCACATTTCCCCTTGTCACCCCCATCCCAATGCTGTGGTTTGTGCATATGTATTAGCCTTTCATTTTTCTGTATACAGGGGTTTTAAGAGGCCAGACAACTTAATCCTGCTGCTGGAGTAGCCTGCACAGCTCTTCGGAGGTGGCTAGAGAAAGGTTGAGTTCTCGTGTCGTATTTCTTGCCTCCGCTGACGTGTCTGAGTAAATGATAGGTTGAGGCTGAGTCTCTCTTGCCATGTGCGTTACGGATGTTGAATTTATTACTGGTACCACTTCTGTGAGTGCAGAAACGGATTTGTTTAGAACAAATTGCAAGATGAGTTCTCTCTTCTTACCAAAATGCAGATTGCACTGTGGTTATTCTTAATAGCAAGTACAGCTGCTGTTGTTTTTTTGGTTTTTTGTTTTTGTTTTGGTTTTTTTTTTTTTTTAACCAATGCCAAGCATCTGCAAACTTCCCCTATTATGTTAACTTTGGTAAAGGGTCTGGAGCTTTAATGAGCTGTTGTTATGCCAGCTGATGCCCTAACCAGCAGAAAGTGTTGGTAAGCCTATCTTAGTTTTGGAAACAGGGATGAGCTAGATCAATGGAAGAGCATACTAAAAAGTATGCCACGTCTGCCAAAGAATATTTGTTAGTATGTTAGGAGCAGTAAATAATTAAGAGTTTCTGAAAACTGTTAATGTTCCTGTAGTATGGGGAAGAACAAGGAAAGCGACTAATGATGAATACCCCAGTTCTCCCTTTCCCAGTGAGACTGCAGTTTTGGATCTTCAAGTCCAAAGCGGTTCCCCCCTCCCAAATTTAGTTGTTCAGTTGGGAGACAAGAAGCATTAAACTTATCTATTTGCTTGAACTGATTGATTTCAGACCTTGGCTATTCGCAGGTTTGGGGCCAAGCTTGCGGAGTCCTACCTTTTGATGATGTTTCCCTGTTGGAATGCAATGTGGTAACTCTTGAGATTGCATCAGCCATGGATTCCCTACTTAACGAGAAGCTGTGGATACCAGCAGACCATCGATGTTGATTTGGGGAGAGAACTGAAATTCAGAAGGGAAGGCAGGACATACGCAACTCATGCCATCTGTCCTTTGGCTTGTTCAGGCTTCTCTGCAATTCAGTGTTCTGCTTATATCCACGTGGTTTAAATTCCTGCCTTCTAGCACAACAAAACGTCTTCTCAGTTTCTGTAAGGAAAGGAAGTAAACTGAAAATAATGAGAGATGGGAGCCTGTACAACATCTAATACAAAGTGAGGGAAGGTAGAAGGGTTGGAAGCAAAGCCTCTTGTTTTGGGTGGGGAGATGATGGGGGAGCGTGTGTCATGATGTGGACGGTTCAGGAAACCACTGGTGTAAGCAGGGAGGATACAGCAGGGAGGTAACCGTGGTCACTAGCTACTCAAGCAGCACAGAACAAGCCAGAGTGCTGTTCAGGTGTAACTGTCCCTCTATCTCAAAGGTGAAACACGATTTTGGCTTGATTCTGTCAGAGTGGGTTTTGGTGGTTCTGTCCATCCCAGCAATGTGTTCTCTCGTAGAAGATTGCTAACATGAAACCTTGGAGCAGAGACTGTTGGCCAAGTTTCATTTCCCTGAAGGACATTATGTCAGCAGAAATTCTTGTGTAGGCTTAGCCTCCCCGTTTGCATGAAAACAGCTTTTTCATCTGGATGGACCTTCTTGCTTTTTTGTATTTCTTTTAAATGCTTGAATTCTGTGCAAAGTCTGTGTAGTTATACATTAAACATAACTGATAACTTTCTCCATTGGTGCATGCATGTATGAAATTCAAATTTAAAACCACTTAACAAAAGGAAATTTTACTATCAGTCTGGAAACCAAGAACCTGTTGCTTTTGTGCTGTGGTAGCATATAAGATTCTGTGCTTCTACCACCATTGCTTGTTTTTTTTTAAAGAGAATCTTGAAGTACCGTTATGTTGGCTGCTGGGAAGACAGTTAGAAATAACTTTTTTTTTTTAATAGGAAAACTAAATGAGTATACTCTTATGTGCCTCAAAAGCACTACTCATGGTACCTAATGTCGTTAATAATTTCTTAGGAGAAATTATGGAACTACTATTGGATGTACTAATTTTTCTACAGCTTTTCTAAGTACTCCACTGATTTTTGAAGCATAGATTTGTGCCAAGGTACACTGGGGTGTATTTGAACAAAATACAGAACAATAAAACTGTAATTGTAATTCACATATGATCAACAAACAAAGCATTAATTTTATTAGTTTTGCTAGCAGTCTATGTTTGGAAGTGTGTGGTTGGTTCTTTCTTAAGCCTGTGCTTCATTAATCTTTTTGCACTGTTCTGTCTGGTCTATCAGGCAGTGTGTTGTGTTGAATTGGTGTTTTATATGTAGATGTATGTGTATCTAGGTAATTAGTGGGGAAAAAAAAGTAAAAAAATTAATGTAAAGGCTGGTTTAGTAGTTACTTTTTGTAAAGCTTTCCTCTTCTCCATGGTATTATCTTAACTGTAAAAGAAGAAAAATTGTCACTTAATCATGTGTTCCAGTCAGCTTGTGTTCAGTTATTAAGTACCAGTACACTGAACAGTCACTGCTGCGTTGTATTAGCGTTAATCATACAGGGACTTCATCTGTATTGTTTTACTAAAAATGCAAATCATTATTGTACAATGAGTTTTACAATTTATTTCTCATTTCAATCCCAGTGTCTCATGGAAGACTCCTGTTGAACTTTATCTTGTATCACGAGAGACCAGAACTGTGTGATGAAAAAATGTGTTTTGGTGTTTAGAGGCCTGTAAGAACACTTATTTATTTCTTCTTTGTGATGTTGCTGTTGAGTAGAATCAGTGGGGGTTTTTGGCCAATATAAACGTGTTACCAAATCTTAACTTTTTAAAGTCTTAGTTGGAATTTTTAGGTTTTAATACTTCATTTTATTTCACAGAATATCATTGCCATGGATTTTTGACTTTAACTAGTTTTTTGTGTGTATCTATTTAAAAAAAGTACATATATAGTCAATGGTAATGTACTTAACCTTGGGAAGGAGAAGTGGAGAATGGTAATATGAGATAGTTCAAGGTATGTGGTATCCAGTATAGTACAGAGTTTGCTGCTTCTCTGCCTTTTTTTAAGGATCAGGTTCACTAATTTAATGATCTATTAAAGAGGATTCAAGGTCTGCTGTGTTTTGTCAGAGCAGCACGGCTGGACCACATGCATAACTTTTTTTTTTTTTCCTCCTTTATCTTTTTTGGTAATGTCTTTGGACATGCATGGCTATCATTGTTCCTGACTCCTCTTGTTTAGTTAAAAGAGAAATTTAGTAGTTCTTTTTCATAGAATACTAATGGTGACTCTGAATTTTTCCCCCCCCTGTTTTCTAAGAGAATATTTGGCAGTAAAAGAGCTGCGTAAAACCTTTAGAGTAAAGAAGTGCTATCTCTTGAAATAGCTGCTGTTTCTGACTTTTTCTTTCCTCAGTAGAAGCAGAATCTAGCTGCCCAAGGAGACAGAGTATCTTCTTTTGCTGTAAAGATGGAAAGATGAAACTGCCACAAAGAACAGGTGAATGGAGATGGTAGTGTTCTTGTAAATGCATACACTGTTCCTCTGCTCCCTCCCCAAGAGTCTTGCTGAAGAATGATGGAAATAGTGGCCACTTTTGAAAGATTGTCACTACTGTAGAGTGCTGCTCCTCAGTCCCTTTCAAAAACATGTTGGGGGAGAAAAACCAAAGGAGGTGGGCAATCTTTCCAGGCCTTTTCTTGTATTATTTCGGTCAACTTTAAGTTTGCAAAATCTTCATTATTTTGTTGACTGTTAGAGGTGAAGTCTGACCAATATGTAAAGTATGAAAGGACCCATTCTTGTAGTTAATTTGTGACTAAAATAATGGAGGATTTGTTGTAAATTCTCCAAACCCGTCTTATGCTGTATGCGCAGTGCAGTGGCTGTGAGGATGGACTGTATTTTGAATATTTATCAAACATAGCAAATCTGTATTTTAAGGTGTTGCAGCTGACCATCTTGTAATGCTTGCAAATCCTGAGCAGTAATAATCCCTTCTCTGAAGAACTGCAGAATGATTCCTTATCTCTAAATAGACTTCTGGTTATTTCAACCCATTATCTGCTTGCCTGGCAGTCTTAAGGAACTGGAATTCATCTGTATAGGACTGCTTTTTCTTCTTCCTCCTCCTCTTTACCTAGCTCACCCCACCACCCCCCTTGCAAAGACAGAGAATTTCGCTTACCTTTCTCATTTATGTGTTAACCTGTGAGTTTCAACTTCGGATGTTCAAAGAGCTACGCCTTGGAGAAGTGTCGAGCTAGTCCAGGGATAACTTTTGTATGAACTGTAAAAGCCCTTCTCTTTCAGATGACCACCTTACATTCTAAACCAAGTAACAGAGCAGCTTGGTTCCACAGTGGATTGTGAGGCTTTGCAGCTACTGCTTTTTTTCCAGTAATGCTTTTTGGGTTTTTTTGAGAATTTAAAAGATATGGTGATCTAGCTTTGTTTCTCGTTTTCAGTTCAATCTTTTAATAAAATCTCATACTGCAGGGAGTTTTTACACTGGTACACAGTATAGTTACCCTGATGTTGGTGTAAGTAACTCCACATGTGCACAAGCCCCATATTTTAGGATTATCATCAAAATGTCAGTATTTTCTACCATAGACATGGCAGTAATCTTTTTCCAAGTACGTGAATGCCGGAGCCTTCTTTTCCCATCCATTTTGGAGCATTACTTCAAATCTGAAGCTGTACTTGGAAGGGTGCTTGGATATTGCTTTCCCGTCCTGTTTTCAGACTCGAGCAGGTATTTCCTTGGCAGCTCTGAGTAAGCTCTGCTATCCTCAAGCAAGTGTCCTGAGGAACAGTGGGTTCTGCTTCATCATTAGGTTATGGGAGTTCAGCTGGCAAAGAGGAGACTTTCTTTTCTTGTAGCTTGTTTGAATCGTGGCAGCCATGTTAAAGTGAGATTCCATTAAAACAGAATTAAGAGTCCAGTCTGGCTTTGTAGATGCCAGCAACACCCAATCTCTGTTTGGATGATCAAATAAGATTATTTGATTTTGTCACAATTGCTGTCTGCAAATAGCTCAATCATGTTTGCCACAGGAGTTGGGGCAATTTGTTCCATCAGTGCATGTTCCAATTTTGAGTTGGGTCTTTTTTCAGTTGGGAGTCCTCAGTTCTAGGCTTTTTGCTTTCCAAATAGGCTATTTAAATCACACGATTATTATATTTATACAGCTGAAGTTGTCTCTTCTGTGTTCTGCTTTACATGAAAATGCATGTGCACCCAAGTACTCTTAAACTCTTCTGAAAAAATAAACTGTAAATTATATGAGTAATTTTTTTTCTGAAAGCAGTCTGCAGCTTTACTGTACAGATGCTCTCTTGGTAAAGGAAACTCTACTTACCTTAATTATTAGTGTTAATGGACACGCTGTGGGCTCAGTATTTGCTAATGTCAGGTAGAATTTAAGTTATGTCTTTTTATGCTTGACAAATGTGACAGTAACTGTAGTTCTCGCTATCTTGTCTGAATGAATCAATGGCATGTGCCTGAGTAGTTGCTGGCAGTCACCTGTAATGCATAAGCAGACTATCTTCTTCCCTTCTTTCAAGCACCTTCTGCAGGCACTGTTATTACTAAAATACCACATGCTACTAATTTGTCAGGGGCACGTGCTCCAGAACACCTTCTGTAACTGATGAATGTCTTGGAGTTTCTTGTTGGGCATTTATCTCTTTTTAAAGGTATCTCTGCTCTTATAGAAACAGATATATTTCTGTCCAAGTGCGTGATGCTAACTACTCAATGTCTATGGCATTAATGTAAGTAGACATAAATAGAGTAAGGCCTCTACAAAAAAAATCTCTTTTCCCATCATACAAACTATACCTGTCTTCAGATGTTATTATTTTTTGGACAGAATATTTGCAAGTTCCTGGAGCTTGATACATACTCAGTATTAAGAGTGCATAAAGTACATTCTGAAATCATCTTTACAGGAAATTGAGATTCAAATTCCTGTTTCTTTCTTCCAAGAGTGGTTATACTTTTCTAACGTATACGTGTGTATATGTATGTACATAAGCTGTATTTTCATTTGACATGAAAGATTCATGTATGGAGCAGTTCTTTTCAAAAGCCAAAGTTTCCCAGGAGCCAGTGGAAGAAAAGGGAGATGTGAATGAAGTGGGCTGAAACAGTTTTGATCTTACTTGGGATACTCCTGTTTTGCAAGGTGGAGAGAGGAAAAGAATCTAATTTTTTTTTTTTTAACAAAACATAAAAACTGAGCTGATTTACAGAATTCGAAGGGATATGTACAAATAGCTATTCCTGCTTACTTGTTATCATTGATGTTATTTGGGGGGTTACTGTCTTTGTTTTCATGAAATAGTTTAAAGTTTGGAGGACAAGCGGTACGTCTTGCCTAAAACCGAAGATGAATCTTTACGTGAGTGGTGAAATGAACTTTTAGCTGCACTAAATGCTTGCATATTCAAATGTTCTAGTAGTTGGACACTGCACAGAACATCATTTATATGTACTTATTCTTTCTTGCACCAAGTGCTAAAGGAGTTGCCTGCAGTAGTGATACCTAAGAATTTGTCATGTTCACTAGGTCTCTTTTCCCCCCTTTCTTTATAGTCTTCCTGACCCATCCACTGTATGATTTTTTTTCTCCTGTTTCTCTTTAATGTCATCATTTGACTTTTCTGTCAAAACTATAGTGACGAATTTCTGTGCAGAAGCACTTGTCCAGAGGGTCATGTGGTGTGTGAATATATTCGATAAATCTTTTCTTTATTTTTCTTAGGAGGTAAGTTTTACCTGGGATTGGTGAACTGGGGAGTCCTAATGCAAATCTTGCGCCAAATGCACGTGGGTAGTACTGTTCCCCCACTCCCCTCATCCATTACTGCTGCTATCCCTTGATTATCAGAAACGGGATGTCAGGAAACCCTACTCTGATTAAGTGTTTTGGCACTTTAATTCCAAGATTATTTCATTACTGAGAAAGAAATGCCCAGGCATAGGTTCACAGTACTGATGAAAAACACTTGAACTTGCCTGCAAACCTTCAGAAAAAATTTCCCCTCTTTTAGAAAACCTTTTCCCTGCGTTCTTAATTTCTGTGTGATTAATCACAGAATAACTGGAGTAATTCATTAAGTTTGACAGGCAAATTGTCTTCTACATCAAAGTGCTGTTCTTCTAGCTCTCTGGCAGTGGACAAAATTAAATCTTTAATAGAAATCTTAATGCATTCACCAAAAAGAAGTAGAAAATCTTATGTATTATGTAGCGTGTTACTTTTTCTTGCTTACAGGGCACAGACATAATGGCTAGTAGAGCATCTGAAAGGTGAGAGTATTGTTTTGAATACTTCCACTGATCTGACACTTAGTAGATCTGGCAGTAGTTAAAACTGCTGAAGGTAAATCCACTTGCGTTTCTCTTTAAAATCAGGTCTTTGTCTTTTGCTGAGATTTATAAGTTTTTTTTAGATACAGTTTTAAGATGTTCTTCGGTGTCTTTGAGTGTTTTTCTTTGCTGTCTCGTAACTTGAGTTCCAGTATTTTAATTTAAAGAGCGTTCTGTTGTGAGAATGTGAAGCAACGTGCATATTATAAGTTCTGAAGTATTGTCAAAAAGATGCATTGTGGAATGAAACAATGGCGTTGTGTCAAAAGCATTCTATCTTGATGGTTCCTGTTCTGCAGAACTCCGAATAGTTTCAAGAACTGGAATAGTTTTAGCATTAGTATTATTTTTTTTTTTTTTTTAAGCTGTTAGCCTCAGCTTTTCAATTATTAAAGTAGAAGCTGTGTTCCTTTCAAAAGGTCGCTAACAATTGTTTGGAGCTGGCTACCAGAAATGGTTCTCAGAACTCCCCAGTTGCTTTGTAAGATAAGTCTTTACCCCATGAAAGTGTTGTGGTGGTGTTCTGGCTTTTTGTTTGTTTTGGTGTGTGTGGTGCTCGGGTTTTTTGGGGGGGGTGGGTCCTTTTTTTTACTTTTGACTCGCTTCTGAAGGTACTTAAAAAGGAGGCTTAGCATTTGCCATATTCGGTAGCATGAGGATGGTTTTTATCTTGCCAGGATTGGGTAGCACTTTGGCTGAAATGTCTTCTTCCTTTCCATCTTTCATATTTTAATAGGGGTATTAGAATTTTATGAAACCTAATTAATTTAGAAAGAAACTGGTGTTTACACAGACAGATTGTATAACCCTTGTGGCTCTGGGTATGCTTTCATGCTTGTTATCAAGGAAGGAGGGGGATGTTTTAGGTCCTGAAAGTAATGTTATCTGCACTTAATTATATTTTCAGCCTTTCTTCTGCAGCCCTTCCACCATCTTCCTTTGGAACAGTAGAGGGTAGGTGAAGCTTTTCGAGAGACAGGCTTCTCTCTAAAACATGGCTAACAAAATAGCAAAAGTGAAGAGGCCTTGTTTTTCCCTGAATTTGTCTTTTTAAGGAGCAAGGAAAATAGGAAGAAAGATCTGTTGTTGATACTACGAAATAGGCCTTCACTGTAATTAACAGCCTGGGAATTTTTCTGCTTGCTTTTCTTATCCCTGTGTTGCGAAAGCTTGCTGTCCTGCTGGGATTTCTTTTTGGAATGCAGAGGTGTGTTCTAGCTAAAAGCATGTGCTTTGCTTAATAAGCTTTCCTAGCCATTGAGCCCAGCTGGCTGCTGCAGTCTGTATTTGTTTTGTCTTAACTAATTTTGATATCCATGCTTTAAATTCAACTAACACTTTTTGCATTAAATTGTCCACAATTGCACAATGTCCATAAATGAAACCAAACACTATAATCTACTAATTTTTGTTTTCAATGTGCAGCATTATGTTATCAAGCAGCCTACTAAAAAGGAAGATGTGGAAATAATACTGGTGGCATGTAAATGGTGCTAAACTAAAGAGATCAGCCTTTGAAGGGAATGTTTGTATTGAGTTAAGGGTTTAGCTCTTCCTCTCGTAAATACAAGACCACCAGTGAAGCGAGCAGGGTCTGGCCAGTCAGCACAAAATGTTCTTGTCAAATCTTCATATCTTTTGCTGTAGGAGATTATGCATGCGATCAACATGTAGCACTTGGCTGGAGTCTACTGATGGGTTAATTTTCAGGGTTGCTTCAGTCTAAAGTTGATAAAAGTTCCAAGTACTCAAACTCTCTGAAATTCAGCCACATGTCTTTCCAATTTGGTCCAAATTATGAATGAAGATGAAACATGGAATAGAAATTCTGTTTCAAAATAGTCATGAATCACTATTTACAAGTCTACAAGAGTGACGCTGGAATTGCTGCTACGAGATTGTTCTTCATATATTTGGGGAAATTAAATTGTTCTTATGCCCCCTTCTTGTCTTTCCATTTTTGTAGTTGAGTGATGTTTCTTGTTAGGAAAACATTTGCTAATGGGAAAAGGAATACTTTGCATCTTCTGGGATTGCTCACAGATTTTGAGACTTGGATCGTATGGCCTTAGCTGTAGACAAAGGCAGACTTACTGTGGCTAATACTGGTAAGAGATGCGTTATTGTAATGTGGGCTTCAGCCTTGAGAGATGCGGAGCCTTTACGAGGCTCGCGTGACCTCATCTTCAGTGCTCTTTTAGGTAGTGCTGCTTCTCTACTTCTGCCTCTCTGGCCTTGTGGGTCACAGCAACAGTTTGGGTTCTGGCACCGTTCCCCTCAGCTCCCCAGCCCCTTTCGCCGTCAGTTTGGGCTGTGCACCCTTCTTCCTTTTTTCTCTCCTCCAGACTGTGCCTGGCTCTAGTTTACAGCTGCAGTTGCCAAGATGCAATTGTAAGCGCAGATGAGAGATGTAGGCTTGCTCTTTCTCTGGCTTTATTGCTGAATGTGAACATTTTTCATATAGTATCAGTCACTTTCATATAGTACCAGTCAAATATACAAAGCTCTGGCTGCTTACCCCTCTGCTGTTAAGTGCCAGAGGAGTTTTTTTAATAAGATGCAGTAGCTGCTTGTGAATTAAATTAAAAACAAACAAACAAACCCAAAACAACCACAAAACAAAAAATAAAAACCAACAAAACATACCTGTCTTTAACTGTGTTTGAATATTTATTCTCATAGTAGTAAGGACAGGCTTTTTTTCTTCTAGTGAATTAATGTAGTTCAAAGCTGCTATGAGTAGAAGCTTCTCCCTTTGCTGCTGGGGTGAGCGGCATCTGACCTGCACATAAATGCTCTCCTGTTCCCGTATTCATTGTAGGCAAGCAGTCTGAGCTGGGTCAGGATGAAGATTTGAATCTATTTGATGGTTCTCCATGTTGCTCTTTAAAGAATTGCACTGCAGTGAGGCTCTAGACTTTTTTTTTTTCTTTACACAAATGTCAGTGGACAGATTTAGGGCCTGGATGTCAACTCTGTTCACTTACAGGTTTGCCTCATGTTTATTAAACTGTGACTGATCAGAATCAAAGTAAATTTCCTGAAGTCAAAACTGCTGATCATGGCACCTCAAAAAGATACAAATAATTGCATTTGTAATTACACTATTAAAAATGGGGCAAACTTTTGTATGTGACTAAATAAAAAAAAAAAACCCAACTTTTTTCCTAATAGCACTCCTTTTAGTAATGTACAGAACAGACTATTAAAAATACCAGGATTAATTTCTCTACACTCGATTAAAAAAATCTCCATTCAGAACTTTGTCTGTTTAGGTCTTCTGAACAAAACGATGACACTAATACACAAAATGTAATCTGTTAATGGCTTACAGCCATTTGCAAAAGCGGAATATATGGATTTTTACTTAATGCTATTCTTTGGTGCATTTAAAAAACCAACAAAATATTGTTGATGGTTGGATATTGCTGGAAAAAAGAATTAGAGTAGGAGGAGGAGGCCCCTCTAGCTGTAGTCAACAAAAAAAAGGAAAGAAATGAGAACTTCTCAATGTTGTTATCGTACACTTCTCAGGGGAAGGTTCCAGCTTTGTAACTGAAACTTTGTTAAAAAGAAAGTATTAAAAATTAGTGCCTTTAACAGTCCTGACATCAGTGCTGGAAATTTAGAAAGTGCTTCACAGCCACTATGACCTTTACAGTATCAAACCTGCCCAAGGATTGCTATCCCAGCATCGCAGTAGCGCTCTGAAACCATCAAGAAATGGTGTCCTTTGCTTTTTTGAATTCGCTGCTGGTGTATATTTGAAATTCTAGAATATGGGAGGGATAGAGATTTCGAACACAAAATACAAAGGTTGTATATTATACTAGACGTTCAGTTTAAACAGGACTGGGTAAGGTTAGAGATACTCAAATGTAACAAACTTAAAAGGCTTTCTCCTGTCTTAATGGAACTTTGGCTTTGAGATAATTAACAGAGAGCCTGGTAGTCTCTTGGGTGGGGGGGAAAGGAGCAGACAGCTGAAACTTTGTAGTTCCATGTTTCTATAAAAAAGGCAACTATGTGTTTTGGCAGCTTTTTTTTTTTCCTGCAAGAATTGAGTCTTATTAGTGAAGTGCCAAATTTAGAATGTGTTGGGATGTGGTTTTGTTTTGTGTTGGGGTCTGGGGGTGTTGTTTCTTGAGGGGGGGTAGGGGGGGCAGATTGGAGGGGGTTTTGGTTGCTTCTTGATTCCATGTAGGTGATTCCAAATTTCTCTACTTGGAAACTACCCCTGAACAACAGGAACTAGAATTTCATGTGCCCTGATCCTAACAGTTAGTAACAATTTAACTGCACCCCTCCTCCCAATTCATTCCTTTGTGAAGCGGGTAAAATGAACCTATTTTGCAAAACAAGTTAATGTTCCAAATGCAGCATGAAGTGCTAAAACATAATAACTGGCTGTACATCTATGTAAAAAGGCAGAAACTCTCTACTAAGAAACTATCAGCCGCCTTCCTACACACACTGTGATTCATGATTATTCTGTGGGACCGTAGCAGCTTGCAAACTCTTTACATGGGTAAGAGAATACATTTTTTTTTTTTCATGAGAGTGCTTATTTCCCATTTTTTTTTCTGAAGATGCTTTCATTCATCTTACCAGTTTCAGTGTGAGAAATCCAAGCTCTTTTTCTCTTCCAAAATGTATTTTGTGTTCATATTGCTTTAATAACAACAGTTTTTCTAAGGTGACTTGCGTGTCTGTAGAGTTCAGAATATCCATCTGTCTAAATCTTTAATCTTCTAGAGGGTAAGTTGCAGTTCTGACCACCTCTCTCTTATCTCCATAACTTAGGTTCTGTGAATGTGCATGAAAGTTTTCTAGTGAATGAAAGACCTCTTATTTTGCTCTAGTAAAATGAATTATTAATTTGTTTTGTACTGAGGCATGAGGAAATAGTAAGCTTTAGCTTACTAAATATCAAAGCGTGTTCTGTACAAGCATATTGAGAATTTACTGCCTCGGAACATCCAGAGAATGAAAGCAATGTGCGAGTTGGCTTAGAATAATCCTGTACAGATACAGCTAGGTGAACATAAATATGTCCTCAGATGCTGATGTCTTAATATCATAAGTGGAACCAGACAAGCAAAATTTCTAGTTTGTCCATTACGGTTCCATTTTACGCTTCGTGCAAGCGAAAGCTTTGCTGTTTGATAACCTGCGAATGTCCTGTCTTATTTTCTCCGAAAGACTCTCTGTGTAATTTTAGAGGACGCGCTTGTTCTGCAATGGAGACTCTTCAGTGTGTGTATGGGTTAATGTCGTCTTTGTGTCAGCACGTTTTTCTGGTATGTTTTTAAGGGGGAATGTGCTTCTTGGGACTGGTTTGTGGTACTTCGGGCAAATTGGTCTTTGGAAGAAGAATCGGCAAATGTTCTGTATAGCTCTTGTAAAACCAAAAGGGAAGTTTATTTTATTGTTTCGTAATGGTTTTTCTTGTAGGCACTGTGAGGGGACTAGAACTAGTCTTCAGCTCCTAGAAGACAAAGAGGAAGCTTTATTCTTATGGCAAGAGGAGAGTTTGGCTTGTGCGCCTTCTTGTTTGTGACATGTATCATCACTGAAACCCACGATTGTCAGAGAAGTTGTAAGCAATGGGGTTAACTTCTATACTACCAGTCGGCTTGCTTTGCTACAGTAAATATACAGATGTCATGTATAATAACTCTTAAAGTCTTGACCGAATGGTGCGTAACTCGTAGGGCGCGTTTAAAAGCAGCAATGTTTTCTACCAGACTAATGCTTTTTCGTTAGGCTCAACAATGGATCTACCCTATTTAGTGCAGCATTAGGTTTTTTGTTGCGTTTTTTTTAATAAAACAAATAGTCACTAATAGATGCACTCTGTCACTGTACTGCTGCTCATTTGCTACTAGTCTTCTTTTTTACTGAGAGTATTTGTCTCATAAATAAGTCATGCCACAGAGAATCTGTGCTGTAGCATCATCCCATCCATCTTTCCTACTAGCAGAAGTGCTTTGACTTTGATGTGGACTAATTAAGTTCACGTATTTTTATGGAATCTTAGAATAGTTAAAGAAAAGATAGCTGAAATATCTGTGCTTTTCTAAATGAGGCTGTAGGACTTGTTAGGGCTTTGATCCTATGTATCCTTAAGTTTCTTTTTTCTTTCTGAACGGACGCTATCTAGAATATCTTTATCATAGTAGTATGGCCCCAAGAGCATACCTGTTTTCATATGAAGAATCCGATTTCTTAGTTTTATGCAGGGCAAAACACAACCTCTGCAGCACGGGCAGGGTTTAATAAGACTCTGTACGGCATCATGCAGGTTTGTCTGTTTAGCTTGCTCCTTGAATCGCTTCCCAAGTCACGTGCTCACAGATTAGATCAATACGCTACCTAATAGGATGTTTAAAAACATTTCCATGATTTGCTGACATGGGGGAATGGTGAGGTAAAGTAATAGATTTTGTACTAGATCTTAGAATACACTACTGCGGTATTGGCAAGCCCCTTGTTCTCATGTGAAATTTGCTACTGCAGTGGTGCATTGCAGGAAATAGATAAAAATCAACACACAGAACATTTCCATGCATCATAGATATTCGGGGAAGCAGACATGCATTTGAACCTTAAGCAGCTTACACGTTTTCACAAGGCAAATAGGCTTTCCACTTTTAAAAGAATCTTACTACAGAAGGACATGCGATTTAATTTGAACAAGGTCCATTATTTAAATGGTTTAAAAACACAATAGGCTCTTAAATGCATCTTTTATAGAGTACTTGAGAAATCATTTAGATTTGTAAATGCTAGTGGTGGAGATGAGCACCTACCAAAGGAGAAGCAAGTAAGCAATTTCAGCATAGTAATTTGAATTCTGGAGAATTGCTTTGTTCTTGTTGAAATACGGCTTTTTACTACTGTGACTATATATGGGGAAAACAAAAATTCCATCTTCAGAGCATACTCCTGTATTCTCCTCTAGCTTGTGCTGTCTGTCTTTTTAAACGGTGCATATTTAAAAGTATGATTTAATGTCCAGCTCTTGGCATGATAGATTATCCAGAGTAGGGGCAGCAAGAAAAAATTTGTGTGTAGAAATTAAATGATAACTGGTCGGATCTCTGTTTCACCCCCAAACATGATGCTTAATTTCATTGAAGTTCTCTAGTTTTAGATTGACTTGCGCCGCTCTCTTGAGAAGAGCCCTTGAACCAAAGCTGTGGGTTTGGAGCCTGGATAGACTTGGCTGCAACTTTGTTTTCATTTAAGAACATGTCTTTGTTGCAGAGTTGATTCAGAAAAATGTGTTGTCTCCCTTAGTGTTCCATACATGTAATCCCATAACTTCAGCATGTTGGAGCTTTAACTGTAATTCCCTTCAGGGTCTGTACACTCCAAGCTTTAGATATCAGGGGTTGTCAGTAGAAGTGACTCCCCAGCTGCACCGCGTGATGGTTTTGGAGGAGGAAGGCTTGATTACTGCCCAAAAAGCTGCAATTGCCCTAAACCTGTGTCACTGCCCCTGGTCTGAAGACCTGCACTTGAGCCAGGGGAACATAATGAGTGCTCTTCATCAGCATGAGTTCACCTGTCTTAGTTTAGAAAAATACATGTTAGGTGCAAATTGTGTGAGATGAAGCAGAACAGTTTAAACCAGCCCCTTCCAGTAGAAAGGGGACAAATAAGATGAGTTTACTGATGGCTTCCACCCTGCTGTTTGGTGCAGAGCCTCATTGAAGCTTTGATCTTATTGAATGAAAGATCACATTAAAAGCAAGTCATGATTGTTCTGAATCCTTGGGGGAAAAATAACGGACTTGAAGTAGCTCACTTAGGAATAGGAAAGGTCACTTTAGGATGGGGTGATCCTAGTGTCTTAACCGCATATAATGTTAGCGGCTGCTAGGTCAAGTTTAGTAGATGAAAACTAAAGTATCTGTCCTCAAGAGGTCTGTTTTATTTTCGGAAGAAAGGCTCTAGGAAGGCTCTTCCAACTCCTATAGATCAATATTTGTATTTGTTAATCCAGTATTTGTGGATAAAGAAGGGGGGAAAGGAGGTTATCTTTTCAGAAATAACTTTCAGTGATATTTTTTTTCTTCTTCTCTCTCTCCCTTTGCTGGTCTTGGAGCAGCTGTAGTGTGTTTGGGCACAGTGGAAAATGGTCTTTAGCACTGTTCTCTAATGCACTCAAGAATTCAGAAAAGCACATGGAGTCATAAAAAACCCTACTATATTATCTGACAGTACATGTAGAAGAAGCATTTTTAAAGCTTTTTATGTGGAACCTGTTTGCCGTCTGTCTTCTTTTTAATGGGCTCAAAGCTATTTCAAATTTGCTTGTTTCAGTTCAGATCAACGAGTCTCCTTATTTTACACTGCACCTTTTTCCAGCTGCTGCTTAGTGAAAAGTTACCCATATTTTCCTTAACAGTGATAGGGAGTGAACCCCTGCCAATTTAGGGCTGGAATAGTACTGCCATGCCAATGAGTTATTAATGTAACTACTCTACTGTCCTCTAGAACTGCTCGGTAATACCCGTTCCCATTTTGTGGTACAGTTTGGTGAAGGAAAGTGAATGCTCTGGCTATTGATTTGTAAGTCAGTGGACACTAGGATATTACCTGCTTTGTGAAAATTTCTGGGATCACTTAATCCAGATTTTGCATCCTTCAGCAGAATGGATAATGTGATTTCCAGCGATGTTTGTGGTCCTTTCAGGCTTGTTCTGAATGTTGTTGCTTCCGGCTGATGTGTCTAGGAGGTGATTTTATAGATGGCCTCTTTTCTCGCGTGTTATGGGACAACCCCCGTATTGCTTATGCCCTGTGAACTTGGGAGGGTTTACCTGCGTGTTCCTCTTGTGTCTTGTCTCTGGATCGGTGTTCTGTCTCTGTTACTAACAGTTCACTTTTGTATAGAGCATTTTGCTGGTGTTCAGCTAACTCCTGAAAGCATGGTACCTCTCTTGTCATCTTCCCACCCTTCAAGCAGAGAATAAACCCAATTGTTTACTGTGTCCAAAGACACAAGACAAAATACTGTCAGGCTTCCCCAGTCAGTTTTGTGGTTAATTTTACACTTGAGAAGACCTGTTCAGGAACTGGAAACAACCTAACTGGACCCTCTTTTCACCAACTCAATGCTACCATTATTATTTCTCTGGATGGGGATCCTGGTCCAATCAAAATATTTGGCCAACTGTGGTTCGGTCCCTGGTGGGGTTAGCCACACTGCTGTTGTGGCAAGCTGTCGCTCCTGCATAAGGTAGCTCAGGCTGTTTTATTAATTAGGATAAACTCCCATTCTCCCCAGCCTCCAGAGAATTTGTCAGCCTGGCGTCAGAGCACCACAGAACACTTAGCAGAGGCTTGTCATTGCCAGAGGAGGAAATTGAGATAATTTGTCAAAACCAAAAAAAAATACAACTGAAAAAGGAATAGGATTAGTGTGCTTTTAAAACTTTTAGACCAGCAAGCGAATCATTCAGAATATTCTGATATTGGCCTCAAAAACTGCAAGGTTTGTTTCCCTTGTGTGGTTGCTAGTGTGTCTTCCTTGAAGATATGAGGGATTAAAAAAAAAAAAAAAAAAAAAGGGGAAAAACTGCCCTCAGAATTTGAATTGCAGAAAACGTTTCATCATTCTTTCTCTGGCAGTAGGTACTGTGCAACTAATATTTTTTCAAAATCAGGGTTACGTTAGGATAAAATGATTCTGAGGTTCGAACAGGTGAGTTTAATGTACGTGTTACTTTGCTTTATTGAAAGGTAGTTTGTGCCCTTGCTGGGCACACCTTGAATAAGCTGTAACAGAAAGCTTTTAGCAGTTTAAGAAGGAGAAAAAAAAGTTTCCTCAAGTTGCTTTCTAGCATCTTTTGTAGCATGTTCAGTACTTTCATTTTCCCCTGATTCACAGTTTTTTCACTTACAGGCAGAAGTAGGATCTGTTGGAATTAGCCATGGATTAATCTAATCTACAGAAGGTTGTCTTTAAACTTGTGCTGGGATGGACAGAGCCAAACATCCTGTTCACAAACTAGGAAAGCTGTGTAGACATCTTCTCCCTGCTGTACCCGATGGCAATGTGGGAGCTAGCAAATACACTGGTGTAGAGCAAGCACCTTCGAATTAATGTATGTTGTTAAATGAGCTGACATACTTCAACTGCCTTTTTCTGCTGCTGTCTGAACAAACATTTAGAATAACCCAGTTTAAGAAGTTACCTATACTTGGCTTCTTTTCTTTAAGGTGACTTTCTGAACACTTACCAAGCCACAAAATTTTGCAACTAGCGCAGTTTTGCTAGTACTAGTAAAAACTTTACTGGTACCCCTGACCTTAGTGGGGCTGGAGAGAAAATTTACAGTATTGATGGAATATTCTTTTAAAAAAATAATTTACATTTGTAATTGGACAATATCATAATTAAGACTCAGTTGCAGGAAGTGAGTGAACAATACTTCAGTTGATTTTTTTTTTAATAAGCTGATGTGTCAGAAATGTGCACTGACTCAGAGTAACTCTGAATCATCCTATCAGCATATGGAGGAGTGTAGAATCAATTCCCTCTTTTTGTTTCTTGAAACCTAAGAACATGGCTTTGAAGTTTTAAGTATTTAAATTTATGAAATATCCCAGCCACTGCATTAATGGGTGATGGCTCTGTGGTATGCCTGCCTTAGGAAAGCAGTACAGTGAATCTTGAAGTAATCGTAGACTAAGAAGTGATAGAAGTGTCATAAGGTGGATTTGACCTAAATTTGTTACTCTTAAGGTGCAAAGGGTACTCGAGAGTAATAATCTTGTCAGCTGTGGTTTAATACTGGCTTTCTCTTCCCACAAGGCAGAAGAAATGCTGCTGTGGGAATAGCTGTAGGGTCTCCATCTTCAGCAAAGAAAGAAGCAGTGGTCAGTTATATGACCTTTTGTGATTACCTGTCCTTTTTTCTTTCAAAAAATAGGTTAAGGGAAGCATGCTGATCATCACTCAACATGTAATGCAGATGCAGCAGTGCATTTGGGCAAGAGTTGTTTGCAATGTGGAAGGATAAAAATAAAAATTAAAGTCTGGGCCTACGCTATGATCTAGGTACAGCAAAGGGGAACAGGAGAGGCAAAAATTGGTGAAGAGGATTGACTATGTCTAAAATGTGGATATTGAGACCAGGAACTCTGAATATATGAGGAAATGTTTAGATTTCCCTTAAATGTCTTGATCTGTGGCCCAGTGACAGCATTTGCACCTCGTATCTGAAAAGTTTCAGCTGAAAATCTCTGACTTTTCTTTTTGGGGTTTGGCTTTTGTTTTTTATTTTCCCTATTCTGCTGTTAAACTAATGAACACTGCAAACTTTACATCTGTCTCTCCACTTTTGTTCATGTGTCTGTAAGGGATTAAGACTTCAAGAAGGCAGAGTTGCTTCTCCTTGGGAACAAAGCAGATTACAGCGACAGACTTATGCATGGAGGGAGAATTTCACACATACACCTGTATTCTACAGGTGGTCATATTTAGAGCTGCACAACAAACACCTTAATCCATGTAGACTGAGATTAAAGTTCTTTCTGAAAAATTAGACTTGGGTTTGGGCTGGAAAGTGAAGCGTACCCCTCCAAAGACTTTCAATAATGATGATAATGTATTAGAAAATTAAATACTTTCTCCTCTTTCTTCTGATGTGTCTAAATGTCATGTCTGTTTTTACACAAAAACTTACTTTAAGAGGTGGGGAAATGGAAGTAGATTTGTATTGAGAAATTTTTACTTTCCTAATGCTAAGGATTTGTGTGTGATGAAACGCTTGCAGGGATCCATAGCTAGTGTATTTGCTCTAAGAGTACCTTAAGAATCTGCTTCTTTGAGTTACTTGTGAACACATACAGTGTGGCAACACCTTCCTTATGATCTTTTAACCTCCTGAGCCTCCCACTGCCTTGTTAGTGTTACCTAGTTCATCTTTGCCCGTGAACCTTTGTGGTGAATATGGCTTGCAGACTGAAAGGTAGGAGGTCTTTGGCTTGAAAACAGCTCTGTTCTGAAAGTGCTTTGATATATTTAGTGTGAGCATGAGAGGCAAGACTCTTTAAGTACCCTAATGGAAAACTTCTTTAAAAAGATGCTTTCCTCTCATGTACAATTAAATAAAAATTGAGCTTCTAAAGCTACTTCTGAAATAGCTGGAAATACGGAAGGATGGTTTGTAGTAGCTAAGGTCTTGCCTCTTGCTTTTTCTGCGTGGTTTGCTTCGCAGGAATGGTATGTTGCCACTCAAAATGGCTGTTCATTGATTTTTAGGAGCCGATATTATATAAAGTTAAAACAGGTTTGTAGGTTTTTGGAACAGCTGACGCTACATGCCCAGCGTGACCTTGCCTTAGGTGGAGCCTGAGCTGGCCCAGGAAGGGAGAGCTGGAATGGGAACTGTTTTACAGAGAACTGCTAGGGCAAAAAAAAAGCCAGCTGGATGTGTTAATTTTCTCCACTGCTGTTTTGATGGTAGGATGGTAAACTAATAATAAGCTCTTCTAACAATGTGGGAAGACTTGAAGCATCAGCAGTCTAGTTCATTTGACCTACTGATGCCTGTTGCTTTCTTTTTAACTCTCTTCATATCATAGCTATTAACAGTAATCAAGAGCAGGTTGCCTTTTAGAGGTGAGACTCTATTGACCTGTGTTACAGGCCATTATAACCAGGTCCTTTTTGTGTAGCCTGCACTAGACTTTACACCTAGGCCGTTTAAATCTCCTTTCAGGAAAGCACAGAACCATTGCTGGGGGTCTGGGCATGTGAGTTACCGCTGTCTCAGTAGTAATAAAGGAGGTTAGTAGAGCAAAAAAACATTGAAGAGGGAATTGGGATATCTAACGTTGTTGACTCCTGCAGCTTTGTTGGAAATGTTGTCAGGTACTGTGTATGTGTGTGTACAGGACCATTCTTTCCCCTTTTCTGTCATTTGAAAACCTGATGATAATCTTCCAGCAAGAAAGATCTCAGGGCCTCTTCTGGTTTCTGTGTGCAGTTTGTTAGACTATCAAAGCAAAATTAAAGGGGATAGACAGACAGAGGTTGAGTATGGACTGAAGGAAGCCTGGCTGGGGACATAAGATGAGGAACTGGATGTGGTGGGGAGAGAACAGAGTTAAAGATGGAGAGTGGAGTACTTGAGGGTGAGGAGAATAAAGGAGAGAAGCAAGTAGGAAACAGAATGAAGTGATGGGGTGAGCAGAAGAAGAATGGGAGAGGGTAAGGAGGAAGGGGGGGGCTACGTTTATGTCTTAGGAGGAGAAAGGGAGGACATGTATCTAGGAGGACATACCAGAGAAAAGGAGAAGAGAGGTTGGTTCTGCAGCTGAAATGCTGGTTGACCTCCCTAAAGTATCTGGACTATAAGCTGGACCTAACTTGCTTTTTGAAAAAGTTGAGTTGTGTTTTAAACCAAGCTTTATGGATCCAACTGATTTTGATTACTCATTTGCAGTATTCTGTTTCGTCTTAGACTGTAGCCTCGAGAGATGTGAGCAGGGGTGGGAGTATTATGAAACAAAGTGATTTGATTATTTGGGGTGGGGTGGGAGGGTGGCAGCTTTGTTTTAACTTAGCAAATTGTTTAAAAGCACAGACAGATGAAAAGGAGACAGCTAATCTAGTTAAGAATAGCCACTATGTTTTTTATATTGATTTTTCTTCACTCTGTTGTCTTTTAACCTCGTTTTCTTACAATTTTAGAAAAACCATCTTGAGCTATACTGAACAAATAGAGGATATGGGTAAATACTTTCCTTTAAATAAGTGATTGAACTCCTCTTTTTAACTTACCACTAATTTTTTTTTATTACATTCTTCGTTTTCTCTCAATTTTCATTGAAATAAAAACTCTTAGGGTATGAATTTTCTGCCTTTTAGCTTAAAGTGATTGGGTTTTACATGCTTGTTATGTCATCTGTTTACAATACATTTAATGCTAAAAGTTTTATTTTTAGGTGGCTAAGTAAAATAGCTAGTTGCTAGAGTTGTTGTCATAGCAGCAATCTTAACAGATAGGCTGATCCTATTTAGCTTTTGCAGCCAAAGAGCGACCGTTAGGCAACAGTTTGACAGTTCTGCAGTATTTTTCTAAAGATGGAAATTGTGCTGGTGGTGGTGACTTTTTTTGGCCCTACTTTAAAATATTTCTTTCTGTAGGTGTGTGGAGTTTGATTCAACCGATCTATTTTCATCTAACAGAACTTAGGAGAACTTTGAATACACAACATGTGAGATTCGGGATTTAAATCTTCATTTGTAGAAGCTTGAAAATAAAATACAGACTGCGACATATTGCAAGCTTCTTTGATTATTTTTTTAACAGCCATAAGTATTCTGAAGGAAAAATGCCAGACTAGAGAACAGGATCGTGCATCATTTATTCAGCACTAATTTTAAGTTGTGGCAGACTGGGCAAATTACCGAAGAACTTTGGGGGTTATTTTTGATGAAATGCACTGCCTGGGTTAGATGATAGCTTAGTATTTTAGTAATTCTGATTCTTGGTTTTTTTTTTTAATAGGAAGAAGAAATGGTGCTTCTATATTGACAATCAAAGGAATAGTATTTTCAGATTAGTCTGTAAAATAAGGCATACCTCTGTAGGTGCTGTCTGTAGCTCTGAGCTGTTACGGAAGTTCGGTTACTCTTAAACACATATGTGAATGCAGTTGCTGTGGTCTAAGATAAAAACTGAATTTACTGTGAGGAATTTCTCCTGTCTGGATCTTCCAATCAGATGGTATCAGACTGGAATTGGTTTTGGTGTTGTTGAGCAAAAGACTTATCCCTCAGACTCTCTTAAGTCTTTTACTAGACCAAGTAATTTTTCTGAAGTTTTGTTGAAGTACCTGAGTTTAATGCTAAGAGAAGGTTTTGGGTGGTTTTGGCTTAAAGAGTGCTTCAAATATGATTAAGAGTCAAAAAGTCTACTTAACCTTCTAATCGCTTTTCTTTTTTTTCTCTAGGCCTACTTGTTAAAATGTATTGTTATCATAGGAATGCAAACCATCGTGTTAGGCTTAAATGCTTATTAATTTCCAATGAATCACAGTAACTTTCATCATGCGCCTCCCCGTTCTGGGTCGCTCCAGGGAATAGTCAGCACATCGCTTTCCAAACTTGATTCAAAGCCAGTCTGAGAGTGGCAAAAGTGACTTCTGTAACTCTTTGACTGGTACGGATTTGACATCGTGCCATTATTTTGTAGGCTGGTATGAAGAAATCTAATGAATGAAACTGGCGGAATCTCCCAGCAGAGAAACAAAATGCTGTGTACCCACAAACATTTTAATGTTTGTTAAATTACAGCTTTTGAGCAGATCGAGGAGCTTGGTGCTGTGAAACAGCGGAGTTCTTGCTGCGGTCCCACCACCCAGAACTCCTGCCTCTTCACTCCTTTTACTTCCCTGCTGGGCATCTGCTTTCCCTGAGCTCTGATGTTCATCTGAATCTACTCCATTCCCCCCAAACTTACTAACCCGACAAAAGATTAGTTTTAGTCTAACCTGGAAGTTGAAGCTAGCAAGCTGAACCAGCTTAGCAAAGGGTCTGTTGAGCAGCAAAGCCCCTTGCTTCAAGGTAGGGACTGTGGGTGGGGGGCGATTCTGAAGAACCAAGCAAGAACAGATGCATAGAGACCTGGTTCCCCTGGTAATCAGCCTCTGCGCTGCTATGATGCCCAAAGGTTTTGCACCATTAATGAGTGTTTGTGTGGCTCATAGTGAGCTGGACGGAGGGACTAATACAGGTTAATCTGGGGGGGGAGTGGCAGGTTCAAACCCTTCTATCTCTCTGCTTGAGCACATGGCTGTGTAGGTCATTCTGCTGGTACCTGGTTGGTATTGGAGTAGAAATGCGCAGGTGGAGCAAGGGAGTGGTAGGGCTGTGTGTTCTGGCAGCAGTGCCTGCTTACCCTGCCTTGAAACGTTCATTAAACTACAGGCTGAGAGTTGTAAATGGGTTGACTATCATCTGCTCTTAGATGACACCTGTTCTCTATCAAGACCTGGAAATGCGTTGGACGAATGGAAGAGTTTTCTCCATTAATATGTCTAATTGGTGTTTTTGTCACACGAGGGCAGAACTCTTGTTTCCCCTGATGGTCTGCAGCACTGAGTTGCAGGCACTGAGTAGAAGGGAAAGCTAGCAGTTATGTCTACGTCCCTTTAGCTGGACTTGGAGATGGGTTTCCATCACTCATGTTCTGTGTCTGTTTCTTTATTTCAGGCAAAGTCGTGCATTTGTCATATGTGTGGTGCCCACCTGAACAGACTCCACTCTTGCCTCTACTGTGTCTTCTTTGGCTGTTTTACAAAGAAACATATTCACGAGCACGCAAAGACAAAGCGACACAATTTAGGTAAGCTGTCACCCTGATATAATCACCGGTGCTTTTAACTCGCTGTATTATCCCTGTCAATTCCAGGCCAGTAAGGCGATATTTTCTTGTAGCTACTTCATTAGACAGGGAGATCAATTTTATTTGTGTTGGGTTAGTTTAGTGGCATTACTTTAAACTTGGTGCTTAAGCTTCCACTGCATCATGCATAAGTTTTTGTTTACAACTTAAAATTTGAATTATTACTCTTTAGTAACTCAGTATTTATGAACTAATGTCATATATGGGGGAAAATAATAAATATGTGTGTATAAAGATTTTTATTTTTTTTTCCCTAAATGTGAAAAATGGTGGGTTTAGTGCCTTGAACTAGAGCATTTTTTTCAGGAGGTCATGTTCACTTTTTTTTCTTGCTAAGGAAAAAACATAATTTCTATCGCAACGACAACTAATCAAGTGACAATCAGAATTATTTAAACTTTTAAAGTTTTGGGTGGTGTGAGTTGGTGGTTTTTTGTTTGTGGGGGTTTTTTTGTTTGTGGTTGTGGTTTTTTTTGTTTTTGTTTTTGTTTTTTTTTTTTTCTGCCTTGGCTTCTTGTTTCCAGTGGGGTCAATAACCGAAGTAATAAGAAAAGTTTAACTGATGTGGAGTACCTTTCCCTCAACTGCTTCAAAAACATTGGTAAAATACCAGCAAGTTCTCCTATTCTGTCAGCTTTGGTGCTACATAATCTTAAAATCAAAAGCATTCAGTTTTGTTTTAAGTTACTTATTGCTTATAGTTTAGAACATTTTAGAGTTATAATGCAAAATCCTGATGGTTTAATGTCAAAATTCTGCTTGTGTCAAAATGTATGTATACGGTTTTGCTTGGTGTACAACACAATTTTTCTTCAAATGAAAATATATTCTTGGTGGAATGATATAAGAAACAAGAAAGAAGGCGTTATTTCATGGAATAGATTTTCTCTTGATCAGTGTGGCCACTGTTCTTATTTAATTTATCCTAAGTGCTTATGGAACAAGCTGTCTTTATTTTCTATGAAGACAAAGATGCTCCAGAAGGCCAACAGTGCTCTGTAGTCCCGTGCCTAAGAAACTGGCGTGTAAGTTTACTATTTATGGAAAAGATTATTTAAAACAGAAAATCATTATAGTTTCTTTCTCCATATGCGTCAAGAAAGAAAAAAAATTAGGCTCCATAGTGGTATAGCTTAAGTTTGTAAACGCCTTGAAAAATAGGAAACTGGAAAATAGTACTGAATATCCATAACATTTATGAAGTTGCTAGCCTTTGAGAGTGAGGTGATCATAATTCGTCATGTCAAGGTAGGCAGCAATATTCAGTATAAACTGAAGTACAGATAGCTGTACTTTAAATGGTAAGTTCAGGAGGAAAAAAAAAGAAATGTACTAGTATGAGAAGACATCTGAAATTGGTAAGTGCTGATAAGGCCACATCTGGAATCCTGTGTCCAGTTCTGGGCTACCTAGTAAGAGAGATTGGAGCTACTGGGGAGTCTAGCAAAGGGCCACAGAGATGGTGGAGATACTGGAACAGCTCTTAAGAGGAAAGGCTGAGAGCGCTGCAACTGTTTAGCTTACAGGAAGGATGGCTCAGGGGATCTCATTGCTGTGTAAAAGTACTTGAAAGAATGGTTATAAAAGGTGGAGCCAGGCTTTGTTCAGGGATGTCCAGTGACTGTACAAGAGGCAGTGAGCACAAAATTAAACACAGGAGGTTCTGTCTCATCATCAGGGAACACATTTTTACTGCAAGGGTGACTGAGGACTGGAAGAGGTCGCCCCAAGAGGTTGTGGAGTGTCTGTCCTTGGAGATACTCAAAAGCTGTTGGGACATGGTCCTGGGCAGCCTGCTCTAGATGGCCCTGCTTGAACAGGAGGGTTGGAAAAGGTGACCTCCAGAGGTCCCTGCCAAGCTTAACTGTTCTTTGAAAAGTAAAAAAAACCCAAACCAACCCTGTGTGACTATTTCTTACTGCTTTTTACAGGGTGTATTCTCAAAGAGCTTTTGAAGTCAGTTCATTAGGTGAAATTACTTGGGAACCTTTACCGATGCAAAAGTACAAATCACTCTAGGTAAACTCTAGCTAAGGATTTCTGGTAGTGTGTGTGTGTGCGCATATATATATATATATATATAAACCTCTTGTGCCAATATAAGTTTATGGCCAGGTTTAAGGTTTAAAAAATTACAGTGCTAAATCAAGACTGTAGACAGTATTTACCTGTTTATCTGTGGATACTGTGTAAACACTGTAATATTTTTACCATTAAACTTACCATACTTAGAGCAAACCTTTTAAAACAGCTTTATAATTGCACATGTAGTGAGCTGCTGTTTTACCTACGTATTTGGGAAGCCTAAATTCTTCAAGTTAATTTTTGTGCAAGGTAGAATTTGCTGGTGTCTGCTGTAGTGAAATATCTTCTGTTTCCTTAAAGGAAAAATAAAACTGGACAAAGGAGGGAGGCGCTTTGAGGACGCACTCTTGCTTTAAGACTGTTGTAGCTACTGTCATGGTACTAGACAATTAAGAACGTGTCAGATAAGGTACTTCCCAAAAGGAATAGCCTTTAGATAAAAAGGGCAAGAGTTAATTATACAAGCCAAAATACAGAATTACAGTAGTGTAACATCCCAAAAAGTATTCTTTCACACTTAAATGTAACATACTCAGTGCAGAAATACATGTAATGTGAAGATTGTACAACTGACTGCTTGATTTCTAGTTTTGGGATTCCTTTTTTCTTTTTTTAATGTATGTTTTGGTGTTTAATTTCCAGCTGCATGTGAAATGAGCTGTAAAGATATTTTTGTAGTTTTGCTAGTGCTTTTGGTTGCTTTTACTGCCGCAGTTTTCGTTGGGGAAATAACATCTGATAGGCAAAAATGAGTTAAGTGCTTAGACATTTCAAAACGAACAGGAATTATTTTAAAACACTTGGTGACTTTTTGCTGAGCCAACATCAGTCTCCATGGAGACTAGCAGGAACTGCACACTTAATCACAGTTCTAAGAAACATCATAGATTTTAGCTGTAACAGCTGCCTGAGCACTGGAAGCGATGTTTTTGCAGCTAACTGCTATATGTTTCAGGAGGCTTCGGGATCATAGGCCAGAGTGTTCTTAAAATACATCCCTTGTTATCTCTGCTTCCCTGAGCCATGCAAGTTAGACACTCGTGCTCTGACCTGATAGCGATACCTGTGCTCTTGCATCTGCTTCCATGTTCAGTGTATATTAATAATACTCTACTTATTTTAATACATTCCTTGAGTTGTGGATGTGGATGATGGGTAGGTGAAGTACGATTCAGCTATATGAGCTGCTTTTTTTTTTTTTTTTTTTTTTAATCTCTGCATTGCAGTCTCTGTTAGTCAGTCACCGTGGTAGGCTGATATTGCTGCTGGGTTGGGAATCATTAATGCAATGTAAAAATTTTATACAGGTGTGAAAACCTTTAGAAAGAGGTTGGAATAAGACCAACCTTTCCAGGACCTCAAAGACTTGGGACTATTCAAACTAGTCTCTTCCTGTTCTGTTTCAGTGCTGTTTTCTTACTGTGTAGGCATCTCTCACCATCCCCCAAATACAGGAAAATGGTATGGGTTATAAACACCCATGGGTGCATCCTACTCAGATGGTCTGTGTCCAAATACGTAGCATGAGAAGGAGTTGTCAGAAGCAGATAAGGCAGTGCTGTCTGTCCATACCCCCTTCAAGAATTCTAAGGTACTTAATCAAAGTCACTATAATAGATGCCTGATCATAGATGCTACAGATATAATCCAGCAGCCTAAGCAAAGTCCTGTCTTAGTCTGTGGATGTTGTTACATTGGGAAATAGTTTCTGCCATTGCAATTTTAATAATAGAGAATCTTTAATTTTTTCTTTCTTTCATTTTCTCCCAATTTCATAAAACTTGTTTTGCTCCTTTGAAGTAATTGTACTGGCTGAAGCTGTATCATAAATACACAGCCTGGTAGTGGTCAACGGAGGTAGCTTAGAGAATAGGCAGCAGTATAGTTATTAAGCATTTTTTTTTTCCCCTCGTTGTACTCTCCCTTTTTCTACTACTCAGCTCTTCAAAACCTTCCTGAACAGGAGACTGCTTCTAAGTGCCTGTGTTCCAGTAGCTGCCAGTAGCCTGTCCAGTGTTAAAGCCTGGTCCCTTTCTGGCACCCACAACACAAAAGGCAGCAAGTTCCTCGGTTTTTCTGAGCCGTATGAAAAATGCATTTGTCTTTCTGGTTTGCATTACAATGGATCTTGTAACTTTGCTCTGTATTTCTTTTGTGAGGAATTGGGAAATTGTGGGTAAGAAGATTTTTAGCTTTTCTTATTGAAACTGTTGTACGATTCTCAATGTCCTCGTCATACTTTTTTAGTTCCGATGTGTCCATCTGTGGTGACAGTTCTTTGGATTAATACAGTTTACTGATGGCTCGTATTCTTAGTTGATACGTCCATGATTTCTATTTTGTGTTTCTTAATACGCTGCTCAATACTGAGCTGATGTAATTCAGGAGTTGTACCCAGCGACTCCAAAACTTCTTTCCTGAGTGGTAATCGTTACTTGTCTGCTACTTTATTGGTAGTGATTGGTTTCTCTCTTGGTGGTATTGCCTGTTTGCTAAGTATCTTGAACTCCTTCTGGAGGTTTTTTTTGCAAGCTTCAGAGCTGATTATTCTAAACGAATGTGTGCCATCAGCATGCTTTGTCATCTTCCTATGTAAACTTTCCAAACTGGGTTCCAGCACCTGGGGAATCTGCTGGTGGTTTCTGTCCGTGTAAAAACTGATGGTCCCTTCCTTATCTCTTCTACAGTTGCTTAGTGAAGGAAAATACATAGTAACTTAGTCCCAGAGTAGCAGGAACAAGATGATGACTGTGAACAGTAGCTCTAAAAGAGAAGAGAGAGTTCATGTCGAAACCGCAGCAGTGATTCTTTTATCAGTTTCCTGGTTGGGACTGAAAAATCCTAGGCAGACGCCAAAGGAAGTTTTAATATTCTGAGTGAATCTATTCTGTTTCTACTACATAATGATTAAAATGGTTTTGTTTTTGTTTTCTTGTATATCTCCCCAGAATTGATGATTTTGGAGTGGGATATTTATGTAATCTTGCTTGGGAGTTCCCCCCCCGCTTTTTTTTAACATATATTCTTAAATATGTGTGTTTGTGTGTGTATATACACGCACTTTACTTACCAGTGATTTTTCTTGCAGCTATAAGGCATGAGAAAGTCTGTTGCAGATAACCATTCTGAGTTAGATTAGTTCAGTTATGGTATCAAAACTCTATGTAGACCTATTTAAACTCCTTGGTAAGGAGCCAACTCATGCATTTCCATGCTATGCTTCTCTCTGTTAGAGGTGCACTCTTAACGCATGAATAGTATCTCTGAAACAGCACATACATAGTTTTTGGATGAAGTCTTGGTCTGCTCTAGGGCCCTGGTCTGGAATTAAAGAAAGGGAGGTGAAATAGCAGAACTGATGTTCAGTGATTAAAAGACTAAATGAGAAACAGTTGGAAGACTGAAGCACCATTCCATTTCTAAGGAGACCAGCAGAGTTGATTTCAGAATTAGTCCTGTTAAGAGTACATTCATTATTTATTAGATAACAAGCTGTTGAGGAACTGTTTTTTCTAAGTATATGCTGCTGTAAGGTTCAGTCTAATAAATACATTTGTAGTGAGAGGAACTGGGTGGGTGAACATAACAATAATGTTCATAGATTAAGTTGAGGAATTTTTGGTAGAATTCAAAAAGCTTCTACTTTCCCTAGAAAACAAATAACTAATTTTTTAAAATCTGATTCAGAGGGCACATGACAAAAAATTGGTTTCTATAATTGAAGTTGGTCAAAGGAAAAAAATCTGATTACTGCTGTTAAGACATCTGTCTGAAACTTAATATGTAGGAACAGGACACTTCTGTGAAGGAATGACAGTTAAAAGTTATTTAATTTTCATTTGGGTTGGGAGGTATTGACTGTAGTGTTAATTCTGCATGATGGCAGTAGAGCTGAGTTCTTCTGCAAACAGCGAAGACTTTCATTGTGTGGAAGGGGCAATTCAAGCGCTTCCCATGCAGCGTATTGCAGTGCTAGAGCAGCAGTTTGGTTTTTCCTTTGGCATCTAGGCTCAGAAAAGGGTAGAAAAGGTCATCTGGGCATTTTACCAGCCTCTTGATTTGAATTCTGTTCTAATGTTTTGCTTAACGTGGGTGTCGAAAAAGTCTGTTAAGGAGATGAAGGCAAATGGAAAACAGGATATGGTGTTTTTTTAGTTCTGTCAGAGATGGATCATGTCAGACTACTATGTCTTTTTGATAATATAACTGATTTTCTTACAAAAAGGAAATACGCTGGACCTAATTTGTCTCGATCAAGTGAAAAAATTGACATTTTGCCCTCTCAGAAATTGTTACTTGAGGTAGAAGTGACAGGGATTAATACAAGAATTGTGGTCTATACGAGGCAGGATCAAGCGAGACTGATGATGAATAAACTGAAAGCAGAGTGTGTTGGATGCATGGAGTTTACTAGCAGAACCAGTCCTGGTTTACTGCTATTTTCTAGTAATTGAAGAGAACAAATGATATCTGTGTATGAAATTCATGATGGTCACAAAGTTCAGAGGTATTGCTTATACTGAGGAGGGCTAGGGAGTCCTGTGATAAGAATTAAATAGCCTCATTGACTACAGTAATAAAAGTGAGATGCAACTTGATAGTAGGTGCATATTCCAGCATGGGATTCCTATAGCTTAGCTCAAACTTTGAGCCGGGCTGAACTCATAGGGCAGGCATTTGTTCGCTGCAATTGTCTTCTGCTAGGAGCCGCTCTGGTAAGCGTAGGTAGTTCTGAGCTCTTGCAAGCCATCTCTCAAAAGCTCCTCTTCGTATCAGAAATGACTCCTCAAGAGTTCTCTGTACACCTGGAATATTCTTAGCCTTCAAAGCCAACCTCCTGAATATTTACCTGCCTATCACCAGCTCTGCATGCATCTGCTTGCCTCAGACCCAGCTGCTAGACCCTGTGCAGTTCTGGGCCTTACTACTGCTTTTATTGAACATAGTGCTTTGAGGTAGCTCTCTGCTGTTGATCAAATGAGAACATGCAGATGAGTATACGTGGTTCGCATCATGTCATACAGAGCAGCACAGAACTTGGTGGCTGTGTTTTTTGGGATTCTGCCTCCAAATTTCTGAAGAAAACAGCAAGATTAAGTAGGGAGTGTTTAACAGTTTCTCTCCTTTAAACCTGAACAGTACTTTGTGGGATCAAGAAAAGGTGCTTTAACCAGGAAGATTCAATTCTTTTCACTTGTCAAAGGTTTGCTACAAACAAGGGAACTGTTAAAGTTTGTAGGGTCAGAGAAGGGCAGGGGGAAGACTGACAAAAGGCAAAATATCTTTTATAATAGGAAGTGCAGGGCAAGTTAGGTATAGGCGTACTACGTATTAATCTGTAGCGTACTGCGTGTATACACACATAGTAAGTAGTGTGTGCATATGATAGATGTATTTCTGAATGAAGTCAAGGAGCTGAAGTTAATATTCTGCTCATAATTAACATGAAATGTTTTGAGAGACTGGTTCCTCTAACAGTTAAAAAACTTTTGGACATTTTTCTTTAATCTGAACATCTCCTCTTTCTTGGCTTGAACTCGCATGCTGATGTAGGATGGTACTCTGAACTATCACAGAGGCAAGTGTGCAGCACAGAGGTTGGATGTTTGGCTCCTAGTTTTATTTGAGTGCTTTGCAGCATAGTATTGGGTACTTGCCATATCTGGATTGCGGGCAAATCAGTCCCTTTAAATGGTAAAATTCTAGATCTGTAGGGGGCCAATAGGTATCTTAGAGGCTGTGAGCACAGCCCACAAAAACACTTACCTGTTGGCTGCTGGTTTAAAAGAAGAAAAAGTAGAAGAATCATAGAATGTTTTTGGCTTGAAGGGACCCCTAGAGGTCACCCAGCCCAACCCCCCTGCAGGAGCAGGGACACCGCTAACCAGATCAGGTTGCTCACAGCCCCGTCCAACCTGGCCTGGAATGTTCCCAGGGATGGGGCCTCCACCACCTCTCTGGGCAACCTGTTCCAGTGTTTCACCACCCTCATTGTAAAGAATTTCTTCCTTATATCCAGTCTAAACCTACCCTGCCTCAGTTTAAAACCATTACCCCTTGTCCTGTCACAGCTGGCCCTACTTAAAAAGATTTTTCTCCATCTTTCCTATAGGCTCCCTGTAGGAAAGTAGTTAAAGAATAGAATGGTTTTATCTCAAGTATTGGGAGAAGAAAATACCATTTCTCTTAAATATTGAATGTGGAAGGGAAGGATAATGCTTAACTGATTTTAATCATTTTAATGTGTATTAAATTAAGTTAATTTTTGGCAACAAAAGGAAGTTTGGGGTTCCACTCCCTCCCCTCCACCCCACAAGTAAGTACCTGTGATTTCAGTGGAAGCTAGCCTGGATCACCATTTAGCAGGACTAGCCTCTTAGTATTATTTATATCTATAAACAAATAAACAATAAATATACTTGTTTTGTGACTTGTAGAGTTGATGAGGCTGGCATTGCCTTGGTAGAGACTGAAAGGATAAGGGAAAAGCGTGAATGGCCTTTAATGTGTCTGCTCACCAGTTTCTGGCAAAAACTCACATACGTAAGTTGATTGATGCCTCAGATGTGTCTGCTAGTGTGTTTTGGCATCTTTTTTTTTTCTCTCCATTTCTAGGTTAGTAGTTACCAAACTTTTTATGAATTTGAGGCCCATTTCTATTAGTTTTGTGGCCCCAAATGTTAATGCAAATGATGAAATTTGTTAGACGTGCATTCTCATACTTTACTCTTGTAGTGTTTTTTACTGAATTTTCTGGTTAAGTGGCTCAGGTTGGAGCAGAGCTTCGCAGCAATTTAGTTAGAAAGAGGCTAAACCTTTTTTATTTTAACAATGAAGTGAAACTTGTGTTGCCTCCCTCCCCAAAATCCTTTGAGAGAGAAAGTTTTGTATGGACTGTGTCCTTCTGGTGTGGTGTAACTTCAGTTAATGCTAACGATTGCTTGCTTCAGACAAATTTCTGGCAGTAAGACGCTCTCTTCAGTGGCTCCTCTGTTGGGGACCCTCAGCCCAGCGCCTGCCTGGCCCTGTGAGCCAGCTCCGCGGGCACGGTGCCTCAACAGAGTGATTTGGTAGTGGGTATTTTGCACTTTGCCCTAAAGAAAAACATTCTTTGTCACCTCAAGAAGACCAGAAAGAGAAGGTTAAACTACATTTCAAGGGAAAAATTCAAATTATACTGTTTTGAAACAATTAAGAACTTTACTAGTGGGCTTTTCCTAGGATTTTACGTTTCAGTTTTCATGAGAAACTCCTTTATCCTGTAACCAGGCCTGTATGGCCACCTTGTCACTGGTGCCTGAGGTAATTTGTCCAAAACCTACTGCAGTCTTTTTAATGACATTGAAAGTGTTGGCATATATAAAACCGTGTTGTTCACCTAAGTATGCTGGAGAGAGGACATTTCCTCAAGAGTCCTTAATCAGGTGCTGGACAGTTACAGCTTCTACTCAGTCAGTATTTCTGTTAAACTTTCGATTCTTTATAGCAGAAATTCTTTCTGCTCTGAACAAGTGGCCTGTGTAATGTGGTCTCTTGTTGGTTTTGATCTTGACATCTATACTTCATCACTCGTGCACCTAAATCCAGCAAGCGGAGAAAAGTAAGGAATCCTCTGAGCACAAAGGATGCCTGCCCGTTTTGATGGCAGATTGTAAGTATGAGCGCTCACAGAGGGTCATATTTATTTCATGTTCTGCCAGTCCTGTGCTGTTACTGGGGGAAGGGGCTGTTACTGGGGGAAGGGGCTGTTACTGGGGGAAGGGGCTGTTACTGGGGGAAGGGGCTGTTACTGTGGTTTCATGTTCTGCCAGTCCTGTGCTGTTACTGGGGGAAGGGGCTGTTACTGGGGGAAGGGGCTGTTACTGGGGGAAGGGGCTGTTACTGAGATCGTTTAAAAAATACATGGAGAACAATATTTGATTTTGTGTTTTGAGACCAACAGTTTGCATTTTCAACAATTCTTTGTTGAAAACTGTGCATAACTGGTAGTGCAATAGATAATGGACTAAATATTATACAACTCTAATACTCTGTATAGAATCATAGAATGGGTTAGGTTGGAAAAGACCTTTAAGATCATCAAGTCCAACCATTAACTAGCTTAATTATGATTTTTTTTTCCTTTGCCCCATGGCATAGTGCTTTGTTACTGATCTCCACTGTAGCTAAGATTCGATTCTTATCCCCTTTTGTGACTTTTTTTTCTTTTTTTTCTTTGCTGAAGGAGTTTATTAAGTCCTCGGGGCACCAGGGTAAAAAATTCTGGTGTTCAGACATTACACAAGGTAACTCAAGCAGTCCTTATCCTCTTCCACAAACTGACTGTGGTCCAAATAGACAAAACAATAAAATAATGAATCCTATAAGCAAGGTGACAGCCAATAGACATTATGCAAACTTGTTTAAAGTAATTGTTCTCTTTATTTTATAATAGGAGAAGTAACAAACAATTTGCCATAATCATTGAAAAAGTGATTTTGAAGGAGGAGAAAAAAAAGGCTGTACAGGACTAAAGGAGAGAGGGGTAGCAGGTTGTGGGAGGGGTAGAGGCTGTGAAGGGTGGATGAGATGTGGTTAGAAACAAACCTCACCAAGGTTACCAACCGTACCAAGGCCACTGGTCCACTAACGGGGAGAGCACAAAGACTTCACCTTTTTTTGCCTGATGAGACTGACGGC
>NW_009260696.1:2443517-2467633 GCF_000687185.1 Egretta garzetta
GACTCCAGGGTAATTCAGTGCCGTTTCTTGCAGGCCACCTAATGTGGTAATGGTTTCCTTTGTTTGAAACAAGTTTCCACTGTAGTGAGACTTTTTTTTTTTTTTTTTTTTAATAATGCTATTCATCTGGAAAGAAAAAGAATTTGGAAGTAAAATAAATGGAGGATACGCTCTTGAGGGAGATTGGTGATGTGTTTCTCAGCTGTCTGCTAAATGCGGATTGTATTTTGGTAGCTGGCTGAGAATTTGTTCGTGCCCACTGAATTTTTTTTTGGTGTTTGGTTGGTTGTTTGGTTTTTTTGGTGTTTTTTTTTTTATTTCCTTTGTGGCTTTTTTCCATATCTAGGTACTGAAAATCAGCAACTTGCACTTCTTCCTCAGTATATATTTGTCCTAATTTTGCCTGGGATAAAGTTAATTTTCTTCATAGTAGCTGGCATAGTGCTGTGTTTTGGATTTAGTACTACAAGAATGTTGATAACACACTGATGTTTTTAGTTGTTGCCTAGAAGTGCTCAGACTACTCAAGGGCTTTTTGAGCTTCTCCTGCTCGGCCAGGTGCATAACATTTTGTATATTCTTGTTACCGTTCTCATTATTACTATTATTATTATTATTATTTTCTCTTATTAAACTGTCTTTATCTCAGCCCACAGCTCTAACCTTTCTTCTCCTTCCCGATTCTCTCCCCTGTCCCACTGAGGGAGGGGGGAGTGAGCGAGCGGCTGCGTGGTGCTTAGTTGCCAGCCGGGTTAAACCACGACAATATTGAAGCAAGATATAATTTCTCAGTTAGCTGTATTATTTAATTTCTTGGCTTTCTTTTGTTTAGGGTTGTATAAGAAAAATATTTTTAACATTGGTCAGCATTCATATGTCCAGTCTAAAAGGGCGTGTGGGACAAGACAAACTGAGACATGTTACCTGTGGAATAAACTACTCTGGAAAACCATTCCCCTGGACAAGTATCTCTGAGGTTTCAGTGCTGTCTTCTGTTTGAGCTATCATTTGGATAGGTGCTTTCTAATTATTTTAATGGCTTTGATAGAAAATACTGAAGTCAAAGAAAAAGACAACTCAAACTTACACATCAAATCTTACAGTACTAGTTCTGCATGTATTTTAGTCACTGTAATTATGCCTTTTGGTTCCTTATGTCTTTGGAAGGTATATTGTGAATTACAAACAACTTGAAGGCAGCTAATGCTTTGTTGTCTTGCACAGTTTTCTTGCTGTGCCAGAAGCAGTTGAATAACTCATGCTGTAACTTGAAAAATTTCCCCGTGTTTTTTTTTTCCTCTCTTCCCTCCCCCTCCCTCCCGATTCTAAGGTACAGATTTTTACTTTCTGTGGATTGCTGAGAAGAAAGAGTGCCTGACTTGGAAGCCTGCTTTAAAATGTCTTCTAGTTTATGAACTCACATATCTTTTTTTTTTTTTTTTTTTTTTTTTTTTTTTTTCTCCTCCTCCCCAACTTCCCTTCTGTTTTGCAGCCATAGACCTTTTGTATGGGGGTATATACTGCTTTATGTGTCAAGATTACATATACGACAAAGACATGGAACAAATTGCCAAAGAAGAACAACGAAAAGCTTGGAAATTACAAGGTTTGGTTTTCCTGCCTGAATTTCTTGTTTCTGTTTTTAATCATACCTGTCCCTCCCATTTGTCAATGGCAAAAAACAGTAAGGGGAAGAAAGAGCTCTTTAGAGATAGTAGTGCAGGCCTTGTGAGAGAGATGTCTAGCTATTACTTTCCAGGAGTTAGACTGTTAGTTTAACATGTGCGCCACACCTAATTGTAGCAAAAATACTTTATTTTTAATTGCAACAAATATAAAAATAGCTAACATTAATCCTGCAAAACTTGCATAATATCAGAGTCAGATCTGTATTAGGTAGAAAATGTAACAGTCTCCTCCTTTAGGCTAATTTAGGTGATATAGGCAATAAATCTGTTCCCCTCACATGAAATGCCACCCTTGTGTGTGATTTTTTTTTTTTTGATAGAACATGCCAGCTTACTTACACACCTGTGCTTTCATGGTACACGCACAGTATCTATGTAGAAATATTTACACACAAATATATGTACACACATTTGTTTTATTCAGTTTGCTTTCCCTAATTTTTTCTTTTTTAGCCTTCACCCCAACAGTGGTTTCTCACTACCAGTGTACAATGACAGGTAAGAGGCGTGGGCTGGCGACGCACTTCACTAACAAGCGTCCCTTTGCTGATTATCCTGCCATTTTAGACATGAATCACAGTTAAGAATGCCAGTTTTATCGTGCAAATTGTTTTCCTCTTGTTTGGATATGTTCCAATGATTGAATAATTACAGCAGACCTGATTTCATATGCCCTTTCCTTGATAGAACTACTCCAAAACAAACCTTTTCTCCTTTTTCTGGAAAGGAAAGGAAGTAGCATTTACCTTTAACTGAGTAGTTTTTAAGCATCAGTTATAAAAGCTTGTCATCTTCCATTTCCAGTGGCCTCTAGGGGGTATGTTTTCTTAAAGTGGGAAAGTCTGTATTTGAAGACAGATGACTTCTGTCTAGTAATGTCTCTTACTGAATCCATGGCATCCTGTTTCAATGTGACAGCCTTAGTCAGGGCTGATATGACTTCAAACCATTCTTAACCTCATTTCCAACTTTAAAAATAGCAGCTAACATCGTATTAACTAGAGCTTTTCTGATGGCCTATCAAAAGTATAGCTGCTTTTACTTAGTTTCTACTACAGATCCCATTCTACTTTCTGTTTATTCCCCATTTTGAGGGAGTTGAGTCAGGGTCGAGGAGGGTAGTGAGATTGTCAGTGAGTCCTAGAATAAGAAAATACAGCTTAAAATGCTTTAGCACAAAGCACTGGTTTTCAAAGCACAACAAAATGGAAACATGTTTTTAAACCTTTCACTTAGGCTATGTACCTCTATGAGAACTCCCTTCAAACCCTTCTAAACTGTGTTGGTTTGGGCACCAGATTAATCAGCTACAACAACGTAACACCTCTTCATTGTGCTATTGAAGAGGAAGGCCCCCCAGTTCCTTACTTTTGAATATATAAATTCAAAGAGCAAGTTCTTAATTACATTGTCCTTAGCAAATTCTATATTTGTGCCTTCTGGACTGGGATGCAGCCAGTTTGTCCTCCAAGTGGATGTCAGGCTGCCATAGCTTATATTCTAGGGTAATTACAGCTACAAGATCGTTCATCTTGTCATCTTGGACCGCAAAGTTGTGCAGTGAAGGGAGGAATCACTGAGAGGAACTGCCAGGCAGAAAACCTTCTCTGTACTGGTTAACTGACTAATGGCATATTAAATATATATATGAATGCATATTTATAAGAATACGCACATTGCTGCTTCTGTCCCTGGAGAACAAATCTGTAATGACCAATGAAGGATTAGTCAATGATACACTTTAAATTACTGGAGTACACAGTATAGACATTTTTTCTTTAAAGTCATGGCATAGGATCTTTTGGTTTATGGTTTTTCATCGTGAAACTGTGTGTTTCCCCACAAATGCATCTAAGGAATGAGAAAGATGCACGGGAGGAATAATGGAGAATTATGTCGTCTTTTTACTTTTTTCCTCCATTGCTTCAATCCATCCCCTCCTTCCCATAGTGACTGATGTAATCTGAAGGATTATAAAGTATAATATATAAAATATATATATAGTTTCCTCCAACCTGAAAGTGAAGATTAGTACAAACCCCAAACTTGGTGTCTTGGTTTTCTATTTCTGACACAGTTTACCTCAGTGTTGCCAACTTAAAGAACTGAAGAAGTGAATCCAGTCTGCAAAACCAGAGATTGGCTTAAAAATTGAAATGTCAATGTTGTATGTTCTCAAACTTATATCCACAGTGCTTGAAGGGTATTAGTATGTACTTTAATAGATGCTCACATAACAACATGATGCCTGGAGAAAGAACTTTAAGAAAAACCCCAAATATCATGAGATTCATTTCATACTCTTGCAATATTAACTCTTAGTGTGATGAGTTCCCATGTCCAGCTGTAGTTCAGGGTTATATGATATAACTCTGAACGAGTTACAACTCTACCATATTTTTTTTTCCTCTGCTACTGAATATTCTTTAACAACAAGGGAGGTGAGAATACACGGAGCCCTTCATTCTAATTAATGTTTGGATTTTTGGGAGGGGAAAAAGAGGGATTTGCTGAAGTATAACAGAGAATCTATATCAATGGTTATTTGCAAAATTGTGACTTTTATAACTAGAGCCTTCATCGCCTTCTCCTTCATTCATCCATATGTCCCTGATAAAGTCTCTGAAAAATGACAATTCATGTATTTGACCTAATGAAATTAATTCTTGGATGGAGATTTCACATGCTGACTTGAATCTCTGGCTATTTTATAGCATCAGTTTTAAAATTATGAATTTTCAGTCCTATAACGCTACTTCCCTTTTATTGTAAATGGTAACCTATGCATGTTTTGCAAATCGTTAAGGTAGCTTATATTGGAGTTTTTGGCATGTTTGTGGGTGTTATTAAACCTCTTATTAATCCTTTTTCCTTATTTTTTTTTGTTGTTGTTGGTTTTTGGGGGTTTAAAAATTATTTTTAAACACCAAACCATTCCTAATAAATGGTTCTGCTGTCTTTCCAAATTTTCAGGAGTAATAAAACCTGAATATTCCTGTTAAATTATATAGCCAGAACAGAACACTTAAATTTCGGTCTCTGACTTAACTTGTGCTCGTTCTAATGAAGGGCTTCTGTAAGAAAGTTTTTTTTCTGTCTGTGTTGCTCTGTGTTTGTTATGGCATTAACTGTACATGGTTTTCTGTCTGGTTTCATTTCTTTTTAATTGAACAATATGTGATTCAGCTAGAATCCTGCAAAGTGATCCAGTCTGTCATGT
The DNA here is from genome assembly GCF_000687185.1 of Egretta garzetta. NCBI lineage: Eukaryota > Metazoa > Chordata > Aves > Pelecaniformes > Ardeidae > Egretta > Egretta garzetta. The sequence goes on from NW_009260696.1 coordinate 2,448,426, forward strand.
TTAACTTTACCTGAAGAGTTGCTCTTGTGAAATGCTTTGGTCCACATCCTCTATAGCATTTAAGCTATATAATTATATATAAATATATATATAAAAATATATATGAATAGTCCCACTGACATATGTGGAACTATTGCATGCCTAAAGTTGAGCGCACATGTGTTTTCAGGTGTGAATTTTGTTATATTTGATTTAAACCAGGATTTAAACATATCCAAGCTTTTTTTTTTTTTTAAAATCACACGATTTCATCCCGCTGTCAGATGATACTAACCGTTTGGCCGTGTTTAAACTACAGTGAACCCAAACGCAAGAGTTCAAGTTTGCAGCTGGCCAGTGCAATAGCTGGTACTACCACGGTGTTGACAATTATTTTGAGCTTTTTTACGAATGAATTTATATAAATTCCAAAGGGAGTATTACAAATATGAAGAGGGTTGCTGAAGACATCTAATCTAAAACTTGGTGCAAGCCAATGTTCTGTCATATGTGAACTGTCCATATGTGCGTCTCTAAAGTTGCTTCATTCGTTTGCCTATGCGTGCTGTACGGTGTATTCAAAGCATTGCAGCTGTTTATCTCATCAATCTGTTACACAGTAATTAGTTTCCTTTTCTGTTTTCCTGGGTGTGTAGCTTGGTGCTGAACCTTGGATAAAGGAAAGGGACTATATGATTCTGGTATTCCTTCTTATGCTTTTTGCATAATCTATTGTTGAATCAAATAAAATGAGAGATGGGTGCATCCATGTAAATAAGAATTTTCTAGTCCTCAAGAATATGAAAACGAGACCTTTTATTACTAAAACCTGGAGGGTCAGTAGTAACTATGAATTGAACGTTTTTGGGTGGGTAGCTTCTGACAAGCATAGCTATTTCTGAAAATGAAGATCAAAGAGCTATTAAAATTTAATGTATATTATGCAGAATGTGTAAGCCTCTAGCTATATTTTCTACTCTCCTTCTTTTCATATGTATGACTTATAATTTATTTTCTGTAGCACAGCACTGTTTCTGCTCCATGCATTCTGTGAAGAATAACTCTTAATTGACTTTAATCCTCAGTTTTAGAATAGATTGCTTGTCATCTTATTATTCTTTATTTTTAATGCCAAGATGCTTTTGTGACTCACTGTAGTTGACCTTGCATAGTAATTTCTCTGTGCTACATAAAATGCTGCAGCAGTACTGAGCTGGTCAGCACATGAGTCTTCACTGTTGTGTTTATCAGATTTACACTGAACACAACTCTGCTTACTTCAGATCTATTCTCTGTACTGCTTACCTGACTCATTCCTACTGCACTTTCCTTTGAACAAAAGAAATGTATTGGAAATACAGTGTTGATGTTTAAAGAGAATAACGACAGACTTTAGCTGCAGCTCATGAGAAAGGATAGTTAAGTATGTGGAGAGTTTTGGTTGGGGGAGGGTATGTTTAAACCTACTATTAATTGCATTTTTAGGTCATTTTAGTTATGTCAGTAAAGTGAATCTCAAGTATTGCAACTTGCTGATATCCAGTTCTACATCAGTGGTTATAAGGAGAGGTTGTACACTGTAATGGTATATCCGAAGACATGTAGTAACTGTTTAGTAAATCGAATTACTAAATTCTGCTGTTCATCTGTAAAAAATTAATCCTGTATCTGTCCATTAAGTTGGGTCACTTTCGATTTATTTAATAACGTGTCAAAGTTTGGTGATGAGATTTCTTGGTTATCCTGTATCTTCTCCTAAAATCATATGGTGGCTCTGTCATTTGACCTCCTCTGAGCACAAAGAAATGGATTTTTGAGTAATAGTTGATTCAGTCTTGTGCTGGAATTTTTTAACTGAAAGGAGGATTATAATCCAATAATGGAAAATTTATTTGGACTAGGTATTATCTATAAGTAAAGAAGTGCTTTTCTTTCACTTCATATTTGTTGGAAGATTTGTTGATATTTGGCAGGGGGAGGGGTAAAAAGAAATCAGTCTCTTGTATTTGTACATAGATTGAACCTAACTCAATGGACAGCATGTTGAAAGTTTTTTTTAATTGAACAGAGTTTTTAATCCTTTTACTAAACAACTTCCTGAAACTTTCTTTTCGTCTGCTTAGGCATTGGAGAGAAGTATTCAACATGGGAGCCAACTAAACGAGAGTTAGAATTGCTACGACACAACCCCAAGCGGAGAAAAATAACCACAAACTGCACCATAGGTAAGTTGTAGAAATTCTTTCCAAAGCTGATTCTCAGCCACTTGTATGTTCAAAATTCCGTGGTGTTTTTCCATAAATGTTTTTACCCTGAGGCAATAGTAGTGGGTTTCTTTAACCGTTAGGGTAACAAAATAAGTTTATTTTACGCTCCCTTTTTCTCACTGTAGAAGGATGATCTGCTCTGTCACTTCTGGTACTGATGCTGGTTTATCTGTGTAACAGCTACAAAACAGAACTTTTTTGACAATATGCATTTAAAGACTTGCGCAGAAATCAGTGAATCTCAACTTGGTCTTCATCAGAGATCCCATGCAGATGTATGAAGGGGAATCCTGTAGTTCAGATGTATTCTTAACTATAGCAGTCTGTTGGTAAATCAGTTCTTAGCAGGCAGAATAAGCATAGTGATGTCTTTCTGCTTCATGTTCTAAACTCTAAATGGGGTCTCTTCAATTTCATATTGACTCTGAAAAGATGTAATTTGTTCTCCAGTGTGTGTCAAATAGCGGTTTTGAAATGCATATCAAATGTTTAATGTTTAGAGTTCAGCAGTCTAGAGCAAAGAACTCTCTGAAACGCAGCATATGTACTTATGGCTGGAGAGTATTCAGGTAAAGGTGATGAAAATTAACAGCATTTTCCAATTTTTTTTTTCTGCGGTCTTTAAGTTGGGGGACTAGAGGGGTTAAAACCAGCTTCCAGATAAGCTCTAATGAAGATTATTGGGCATTTTCCTATACTGTTAAATACAAGTAATATTTTAATGGTGAAGGTACAAGGTTGGAGATGTAGCGATAAACACTGGAAGTAGAAAACTGTTTAACAAATTTTTGCTAATTTTTAAGCTACTTACTGAGAATGCGTCATGCTTTCAGCACATTTCCTTTTTTCAAAACACACTGAATATAATTGCTGAAACTTTCTAATGTCATGTTTCTAGTACAGTAAGTTATATTTAATCAAAATAGGTGTATGTTTATGTGGAAAAATGGACTGAGAAGCACAGAGTAAATTGTAGTAAGTTGAAAATGCCTGAAGAATGGTAATTCTAAAGGGACCTATGCATTTTGCAATAGTGTAACAGGAAAGACAGTTGGAAAAACATCTGGACTTTGAAGCAGCCTGGGAAAAAACAACGCGGCAAAGATTGCTTGCATCATGTTCACAGTAGCATTTTGCGTTTTATGAAACTCCAGTATATTTTGTAAAGGCTGTTACTAATTACTTAATAGAGCTGTGCAGGGCAAAAAAAAAAAAGTTTGATAGAATTCTGAAGGTGAATGTGACCTTTCTGAAGAATTGAAGCGCATTTCTGTTTTTCTTTCCAGTTTGAAGGAATGCTATGCCTCCTCTTAAAGGATTTTTAAATTTTTCAGTCTGTTTTAAAAGGACATGTCTAGTTGCATGAAATCTCATACAACGCTGCATGGGCGGGGGGGAGCGCTCATGAAACACAGGGGATGAGGGAAATGACTGATCTCTTTACTTCTGCAGGCATGCTTTTAATAATTTCTCCTACTGAGCCCTGGAGCTGTCTGTGTGCTGAGATTTAGAAAGAAAAAAATCAAAGCACCCAGGAGACATAATGCAGTTTTGGGCTACAGTTAAAAGCAAAAGACTAGCTTGCTTTCACAAAAATACATTGGGGGTTTAGCTGAAGGAAGAAAAGACCTGCCATTGTCCTTGAGCCCTTTCTCTCCATCCAACCTGCTGCTAAATATATATCTGCTTCAGAGTCTTTTTCCCTTCACTTTTTCCTCACATTGACTTGTCTGTTTGCAGTTTCAGATCAGTGAAGAGCCTATATGCAGGCTGAAATGCTGCAATTATCTGGACATTCCCATTTCTCTCTTTTTCTAATACTCAATTCTTTTGACATCAAGCTTTTATCAATTCCATAGCAGATATTAGTGAATCCAGTTTATCTTCTGAGGTAGGTAAATGGCTCAGAGAATAGGCATAATGTCCAGTTTTTATTGCTTCTGAAAATGAAGATTATGTTGATAACCACCTATAAGCATTGCCCATCTGTTGATCAGTTCTGTTTACAAAAGAGTCTGTTAAAGCATAACCAGCTGCCTTTTATGTATAAAACACGCTCTGCAAAGCTATTTTAAGAGGATGCCAAGGGTGTTTGCTGCTTTCTGTCTTACCTCCAGCGATACACTGATGTCGGTTGGGAGACGGCACGTTTAACTGCTCTGTGATGACCTTCTGAAATGGTTATTGTGCCAATGCCTGTTTCAGCATTTGTGTAAGACGAGTGTATTGGTATTATAACTAAAGTGGGACAATACTCTGAAACCTGGACAGGCACGGCCTTGAAAGGATATACTTAACTTGTATGTGAAGGGCTTGCACTAATAATAAAATACATTAAAAATGGATGTTATTCATATCTGGAACACACTTAGGTGATAAAATATGGGGGTTTTTTGTAGTTTCCTGTTACACTTATATTATTTACATGACGCTCATTTACGTGAATGTTTTACTCCATGGCAGAACCCTCTTCGTACATGAAGGGATTTTTTTTTATTCCAGATTTGTAGCAATCTCTTGATGCTTCTCAAACAGCTGGATGTGTCTGCTACTTTTTCTGAGCTGTTTGAACTTTTATACAGCTGCAGGATTCTTTGTCTTTCACTGGCACCATAAATTAAATCTGAAGAACACTCAGTCATGAAACGAATATGTTATAATGGAGGATTGAACTGGTAGCTCATTAGAGGAAATACTGTGCAAAACTCCTAGCTTTTGATTTAGCGAAATGAAAAGATGTTTCCACTTGTGCGACAATTTGAAACCTATTGAAGGAAATTCTTGTTCACATCCTCAAAAAAAAACCAAAGCAAAAAAACCCCCAAAACCTCAACGAAAACACCAACTTAACAAAAACCTGTAAATTTTGCTTGATACTCTTTTGAAATGGTGTGTTTCCATCTTACAGATATTTTTGCTAGTAAGAAGATAGAGTAGGTAGATTCACTTGAATCACTATTTTGCCATTGAACAAATTGCTCTTCAAATAAAAACTCATGTTGGGCGCTGCTACAGGCTATAGAAACTGTGCTGATTCCTGCCTTTTGGGATATAAACAAAGGGCTGTTCCCAGTGTTGCATGTAAGGATCTTCAAAGTGTCTTGGAACACACTGTTAACCAAGTGGAAACGCCGAGCTATCTATGTGCAAGAAGCCATGATGAAAAATCCTCGCATAGTATGGATTTTGTGAGGCATTTCATATTCTGATGTCCTAGCAGACTTGAAATGCTGAGGGAGTTTCTGTATTTCAAGACGTTCAAGAAGAGTGTGTAGTCTACTCAGACCACAAACATAGGCTCTTTGGTAGCAATATCGGCTCGAGACATCCTCAGACCTTGTGTGCCCCAGATGCTATCGCACGCTGCCTTCTTCATTGTGCTGGCACAGTTTTCAGGTGGACTGGATCAGGCAGAAGGCATGGCGTATTGTGGGGAATGCAGAGGGTGAGTGGAAAGTAGAAATTCCCTAAGTTATTGTGTGGTGTTCTCAGCAGCAGTATTGTATCGTGGCTTAGGTTATTCAATTTGTAGAATGTTTCTATTCATAGAAATGCTCATTTTGATTTTGGGTTGAAGCTGGTGTTTCAAGCACCCTATAAGCACCAAAACTTTTATATGGAAAACTAGATAAGGCTTAAACTTAACAATTATTGAATTAGATTCTAACGGCGTAAAAGGAAAATCTCATTTTTTCAGCCTCTTCTTGTCTGTGAAGAGGCTGCCCTCAGCAAGTGAGGGTAATGACCAAGCTCCAAGTTCACAAGCAAATTTTTTATTATGGGGTTGTACTAGAAGTGAAAGTGATGCAGGATCTTTCGGGAACTATTTTCCAAATCTTGTCTTGCTCTGCTATCATTAATACTCCCAGCAGATCAGTTCTCCTGAGTACATGAAGTATTAGCTTGGGATCAGCTGGTCTCCGATTAGCATATGAAGTGACTTTGTGGCTAAAGATTGGTATCTTAACAATAGGAAGAATTAGACTCCCGAGGCACATGGATAATTAGCAGGAGCCACCTGGGATTCCCATTTGCAGCCTTGCAAAAAGGCAGAGGGGATAGCCTTTATAGGAGACTGAGCAAATCCTTCTCAGAAAGAAGGATGAGGTATGGGGGAGGCGACAAAAACAATAACTGCATGGGAATAGCAGGTGGTTTTTGCAGCTGTGCAATGCTAAGCAGCGTGATGTGACAAAGAGCAGCATGAGTGGAATAAATATTGCAGAGCTCCTATGTAAAAGTAGCAAGGCAAGGGGAACAGTGGCCTGGAAAACATTTCTGGTTCTCTAATCAAGCTACCAGGAGTGCTTCTGTTTCTGTAGAAGTAGAGGGAACTTGAAGGTGTTGAAGACTACAGTGGTACTTGGAACTTTTTTGTGACTGTACCAGCTTTCTACCATACTAATTCTAGTTGAATGCTACTTAAGGTAGCTCAAATGGAAAAGTGGAATGAAAAGCGTGGTTTGGTACAGCACCAAATTTTTAGCTGTAGCTTAAACTTAAAAAAAAATTGATTTGTAAACAGTAATACTTTTATATTTTTCAAATCATGACCACACAAAGTGGACCCTGAATAGAAGTCTCCTTGATTCTTAAATTTCTTTAGACTGCTGTGTGACGAAGGAAAGGAAAACCACCTTTAAGACTACTCAGGTGAATGTTTCCTCTGTGATTATTTTTTTCCATCTGATTTCATAATTAGAATGGTTATCTGGTTGGAAAACTGTTTCCTAAAAGGTTGGATTAGTAAAATCAAAAAATGCTACCTTTCTATCAGGGAGATCCATCTGTTCCTGTTTTACCTTGTCATGAGCTCTGACCATTGGACTGAGTTGTGGAATATTTTTGCTAGGTCTAAAACTGATAAACCTGATAGTAAAATAAATAAATAAAAACCCACTGTCCTCTCAAAGCTCCCAGGGAATTTTAAGAACTGTGATTTTCTTGCTGAGGTTTGTAGAATTTTGCTTGCAGAAAGTCTTGCTGGACTTTCAAAGTTTACCTCTTTAGCAATAAAAAAAAATATAAAATTCTCCTCCGCAAAAGACATTTTGGAAAGAAATTCCAGATTTGATATTTCAGTAGCCTTTTTGTGCATTGACTGTCATCTGAGAGCATGTCACCTAGTTTTTCAAAGCTACTGCCAGACAGCAATTTACATCACTGCCGTAACGTCCCTTTGTATGGTTTATCTTCACAGCAGTCGGTGATGATAGAGTTATCTCTAATTTAATTGCTCCTGGGTAAGCTTAGGGGCAACCACGTTATCACTGAAGTCCCTGCAGCGTCTACCTGCTTGGTGTGAGCAAACTTTTGTTATAGAAAAAGTCATGTTACCTTCACATTTGAAGAGTTTACTAACTAGTAGTACTTCTGCAGAATGCTTATTGGATCCCAGGCTAGCTTCACTGAGAATGAGGGGCTTTTTCTGCTCTTACTATGTCAATATTTGATTGAATTTTAGGCCCCCTTTCAGAAAGGACATAAGCTGATGTCTTTCAGTGTATGAGTTGCCCTGTTTATGTTTTCATTTCATGTCATGGTTTTGCAGGGGCTTACTCTTTAATGAACATTAAGAGAAGCAAACTCTAAAAAGCATTTCTGATGAAAGCAATAAGACTGTTATCTTTCCTTCTCGCCTCTCTCCATGTTGATGCTACGCTTCAAGCAAAAGATCTAGCAGTATGCTTCTCTCTAATACCTGCTAAGGGTGAAGACATATGCTACAACCGAGGTAGACAGCTTTCTTGTGTCAGGGGACAATCCTTTTTGTTTCTTCTTCACCCTTGTGCATGCTTCCCCTTAATTCCAGCCACATGGTCCCACCCTCTCCTGGGCATTCACTCTTGTGCTGTCAAGCTGGTTGCAGAGTCTGTTCAGTTCATTAATCTGGCAGAAAAACATTGTGCTTTTTGGTGGTGGTGGTGGTTTTGCAAGAGCAATGTTCTCCTGCGTTACCGCACTCAACAGCTTGACAAAGGTTCTGACACCATGCACAAAGCTGGCATGAGCGGGGACAGCACAGGAACGGGCTGCATGGCTGGGGGTAAGGGGAAACCTCCTTTCGCTGACAGCAAGCCACGCTGCATCTGAGCTGTAGTTGCATTTATCTACAGCAAAGCCAGCAAAGATTAACTACTCTTGGATTATGACCTTAGTAAGGCTTGAAGTTAGAGTAAGCCAGGAAGTCAATTTTAAACAAAAGAAACATTTCAGGCCTCTTAGAATCATAGAATCACTTTGGTTGGAAAAGCCCTTTGAGATCATCAAGTCCAACCTTTAACCTAACCCTGCCATCCCACCACTAAACCCTGTCCCTAAGCACCTCATCTATCCTTCTTTTAAATCCCTCCAGGGATGAGGATTCTACCCCCTCCCTGGGCAGCCCATTCCAGAGCCTGACAGCCCTTTCAGTGAAGAAGTTTTTCCTAATGTCCAACCTAAACCTGCCCTGGTGCAACTTCAGACCATTCCCCCTCGTCCTATCATCTGTTCCCAGGGAGAAGAGGCCGACCCCCACCTCACTGCCCCCTCCTGTCAGGCAGTTGTAGAGGGCGATCAGGTCTCCCCTCAGCCTCCTCTTCTCCAGACTAAACAACCCCAGTTCCCTCAGCCGCTCCTCGTATGACTTGTGTTCCAGACCCCTCACCAGCTTTGTTGCTTTCCTCTGGACATGTTCCAGCATGGATCCCATGTGAAAAAGACAAATTCTTTGAGAAGCTGGCATCAGTGATAATGTGGCCTATATTGTTACGTATTTAGCTTAATATTTTTTAAAGTAAGTATTGCATATTATGTGGCCTTCTTGTCTTCTAAGATTCTAAAATCAGTCAGTTATCTTGTATTTATCAATTTACTTTTTTAAAATCGATCAGGAGTAAGGCTGAAATCTAAACGACCTTTTTGGCTTATGCCATTTACCATCCCTGCTGTAGTTTATATGGATAACCTTGGGGGTTGGACGAGATGACCTCTAGGGATCCCTTCCAACCCAAAACATTCTGTGATTCTAACCTCAAAGTTTATGGCTCTTCCTTTTCAGCCTTCATGCACATTCTGCCTCCCCAAGAGAAAAAAAAGAAAAGAAAAAGCTCTTTGGAAGTAACTAATACAAAATGTTTACCTATCTTTTGCTTGACGATTGAAGAATAGTTGAAACTTGCAGGGCATGTTTTTCAGCTTGTAAAGGTTAATGAAAGAAGGGTACCGATTCCCTTTACAAAGAACTCTTTTCCCCAAGGGGTTTAGTCCTGCTTTCAAGTTAAAATGCTGCAACAAGTTGAAGTATAAACCAGTTAACACCGTTTCTGCAGGGAGTATGAGGCAATAGTAGTAGGGATAGCTTGGAAAATAAAATTATGTATTCAAGGAAATCACGGTTAGTTTTGGCCCTCATTGGGCCTCCCAGTATTTTTCAGTTGACCTTCTTGCAGTAGCATATGGCTAGTTGAAGAAACCACCAGACCGAAATTTTGTAGATCAATATTCTTAGCAGCTGTTAGAAATATGATACTTGAGATTTATGGGGGTTTTTTGCAATATCTGTGTATGGAATAAATCCCATGTCTCTGCTTTGTTTCCAGTAAAAATTAACAATATGTCAAAAACAATTTTGAGAAGTTACCTTGAAGCTTGAGCTTGGTGGTGGTTTGGCATTGGAAGCCGCTTTTGCAGTGATGTGCTAAATGTGTTCTGGAGGAGATTCTTAGGTTCAGGGGTCTGCTTGGAGGTTTTGATTTGCATGGCTTTATGTGGAGCTGTTTAGTTTAAAACAGAATAGCAAGCTCAGAGGAACCTTTCAGTATATTTGCTGTCTGAGGAGTAGTAGATTTTCATAGAGGTTTTAGAATTATATATATATGTGTATATATATTTATATGTGTATATATATAAAGCCTGAATTGTTTGACTCTTTTTTTCCTTCTCTGTAGATCTTGTTTTGCATGTCTTACTAGTGGGAAAATAAGAGCAGAGACAGACACCAATGTATAGGCATGTGCACAGATGCAATAATACAAAATATTGCAGATGAAGAAATGTTGACATAAACATCAAAGTTTGTAAAGCTCCAGGGATATTTACCTCAAATACAACCCCTGCAGACAGTATGAACTTATAACTACTTGTATGTGAAATAAGCAGATTGCAGTTGGGGTTGAATTTTTCTGTTTTCTCATACAGGAAAATTGCCTTTCATATCACTTGTATAGAAAATACTTTAATTTTGTAATTCTAGGTGGCTCTTGGGGACCTGACACAAAGGAAGACACACTGTGTGTGTTCACAATGTGAAATTTCTTAGAAGGCAGGGTTCTTAATCCAGGGCTTGGATCATGTTCCAAACTTCTAACTCAAACCTGTTTTTTCCTCCTCTGGACTTTTTTTAAGTGGATCCATGGTTGTTACTGATCCATACACATCATGTTTAGTTTACAGACGGCGTTTCAATTTGACTTTTGTAAAATTGTGTCCTGCACTTCTTCAGGTGAGACTTCACCTTTTGGATCCAACTAGGCTCCTCCTAGATGCTGATTCGACTTTCAAGTGTAAAATGTTTGCTGACTCAATTATTTGTCTTACCTATCTCTCTCTAATGGTAGTTAATTTTTTTTTGCTGTGCTTTCTTCACCAAGTCATTATATAACTTCAATATGCAGTCAAAACACCAGGCTTTTAACATGAAAAATGCAGTAAGTGTTAGTCACTTGTCATCACCTGCTTGAACAGGTTTTTATGGGAATGGGAGGTTTCTTATCATGAAAAAAACCAACAGCAATATATAAGCCAGAATTTGATTCTGGCCCTCTGAGCAAGATACCTTTCTTTAGATAAAGTATTTTTTTGTTTGTTTAAAATTAACTTATTAGAATTTATACTTTAATGTTTATCCACCTTAAAAAAAAAAAAAAATTGAAACAGTGGATGCTTATAGAAAAACAGGTGTGCTTGGCTTTCTGTGCCTGTCAGAACAAAGAGCAGACCTTACCCTTCTTCGACAGCAAGCCCCGAGGTCAGCAGGTATGTCTCCTGTTTTCTTGACCGCACTACACCAAGCTACAGACTATTGCTCTATTGTCAATATGATGCAGTGATCCTCTAAAAACCAAAGCCTTTCTTGAAATGGAGGGTATATTTTTGCTGTACAGTCATGCAGCCGATGCAAAGATACTTTCATAATCTCTAAATCAAGAGCCAGAGAAGGATGTCCAGAATTAGCCCGTGTAGCTACACTGATTACACTGATTGCAGTCTTGACATGTGCCTGTTGTCTTGTCATGGGCAGACGCACCCTCAGCATGCGAAGGTGGTTCTTATTATTTTAAAAAAACCAAAAAACCAAAAAACCAAGACAAACCAACACTCAAACCAAAGAAACAAACCTTGATTTACCACTGTATTTTAACCTGATTAACTCGGTGTCATTACGGAGAGCATGGCATTTTCAACAAGGCCAGTAATCTCCATCTCAGTTTTGTTCTTTTGTGGATCGCTTTTGGATTATATTTACTATGACCTTCCATTCTGCTCTTTCATATCTGCTTCTAGAGTTGGGCTTTGTGTGGACAGAAGGTAGAAACAGTATATACTGAAAGTAGGAATATGCATAAACAGCATGTGGCATGGTTTGTGTGTTGTGGATTGTTGGAATAGCTCTGTGCCAATTCATCAACAATAATTTGTGCATATTAATATATTTGGATGCATTTAATTTCATTGGCAGTTAGCCTACTCCTTAAGTTATTAATTTGTGAAATCTGTTTTGAGGAAGGGTAGAAACTTGTAGGCAGCATATGGTGTGATATTGGGGGGAAAGGACGGCTGCGGGTGTGAATTTTATTTTGTCAGTTTAGTGGGAGTACCTCTTGTTCTTTAAAGATGCCATCTGCACAGGATTCTCACTGTAAGTCTTATGCTTCTGTGCAGATCATGCAAGATCTCACTGAGCTTTTAAGTTTGGATGCTTTGGGGGAGGGCAAAGAGAATATTTTATTCTGTGCCACCTTTTTGAAGTATTTTATTTTGTATAAAAGCTTTTTTTCTTTGCTATCAAGTTGCCGTATAAAAATTCCATGAAAGGTCTACAGCTTAACTAGCTTTTAAAGGTTAGTTGTCATGATGCTCCGTATCGATCATTCGGTCATTTTTGACACAGTTCCTGGGTTTTGCCTACTACTGTTCTTTTTTGACGTTGGGGGTCTTCTATCTGCTCTCCCTGACCTTCCTGCAATTACCAGATCAATCATTATTTTCACACTCTGGTTCATAGGACTTTGCTTTAAACTTTGCTTTGTAGGGCGTGTGAGACACGGCAGCTCCTGCTTCGGTTATATGGTTGCTTTAGGAGCTTCTCCATACCTTTATTCAACTTCTTTAAATTCATTCAGCTCTGTATATCTGAGCGTACAACGAGCACTGCAGTTGTAAGGGGTGTGGGTTCATTGTTCAGCTGAGGCATTTTGTGCAATGCATACGCGGCATTTCATGTCGTGCTTTCTGCTGTGCAGAAATAGGCACCTTTTTGTTTCTCTAGATGTGACGTGTGCTTGGAGTACGTTGTGTTTCATCTTCTCCCAGCCGACTGATCTTCAGGTGTTACAGCGATCAGCTCATCAAATCTATTACCAAGTGTCAAAGCATTGTGTGATTATTTCCAGTGCCGTATGTGAAAGATGTTTTCTTCTATTGCGTGTTCTGAAAATTTGAGATCCAGATTGTATGTATGCATTCCCCAGTGTGTTCGCTCACTGCTCAGAGATCCTGACAGAGATTGGATCAGGTTGAAGCACAACAGACAAAATTTGTTCAGTGGGTCTTGATATGCCAAGATAGAAATTCAGAGAAGTTTGGTATGAGTTCTGCTGCAGAACTTAATGTCTTTTTCTGTCTTACTCATTTCAGCTGAGAATATCAAACAGAGAGAGATGATTCCCATAGATGATTACATGCTGTATAGCTTTCTCGTTTTGAGAACATGATGCATTGGTTTCTTCTTGAGACACCTGAGGGAAAAATGATTTTGTGATGCAGATGGTCAGTAAAAATGCTGAAGATAAGAAAATATGGATATAAAAACTATGGATATAAAACCTGATGTTTTCCATATTCTTGAAGGAAAAAAAAGGCAGGCTTTTATTTGCAGAGTGCTCTCTGGGCCTCTTCCTGCTAGGTGACTTACCAAAAGGTTCAAAACTAATCTTGCATATTGCAGAGATCCGTGGCTTTAGCTCCCCTTTCCCCTCCTGCGCCACATTTATTTAAAACTTAAGCTTGGCTATGGGAGACAGTAAATTCATATAGATGCCTGTACTGGAACACTTCAGAATACGAGTATATCAGGAGATATTGCAAGACCTCATCACTGGAGAGTCTTAAGAACAATTCAGGGAAACATTTGTCAGGAATAATATAGGCAGTGTTAATTCTGCTCGGAGATAGAGGGCTGGACCAGGTGACTTCTCAAGATTATCTACAGCTATGTTTCCTGTGATTTTAATGGAAGATTCAATGCACTTTTCAGTGGTTTGGTCAAAAGCGTTCACTTTGTTTTGGGAGCATGTTTCTTAATTTAAATTCACAGGGAAAAAATACTTGCAAGTCCCTCGTCTTGCTTGAAACAGCTTCTCTATTTACACAGGCTATATGAAAAATTAACCTTAAGAGGTTTGTTTGTTTGTATTGCCAGACATTTTAGGAATGCTGACTCATTTTGCCAGGCTGAGGGTGTGCACGCACGAGCAAATGACCATCATCAAATCAGAAGGATGAGAACTTAAAGGACATTGAGTGTTCCTGCCTTGTCTGTGTGCTTGGTCTTAACCCAAGCATACAGTTACTGCAAAGAAAATGACAGGTTGTAACCTCACAGCCTGGCTTATCATGCCCACACTGTTAAGAGATCACTTGCCTCGTTTGAAGTGCTTTAAGCCTGGAGAAACAGAAATAAAAATAAGCTTAATTAGTCAGTACTCTTCTGGAGAATCATTGGCACACAGTGCTTGCACACCACTGAAGTCACAAAGTATCTACAGGTAAATGAAATAATAGCAAATGTGCCCAAGGGCAAAGAAAGGGAACTCCTCTGGGCTGTGAAATGGTTCATGTTTTGGCATCATTAGTTCGTGAATGGGTTCAAAGATGTACAAACTGTACGTGTAGCATGGAGAGCACTTTCTGTGTCTGGCACGCTGTGTACGCTTGGGAATCATTGTCTGGTTTGTGGGTTTTGTTTCATCTGTGCAATGATAATCTAAAATGCTGCACTTTTTTTTTTATTTGATCATACTCTTGGTAACTCCTTTGATCCATTTGCTCCAAGGATGTGACTTGACCATAGCTTTTTCCAACAATATGTGTCCGAATAGCATGTGCGGAAAGGCTGATGTGTTGCTCTGAGGAAGAATCTACAGTAAAGCCTTCTTTGGTAGTCATCGCTTAGAGATGTGCATTTTTCTCCCAAATCTGGCAAAGTTCAGGATACCCTTCCTTGAATCTTATCTCCATTTATTGCTGTCACTTCCATACCATTACTAGAAATTCTTTACTTAAATAAGCTACAAACGTGTATCTTTAGTTCTGTGTTGTTAAAATGTTGAATGTGATCACTTTTAATTGAAGGTACAGCCTGATACGGGGGCGCTGCAGAGCTCCACCAGAATTGCTACATAGCACTGCTGATAGCTGCAAACTTAAATTTTTCTTGATCCATACTCGGAGGTATGAAGCAAAGGAAATGAAGTACCGGATCCAGGAGATCTTTGCATTACCCTGTGACTCTTTTTTGCATTACTAAAATGAATGAATGATGCATTGAGCCACAAATGAAAAAGCTCATAAGCAGAATGCCTGTGTAGTCTAAAAATGACACTGAAGATCGTTAGCAGCCCTGACTCCAGCAGCAGCTGGTACCTGTTCTCCATCCCTTCCTGAGTGGCGGCGGAGCAGTTAATTTTGTTTTCCAGGGCCGCGTGGTAGGAATAGGGATACAGGCATTAGGGCTATGGCTGTTTTGCTACCCATCCTCTGTGGCTTTTGGACAACTGCCTGGAAGTTTGTAACAACAGAGGGGATACGAGGGCTGGCTGTCTCTGAGAGAGAGTGAGACCGACAGTTCCTGCATCCCTCCCTCATTCTGGCACCGGCCTTTTGTCCTGACCCACGGTGAGCTGTGTGAACCTGCTCAAACAGGTCAAAGACTCGTCACTGCTTGCAAGCGATGAGTTCATCCCCTCAAGGTGAGACTACTTCTTTCTGATAGATGGGCAAGGTGAACCAATTCACCGTGGAGTCAAGCAGATGCCAGCTCAGTGCAAGGGGAACAGCCCTTTTGGCATCAGCGAGCTGTTAGATGGGCTTCACTGTCGTGTGAAAATGCCCTCACCTTCCCCCTCCCTGTCAAAGCTGGTTCATGGGGTTTGTATCATGCTGTAATATTAATCTGGATGTGTGAACAGTCATGGGATGGAAGAGTGGAGGGGGTGTTACCCACTTCTTCTGAGTCAGGGTCAATGTACTGGGCCATTCTTGATGGCTGACAGAGCTGCTTTTGGAACCATTCCAACAACCGGGAGTCCCAAACTCCCTTGTTGCAATGTTTTCTAACTGTGAGACAATTATTTTTAATACCTAATTAAATTTCACTTCTTGTGAGCTCAGTCTTTTTTTTTTTATTATTATATCTTCAGTAGGCCACAAGAGTTAATTACAGTCCTCTTTGCAGTGGCCTGTAACATACTTGCAAATTGTCAGCCTGGCTGTTCCTCCATCAGGACTATCTTTTTTTTTTTTTTAAATTAATTAACTCCAACCAGTGGGTTCTTCAGTTGTTTCTCCAGTCTCAAATACTAATTTCATGCAAATTTTCATTCATGTTCTTGACTTCTGCCCAGTTTGCATCTATCTCTGTTAAAATAGGTGCTCAATTCCAGACATTATCCAGCTGAGGTTTTCCTGTCACCAGGGCAGAATAATTACCTCCCAGGCCTTCTCATATTCCTGTTATGTTTGTGTCACAACTACAGCACAATATTAAGTCATTTAGATTGAGCTGCTATAGCCATTGCTCCTTATTGTGTGTTTGTCCATTTAATTTTTCTTGTTTCCTACTTCACAATTGTTTTTATTGAATTTAATTGATTTCAGATAGTTTCTCCCATTTAACAAGTCGCTCTTGAATTATCATTCTATCTTCTGGTTGCGTTTGCACTACCTTGATGTAGTTTGTCCCTTCCGTAAGTACATATCATGTGATGTCACTGAAGCTATCGAAATAAAAATAGTGAATGCAATCAATTTCATGTTAACTAAGAGGGGTGGGGGTAAACTAAATGCTGGAAAAACATTATTGGTTTCTTGAGCCACACTAAGTCAATGCAAATTCAGCTTAGGCTGGGAGCAGCATGAATGTGCGCAGTGTCGGCGTGGGTCCTGTAAACAGTACAAGCACGTTCACGTGGCCCTGTGCCCGAGGTAACGAGCCTTCCAAGAAGTACTGGGGAATGCAGTGCAGAGGCACTAAATCTGGTTGCATAAAGAATGTAACCACATTTACTTGGTCTGGACTACTTAATCTCGCCTGTACAGAACCGGTGGTGGTGTTTTCCCATTGTGATGTGGATGAACTAGATCATCCTCATAGATACACTGGAAAATATGTTTGTATCTGCTGAATAGATGCTACCAACATCGCTGTGCATATTTATGTTTAATGTAGGTAGTTTAATATAGGTAGGTTGCTACCTACTGGTAACTTTTGAAGGTTTTTTGGATATTTTAAGGGAGAAAAAGAGTAAAAATGACTTTTGAATGGCAATTCTAACACAACATAAAAAAGGATAAATCCAGAAAGTCTTCTGTGAATGTTGAAGTCACTCCAGAACTGCCCAGTTGCAAACAAATATGCCAGAAATTTCTGAAAAAAAAAAAGACTTTGAGTTGTCACGTGAACTTGAATGAAGTACTTGAGCATGCATTTAAGTGCCGCATTTAAGTCGTAACACTTAACGTGAGATTGTCCTTACAGACGACAAAACTGGGGAATATGAACTGACATGTTGTTTGGGGTTTTTCTGAACCACTTGGTAATCCAAAAGGTAGGGAATTGACTCTTTTTTTTTTTTTTTTTCTAAAAGTAAAACCACTGTTGGCCAGTAAGGAGTACCTCAACGAAAATAAGTAAATGGCAGAGCATCAAGTTAAGGCCACAGCTTGCATTCAGGATATATTTCCCATGGTTTGGTTTGGTTTTTTTTTTTTTTTTGAGTTGTCAGTTACTCAGCTATAGAGCAAATTGTGTCTGGTTAATTTATTTAAATGGACTGACCAACTCATCTTCGTCTCAGGGTGAGGTTGTGTTAATAGGTAAACAGATCAGTAGTGAGGATGCTTATTCTGTGCAGCAGTGACATACCGAAACTAAGAACTCCTGGATTTAGGTGATTCATCCATCTAAATAGTCTTTGTCTTTGGGTGCTGGAGATACATACAAGGGGAGATACTTCCTTTCTGGTTCTTTCAACAGTTAATGATGTTGCTATCATACATACAAGGGGAGATACTTCCTATATTCTGGTTCTTTCAACAGTTAATGATGTTGCTATTTCACATGCCGTTCGTGGCATATACTACTTTCCTCTGGTGTATCATCTTTCGTAGCTGGACTCTGGGATTTTCAACTGAAAACAAACTCAAGGACAGTTTCCTTTTGTACACATAAGCAAACTTTTGTCTATTGAGCAATCTATTTCAGTAGTAATGGAAAAAATGCAGCGATCTGGAATACTTTTGCTAGGAATTGGAATGTTAAAGATGGCTTTTCATTTAGAATGCAAATATTTCTTTTTCCTAAGATACGTATTATTTTTTTTTTCCTTCCAGAAAGCCTTTCTGATGTAATTGCCTTTCTGCCTGGGTAAACTTGTAGTTCATGGCACAATGTATAATGCAGCATATCTAAAATAGTCCTACAATTTCTTTTTTCTCTATTAACAGGAGTTGCTCTTCATAGTCTTTATACTGACTGGTTCTGTTTTCGGCATCTTCCATATTTTAAATTCGTTTTCTTAAGCACCTTGGCTCTTTATGTTAGAGTCTCCCAGAAGGGGTGGTGGTGGGAGGACACACGGTCAGTATGTATAAGGGAGAAAACCCACCTCGTTCTTCTTTTGTGTTTGGATAGGGTAAGCAGTGGCAATAAGTACAGATAAACTTAGTTTCTGTTCTAATCCCGGTACTCTACAGAATGGGTTAATTTATGGTTTCCCCGAATTACATGTGCACAAGTCAGATATTTAAACTAAAGAATGTGTCCTTCAACTGCACCGGAGTGTGTGTGTGTGTGTCTCTTGGGGCTTCTGGGTGGGAGGGGCTGGCTTTTTATTTGACTCCTGTCAGTGGCAAATGAAAATATTGGTGATTAAAACTGGAAAAAGAAATCCAAATTTGTATAATTATTATCTAAATACAATGTACTCTGTCACCCTCCCTACCTCCAGAAACTGCAGGATTCAACGTGGCCTGTTCCTAAAGGAATCTTAATGCACACACATATATACATGATATTTGATAGGTATTTTTAGGTAATAGAATAAATAACACAGGAAAATATTTATATTAATATATAGAATGTAACTTATATAGAAAAATTGAAAACGTGTATCACAAATCTCTTTTTATAAGTTAAGAAATACTGCTCTACAACTCTATTCTGTCTTGTGATTTAAAAGGCTTTGCTTAAAAGTTGGGTAGAGCAGAGGAGTGAGTGAAGTTCTCCAGGTTGTGCCTCTTGGTGATTGAAAAGCTTGAGGGGGCTGTGAGGGCGGGTGGGTGGCGGTAGTGGTGTAGCTCAAGAAAGGTGCTTTGTTTTGGAAGGGATTTATGGTGATCCAAAATGAGCAATGACTAACCCGGCAGCCTTGAATAACTAGAGAAAAGCAGCCAAGTCAGAAAAATAAACACAGGAACTGC
>NW_009260696.1:2467648-2500400 GCF_000687185.1 Egretta garzetta
AACCCAAAGGGGAGAGATTATTGTCCTGAGTGTTCATCTTAATTTCTTTGATCTGTCATGTAATCCCTTGCTGACTATTTCTGTCAAAAATACTTTAAGAAAGATTTACTGATTAGCCAATCCGAACCAATGAATCGGTTTGGAGAGCACTTACTCGAGCAGTTGCCCCAATTTATCTGCTGGGGATCCTTAAGCAGTCTAGTTTATAACCTCCTGGTACTGATCAGCTGCAGGACAGAGCAGGATGCGTTTGAGGAAGAGCCCATGGTGATTTGGGAAGGCAGTTTCAGTGGGAGGTCAAAGTGCTAAGCCTGGGAGATGAGAGAGGGTCAGGGCGACGAAAAGATGCAATGGTAAGGAGCCTGGAGCTGCAGCCTTAATGTCCTTGATCTTGCTGCTCGGCACTGCTCAGAGAGGGTGGTCTCATCATCTTTGTAGTGTTCTTTAATGTTTATAGGGTTTGCTCTTGTTAGGGGAGCTCCTGAAATATTTTTATGGTTTGTTCATTTTTTTTTTATGTATCTGGATCTCACCACACCTGTTTCATTCATTTAACTGAATTGTTTTAGTCTAGTCTTCCGAAGCCACACACCCATTTTCCCTTCCTAATACTTCCCTTTCTGTTTAGTGAGAGGTTTTTTCTGTAGCTTGGTGACTTAGATAAAACCAAGAAAGGTTCAGTGTAGGGATGCACAGTGTTTTCAAGCTTAGCCTCTTGCAAATGTCTGTAGTCTTGCTTGCAACTCAGCTGTAACTGCTCAGCATCTTGAATGGTTCATATTATTTTAGCATTATGCACTTTCTTTATCAAGTTTCTTCTGCATTTTGTATCTCCTAAATTTTTACCCTTTTTGGAAATCCTTTTGGATTGACAGAATAGTTTTGCCATTGTGCAGGCTTTTTTCTTGAACAGCTATGTTTACCACTGCTGCAGTAGCTTACTCCTGTTGTAGGTATCTGGCAGGCCCACTATTAACTGATTTGGGGGGGAGAGGGGTGTCAAAAGTGTATAATAAGAATAACAATATCTGACAAAGATGACTATTGACTTCGTGAAGGAACTCTTTTCAGGGTTTAATGTCTGTTGAAGTGTCCGCTCACCAGCAGTAAGACTGCAAGTCCACCTATGCCTGCCTAAGAGGCTCACCACGAAGTTGAAAGTTCTCCTGCATTGCTGTTGCTGACTGTATGGTCTCAGCCCCGGGGTCATGAGAGACCACCTTCATTCCACTTGAACAGCAAATTGTGTGCGAGTATGTCATTTTCCACGAAATCATTGCTCTGTGGGTATACATACTCGCACACAATTTGCTGTTCATTTTCCACGAAATCATTGCTCTGTGGGTATAGCCTTTAACTTGATTCTAGGCAGAGCGTGTTCGTGTCAGGGTTATTTTTAGTAGGTTTTGACCATACTCTGAACTTCATAGATGTTTCAAAGTTTGTACTTGCATAACTTTTTTGCTTAAATTCTTAAGCTCACTATATCTTCCTGGAGTGGTACTGCTGATGTGGCCTAAAAAACATCAGAATATTGTGTGGGCATTTTTATTAACTCTTGAAATATATGCAAAAGTGGGTGGGGAAATCCCCAAACGTTTCATACGCTTCTATTCTGTATGTGCTCCTCTAACAGGCACTGGAACCAAAGCCCTCCTGGTTGCTGCAGGCTTCCTCCTAGCAAAGCGTTACGGTGTAGCTGCTGGCAGGTGTTTCAGTTCAGCCATGTACCAGGTCACATAAGTTTTCCATCCGTCAAAGCTTTCTGGGGTCTCTGTTATTTTTGAACATTTCTGAATATTATTTTTGCAGTGCTTAAAAATCAGCCAAACAAACCCCACGGTTTCTGTCTTCATACCTTTCTGCGATATGAAGGCATAATTCCTAAATGCAGTGGCTTACTAATGGAGGAATAAATTCATGGTTTTGCCTTATGTCTTAGAAGGGGTGGAAAAAGTACAAGACGTGGTTGGCAGGACTCGGGTGAATTTCAAGATAACTTTTGAGAATTTTATGTTGAAATTTCCCTATTAAAATATGAGCTTAACGTGGTCCAACTGTTTGCTTGTACCCTTTAGGAGTAAACAAAGGAAAAGAAGTTCATTCTTTACAAATTCTAAAGCAAGGCTATGAAAGTGTTTGAATTTTAAGAATACAACTTGCACGTTTTTGGAAACTCAGATTGTGCTCAAAAACCTTTCCCTCTTCTCCCCCCCCCCAATTATTTTTCTTTTAATGGTAGATTACATGCTGTGTGTTTGGTGGTAGAGATGTTGAATTGTTAAGTTAGTTTTTAAGATGATGTGGTTGAAATTTTTTCATTTAACTTGGCTGCAGTAAAAGTTTATGTAGCTTTTTCTTAGACTGTTGTCAAAATAATTTAATACCCGAGTGTGTCATTGCTAAGTTTGCAAAAAATGTTCTGTAAAAACCTCTGAAAAAACCTTTTCTAATAAATCCGGCTCGGTATTTCTGCTTCTGCAGTTATATGTGGGTTTCATGCAGCCACTGAGAAAGGATGCTTCAGCTGATGTGGAACAAATTCACCAAAACTGCATGGTTCTTTTTTTTTTGATAATTCACATGATCGCTACTGTCACAGAATGTCATGCTTTTCCCTGTGCAGACTTGTAATTTCATGTATCTGCATACTGTTGCTTTCTGAAATGAGTAGGTTTTTTGTCTTTCTCCCAAAAGGGATTATCTTTTGTGAATAATTGCTGTCGCTAACCCTATTAGCAAAACTATGCTCCTTCGGGCACGCAAGTGGAACAGTAGTGTATTGGCCTGGCTGGGGCCAGTGTTTGTAACAGATGCATTCTGGTAACGTATGGTATGGTTTGCACCTGAAACTCAGGAGCTGAGCTAGAATTTGGTTTTAGTTTGAGGTGCTAAGTAGGGCAGTTGTCCCTTGAAATACATTTTCAGAAAGATGCTCTTAAATGATGTTGCAATTCCTGTTAATGAACAGAGGATGAAAACCCAAAATTGTTCTAGAAATCTTCATTGCCATGCTATACTGTTTCCAAGGGTTGTGTTGAAGTTTCTTAAAATATTTCAGTGAGCACTTCCTCAGCTTGCACAGATTTCTGATACTGTCTGATGGAGCTTCAAGGAAACATCAACACCACGTGGGGAACTGGGAGGGTGGGGGGTAGGGGACAAAAAATTGCTCTAAGTTGTTGCCAACCTGTGTTTAATGTGAAAAGGATCTCAAGCTGGCTGTGCTTTAGCGCATCGGAATGATTTCCTGATTGACTCATGAAGTTGCATTCTATGTTCTTACTTCCAGAACCTTCATTCAAATAAATCGCAGTTTCTGTGTGGTAATATTTGTTTAGACTGGCTTGTCTGCTGTCTTTCCTATCCCAGCACGAAGCCTAGTTTTAGAGACAAACAGAATCTCTTCCAGGAGAGCAAGATAGGCACCTGGTTGGTTTTTCTGTATTTTGTATTCATGTGTGGTCCTCTCATTTCCCTGCTTCTCCACCTGTAATAGCTGTACAGTTGCATTTCACAGAGAAGTGGAATTTCCTTATCTTGTTTTGGTTTTTTCATCTTGCCTGTGTGGGTGGACTTGCAGAACCAGTGTTCTAGATCTCCCTGCATCACAACAAGCATCGTTGCCCAGTGTTGCAGATCTATTA
The DNA here is from genome assembly GCF_000687185.1 of Egretta garzetta. Lineage (NCBI taxonomy): Eukaryota > Metazoa > Chordata > Aves > Pelecaniformes > Ardeidae > Egretta > Egretta garzetta. The sequence goes on from NW_009260696.1 coordinate 2,471,296, forward strand.
CTTTGAGCATTTGAAAAAACAAAACCCGTTACTGGAAGAAGAATGAAGAACTGAAGCTGACAAAGGTAAGCCAGCTGCTTAGAACCTAGTTTTGAGACCAAATGTACAAAGGATGTCCCGGGTACCTGGGATTTCCAGGATTTACTTGTGTTCAAGGCATTGCAGAAGTAGATTTCCTGCTGCTTTGCTCGCACCCTGCCTGCCCAGCATGTGACAGAATGAGGGTAGCGGTCATACACCGTGCATGATGTTTAAAGGGTATTTTCTTTTTTATGATTATACCATATGTGACAATTTTGTCTTGACGGCAATATTAACTTATTCCAATATTTATATCAGCAAGGTTCAGAAGTATAACAATGCTTTTCTGCTAAGTACACTTACCAGTGGAGCACGCATCTGTGTATAAGAGTAGATTAAGTATCTCACCGGTTGCTCTTGCTCATTTCAAGAAACAGTTCGTAAGAAACAGAAATAAAGAATGCTATGAAGCACAGCAGAAGTCTGCAAAATAACACAGCTTTATTACTAGAGGTTGGATCCTGTTGGCAGCCCTTAGACAGTCGGCCCACCACCCCTCTGTACAAATCCTGTCCACTGATGAGATGCTAGTGGAGGCAACTGTTGATGCTAGCAAAAGTGGACTGCTGCATTTGGGGTTTTGGCACATTATTTTTCTATTAATTTATGATCCACATGGTGCAATGCTTGACTATTCCAGTTAAATACTGGCAGGCTTTATTAATGGGGAGGGAATAGGTGTGGCAGACACAAGTCTCTTACATTCTTAGTATTTTATTGACCAGAATGCCGTATGGGCTTTAATTTTTAGCTGTTTTTCTTTCTGTCAGCTCTTTAGTTGACGTACATCAAATTTTGATGTTTTCCAAGGTGCTGCAATTTGTTACGCAGTATCTTAGCTGTAGTTCAGTGCCTCATGCCTGCTTCATGTCAAACTTCAGTTTTAAGAGCTAGTATAGCAGCTGCAGTCATGGCTACCTCAAGGATAAGACTGATGTGTGCTCCTTTACATTTTTCGCTTTTCAGCCAAGTAAGTTCTCATGTTTTGATACGTTCACCACTTTCTCATTTTTATTAGGGTTTTTGGAGTATTCACCTTTCAGCCTTGTCTGTTTTGCAGGTTACTTTGTCTCAGTCCGTTCAAGTGAAATCCTTGCATATGAAGCGCTCCGTTCAGACCTATGAAAAACTGACCCCAAAAGAACCATGCAAGCAGAGTAAACCAAGAGAGCCTTTCGCGTTTGACGCCTGTAACTAGTCTTCTGGTGGCAACTTTGAGGAAGATTTGATTCTTGTGGTCACAGGGAAAGAAGGTCCAGCCACAGGCATGTAATAAATGATGCTTAATAAATGATTCCAAAAAGCTGCCTTTATGTGTTTGCTTTTACTTGTGATTGCTCAATTAGATATTGGAAAGAAAAGCGGTAGGGTGAGTCTCTAGATGTGCTACTGGTTTTCTGCCCTGTGCGGGCTGACTTGGAGTTCTGGCGCTAACCAGAGGGACCAAAAGGTTTTCCAGAGAGAAATAGGGAGACGTTCTTCTGCCTCTCAAAATACCCTGGTGCATCCTTGGCCTGTCCAGGGAGCCTTACAGGTTTCTGTTTGCAGAGTCTGTGATTTTTAAATAAAACCAGTAAGTTTTAAACGGAAGATACAGGGGAGAGGTAGGCAAGGGGTACCAACCAAACATTTCTCCGCTTGCACAGTATGAAGACCTTTCTGTTGTGACATTGTTTGCAGAGACACGAAGACCGGGGATTAAAATAGGATTGTGTACAAAGTTGAAGTATCACACCGTATTTCAAGCTGCTACAACAAATTAACTATTTAACACTTTGCTAATGTTGCCTCCCAGCCTGAAAATAAAGCAAATAATTGCAATCAGCTTTCTGCCCATTAGAAGTTAACTCTGCTATAATGAGAAACTTTGTCCGGCACTTTGAGTAAACAGAAGCAACAGGAAAGCTGTTGGAAGGAGGATGGTGTTGCATTAGATACAGGGAAGAAAATTTGAGGGCTCCGTGTCCGTCGCCTACAGCTCCGTATTCAGTTCAAGCTGATGTAGTGCCGTTTCTCTCTGGTAACATAGCAACTGGACCACACCTCCTCCGGCTGAAAGATGCTAAAGAGCCCTTTGAGCACTATCTGGTGTACTGCAAGGGAACTGCACCATTTTTAATTACCACAGCATTGCCAGCTGGTACTTTTTTTTTATTTTTCCCCCATGGAATGGCAAGGAAATTCTTCGTTCTCTGTAAAGTAATCCTGGTTTTTTGTTCACCGTTTGTGTAGTAATCCCATTTATATTGCAGAAGAGGACTATGTTAATTTTAAATTAATGCCAGAATTGTATCTATCCATGCATTTTATCTTGTTTCAAAGTAAGTTTTTGATTAAAAATAAGCATTCTCGTCCACCTGATGCTCTTCTCATTTAGCACTCCTGTATGGTGGTATTATGTTAACATTTTGGAAGAATACTCAAGGATTTGAGCATGTTTTTCTTCTCACTTAGACTTTGCAAATGACTGAAAAGCTTTCCCCACTCCTAACCTCTCTTCTGTTGTGCAACAAAAGAGCTTTCCTTTAAGCATCTTGGTTTCCAAGCACAAGAAATCGTCTCTGGGCATTACTGAACGTTTGACTTAAGGTGTGATGAATCCTCTTATGCCAAGTTGAATTTTTTGATGTATACTGTAGATTAATGTTTAACTTAGCTAAAACAAGTACGGAAGGAGTATTGCTCTGAGTTTCTCTTTAAGGTTGTCTTGTTCGGATCCTGGGTTTTATACAAAAAAAAAGGATATGCTAAGTCTGCATTGGATGTCACAGCCTGACTTTGTTTTCTCAAGGCTGTTTCCTTTGCTGCCTGTCTTAGATGATTGTTGCATTATAAAAGTACAAAAACCTTATTCTGGCTTCATGACCTGCATGAGGGAAAGCCTTTTAAACTACCTGAGAACTTATTTATTGTTTTATTTATATGTATTGGTTCATACTATAGTGACTTAACCAGTTGTTATTGCACTTTGGTATCAGCTTGGGGAGGGGATGGGTTTTGGTGACGTATGGCAAAACAGTCATTGCAAAATAATGCTATTGGTGTTGCTGTACTTTGAGGTTTCCTTTTTTCTGAGAATTGTAAAAAACAAATCCTAGTGGAGGTCAGCAAGCTCGTATGTGCTTGTGCCTTGAGTACATCAAAGTACATCAGACCCAGTAGCCTACCTAAACCAATATAAAACTCTGTACTTGGAGCTGTGCATGTACAGTAAATCTGTGGCAATATTGTGAAAACTGTATAAAAATGCAAATACACCGTTTTGTTAACTTGATAATGCTTATGCATCCCCTCCCCCTTCTGTCTTTATAGGTCTACGAGGGCTAATCAATCTTGGGAACACATGTTTTATGAACTGTATTGTCCAGGCACTTACCCACACTCCACTGCTGCGAGATTTCTTCCTCTCCGACAGGCACAAATGTGAAATGCAAAGCCCCAGCTCATGTCTGGTCTGTGAAATGTCTACGCTTTTTCAGGAGGTGAGTGCTGTTTGCCACAATAGCATTGCCTTTCCACAGATGCTGGCTCTTTCTTACCCCAAATGGGATTGTGTTCTATTTGCAAATATAAAGGGAGTGCACATTATGTTTCCCCTCAAGGTGTGACAAAACAGAGCAGAAAGATTGAGCGAGACCCTACTGTCAAAAATACCTGACTGCTGAAAAGGAAACTATTGGCTTTTTAAGTCCTATTCTTAAGTCACCCTTGTTTAGGTGAAGCTGGTATTGGAAATAATTGCAGTGCTGCCTGCTTTTTTGAGACTGATCTGCAAGTCTTTATTCTTAAAACTGAATGTGTGCTTTAGTTAAAGGTGCAAGTTGTAACTGGAAAATGTGTCACAGGCTTTTTGGGTGATAATGGGAGTAAGAATAAAGCCATGGTATATAGCCCTGTGGTTTAAGGCAGTGGTTTATGTAGGTCTGTGTAAATATTTTAAAGATCTCGATTCAGTGCTTTCTAACAGGGAGAAACATGTTTGTTGTCATCTCTTACGTGGAAACCCATTAATGGTCAGAAAGATGTAGAAAAGTGAGTGTGTTGGTACAGTTTGTACCTTCCATGTATGAGCTACTCTTTCTCACTCAAGTGACTGGTTTTGCAGTGTACCTTTCTCGGTAGGTCTAGCCTGTGCTGTACGAGACAGGCCGAGTCTTGTCTTTAATAAACAGTCACAGAGCTTTATTAACTGTCCTAATTCCACAACAGTAGTGTAAGGACTACAGCTAGACATGGCCTGGTAGTTTTAAGACAAGTCTTTAAAAACAAACAAACAAATCCAGTCTTGTGCCTTTTCCTCAGGGATAGATATGCTTTTTTGGTAAGTTAAAAAAAAAAACCAACAAAAAACCCCAAAACCCAACCAACCAAACCCCCCCAAAAAAGCTGTAGTGTATGCTTGCTGTCGCAGAACACTTAATATAGCTGGAGCTGTCTGTACGCAGAGCACGTCATTTGTGTATGTGCTGTTACAGAAGTTCGTTCAAATTGAGACCAACCTAAAATAGCTTTAACTTTATCTTTGACTTTACTTCTGTACCTTTTTCACTGGAGATGATTCTTTTTGGTCATTGCAGGTGAGTTAAACATATGTGGAAGGTAAAGTCCCCCTTAGCCATTCCAGTACAAAATTGTTTTCTGCTCATACTCAGCACTTGTGAATTTGCAACTTTTCATGCTGCTTATCATTAGTTGTATGTTATATTTCGCATGTTAATTTTTTGATTTATTTTTCAATTATTCCTAAGTCTGTCAGGAAAGGAGGTGAAAACAAAAGGCAGACACACCAATAGGTAGCAGCTGCAAGATTATTGAAACCAGATGTGCAGTTAAATGGGGAAATATCACGCTGCCTAGATAAAAAAAATCAGTCATGGTATAGAAATACCAGTTTCTGTACATGGTTAATATAGAAACCTATTTGCTTATTTAAAAAAAAGGTACTATTATAATCTTGATATCTTTTCATCAAATTGTGGTATCAAGTCTCATTCTGATGAATATCGCCTCATTCTGTTTTACACACATGCATTTAAAAAAAAAAAAAATCCCTTGGGAAAGGGGAAATGAGTATTACATTACAGATTGAGGGACTGGAGGAAAGATCAAGACTGTCTAGGTAATTATTTTTATTTCCATTTTGTCTGTGGAGCCCTGTTGATGGCCTAGGATGCCTTTTGCTAGGCTGTGTACAAGCATGTAACAAAGAACAGGCTGTTATCCAAAATAGGGCTTATATGCAGCATTTGCATTGGTTTCTCTTGTAATCAAGTTTAACTTCACACACACAACTTTGGGAATCTTAGCCTTCATTTTCCCCAATCAAAATTCATGCCTACGCTTGCATTAGTTCTAATAAGTAATGTTCTGCAATGTGAGGGTGTATGAATGAGGGAATCATAGAATCATAGAATGTTTTGGGTTGGAAGGGACCCCTAGAGGTCATCTAGTCCAACCCCCCTGCAGGAGCAGGGACACCGCTAACTAGATCAGGTTGCTCACAGCCCCGTCCAACCTGGTCTTGAAGAGCCATGTCTGTGATACCGGACTGTGAAGATAGCTGTCCAGTAGTCAGTGTCCTTATTTCACGTTGAAATACTGCAGCTATGTGCTGTGGGAGGACAGCAAAAAGTGACTCAACCACCTTGAAGTAAAACTAGAGCTTAGTTGTCCACAAGCAAAACCGTAGCGTCTGTAACCAACTCAGTGTATTTTAACTTGCAAGCAGTAAATAACCACGTTACATTTATAGCTCTGTCAGCACTCATTGTAAAATTCTGTTGCCCAGTGAGTTTTAATTTCTCTACATTCAGAATGAAAACCAAAATCTTGCGGTTTTGGAGCAGACTGGTTATCTTTCACGTCCCAACTATATACAGTGGTCATGATGAAGATTCCTACGCTGTCTTTGCAGAGATGAGTTCTGAATGAAGGAAAGCTAACCAGTGGAGATTTCAGTGCTATGGTTAAGAATTCCTTTGTAATTGAATTACTGGGGAAACTTTGGTTCAGGTTCTGTCTTGTTTTACGTAGCTTTCCCACCGGGATTAACTGATGTAGTTACTGAAGGCGTTTTACCCGGTGACAAACGATCAGGGCAAGGGTTAACTTCATCTCCCCTCCACCCAGCTTTTCTGGAGGTGTGATCTTAGGCAAATGGAATGCTAGGGGATCTGGTGAATGCATGCCAGCAAGAACTCTCCAGGAGAAAGAGAGACTGTTTGGAACATTAAATGAAATTTACTGTACATAAATAAGCAAGTTTTGCTATTTTGCTTCTTAAACAAAAACACTTGTCCCTTTTTTTTTTTTTGTTTAAGATCACTTAGTTATACAGGTGATTTGGGTTTTTTCCTTGTGATAAATAGGAAGCTACAAACTTCTACCCTGAAGTAGGTTGATGGTGAGCACTGAGTGTCAGATGGTTTTTAGAATTAAGTTGTTGTTGTTGTTTTTTTTTTTTCCCCAGTAGTCTTTCTTGCGAATATGCCAAGCATTGAATCTCTGTTTGTTTTTCAAATATCTGACTGCATCAATTAGCATCCTCATTTGTGCTACTTGAAACCTACTTATCAATAGAATCATGACATGAATTACACTGCCTAAGAAAAGGAACGAAAAGGATTTGGGAATAACAGATAGTGGTGAAACCGGATGGAGGGAAGATAGACCACACAGAATCTGGTCACTGAGCCTTTTGGCTGAAAGGGTTTGTGCACTACTTTTAACTACAGGTATTTGTGTTTTAGTTTTGCTTTGCCAATGAAAATTCATTTCAGGATGCTCCACACCCTAAGATTTATCTAAATCCTTTACGGAATGACCATTCAGGATGGTAGGATTAGCGGATCTATATCTTGGTGTACTCTCTGGCTGGAATAGCAAGAATACCTGGGAATAGAGCAGAATGCAGTGCATCCACTGGGAGATGTAAAGAGCAAAACCTTTCTTCATTCCCATCGTTACTCATCCTCGTGAGCTTATCAAAGTGCGCAGCACAACTACATGGAGAGTTGAGAAGCGAGGACAAAAATGAAAAAGAATGAGATGATTTATGGCTTTGATACCTTAAGATGGTACGCTGTTGAAATGGTTTATGTGTATAATAAGTTACAACAAAGGTACAAGGGAGAAGTAGTAGTTAAGGCTCTTAACGTAGACAGAGGACTTGGTTTTGTAATGGAAAATACAGAGTTTGTGCCAATTTAGTAAAGTCTTTTCTCTGTACATACAGAGTGTGTGCAAGCAAAGTGGTTTTTGTGACTCCTTGAACCATTGCTCTTTGCGAAAACTCCAGTAGGCGTCTTTTATGCTGAAAAATGCGTGTTACCCACTCCCTCTGTCCATTGTAAATTTTCAGTACGCTTAAAGTCTTAATTGAGAACCAGTTTCTGAGGGGAGGCTTTACCTTCTCAAATTGGACTGGAGCCTGGGACGGGACTTAGGCCTGTAAATTCTTGATTACAAAGCTCGGAGCCTGTTTGGTTGATACATATGCAGGGTAGAGCAAATGTATCTGTTCACAGAATTGGAAAACTTCCATACATGTGTGTTTGGCAGGAGGAGGGGAAAGCAGTGCAGATGTGGTGGTGTTTTGTTCTTTTTAAACTTGACTGGTATTTGTATGTTTTTTGGTAACAATAATGCAAAATACAAAGCCTAGAATCCTCTAAATCCCCCCTATAGATTTCTCATTTTAGAATCCAAGAGCAAATGTTTAAGTGCAAAACAAAGAAAGTTAACGTTACTGGGGCTGTGTGTAAGAATGGAGGCTTTGAATCCTGGTTTGGTTTCTTTTTTTTTTTTTTTTTGCTTTTTTTCCCCTTCCCTGGAACAGCAGTTAAACAGCATATTACCAAGCACTTTCAAATTGCTTGAACTAGTTCTCTCCAATATAAACAACTGATACTACTGAATTGAAAACAGATTTAAACAGAAGTTGTTTTAAATTATGTTTGGAAGAATTGTGCCGTTGAAGTGTTTTAAAGGTCACTTGCAAATGCATCATTATTTATATTTGCACGCTCTAATGAAAAGGTTTGTATAATAGTGATTGAATAAGACTGTACATAGACCTCTTTTCCTTTTTGTGGATTGGAACAGCTCTGATAGGCTGGTCGTCCCAGCAACAAGGAAATGACGGAGATGGGATGGATGTTTTATACATTCCAGTTAAAATATTGCTATTGAGTATGCTCAGATTCTTTTTGTTTCATTTTTGATTTACTAGAATAGTGAAGCTTTCCCCCACCCACCCATATATTCAACAGCATTCTTGCTAGGTGTGCTACTAGTTTCTGTGTGATAATAGCTAATAATTTGATAAAGCTTCTTGTTAGATTTTTCTAATCCTAATGAAGCACTAGAGAACGTAAAATCTGCTGGCAGGTCTAGTGTCTGCAGTGGAGTAATTATGGAGAGTGCTGTTGGTTAAAATGACTGGAGAGCTCTGGGACTAATTGTAAGGAGTGACAGAACAGAGAAGTTTTATTGCTGCAGTTCCCTGAATTATGTTGAGCAGCAGCTGCGTCAGCAGATTTCAATTACCATCCTACTGCTCCAGTCCCTTGGTGTCATTCTTGTTGGCATCAGAGTTAACTATTGATCTTTTTATTTATAGAAGCATTTTGTGGTGGTTGGCTGCAGAGGTATATCTTCTTGTTTGGAAAAAGCGGAGCTTGCAATAAAGAAATTTCTTTGCAAGGAAATGCACTAAAGCCCTTTAGAAATCCCTGCAGTTGTGAGGACTAGATGAGAAGATTGTACTACCTCTTGCCTGCCTGTTCTTTAAAATACAATATGTTTTATCTAGGCAGGTTTGTAGCACAATGTCTGTGCTTGCACTGATATAAGATGCTCAGAGACTGGGCTGGGCAGGGAGAAACTTAGGGCTGGGGAAGGAAACCTGCTTTTCCAGTGAGAGTAAGAAATTCTATACTGCTGGGGCTTTAAATCGTGTTTTTGTTCTGTGTATTTGCTGCTTACCGTCTTCTGTTTGGGAAAAGGAACTGAAAATAAATGCCATTGATTTGATAGGATCTTGGCAAAACATAATCGTGGTGTTGCAGGCACCCTTTACTGGCAAATACCTTTTCCACAGGTTAGGGAAGGCAAAATAACTTACAAATTTTCACTTACTAAAAATAAAATGTTACCCCATTAAATACAAGCTGAAGCCCAAGTGAATAAACTCTTCTGGCTCCCTGCAGGGATACCACAAGCATCTCTGCTTTGCTTTTGGAACTGGTATCATGGTGCAGGGGTTTGTGAACAGGTACAGAAGTCAGCTTGCTCAAGAAGGGGCTGTCAGCTTTAGTCTCAGGCTCTGGATGCCGGAATTGGCAGCAGAAGTGGGGACCCAGGAAGATGAAAGTAAAAGACCTGCAGTTACACTTGGATGGAAATGGAGAGGGTAAAGGAAGGAGCTCATCCTTCACCCAGGGGGAAACAGATCCTTAGCGTGGGTGAATTTTTGGGCTGCTCTTTTGGGGTTTTGTTGTTGTTTTGAGGGGTTCTTAAGTGGGACCTGGCTGGTTTTTATTAAAAAACAAACAAACAAAAAAATAGTGCATTAATTTCTGTAGGCAGTTATTTGTTGTCCTCTTCTGTGCTGATTTACCTCCCCGGCTGTGTGTCACCACTCAGCAGTGGTATTTCACATCACGTTTTTTCTGAGTGAATAATTTGTCTGTGCACTCTCTAATACGCTTCTGACAAAATCACCTGAGACAATTTCAGTCACTACAGTAGCCAGCTCATCAGATTTTGACCGAAGCAGATTAAGCAGCAGATGCAGGAGCTGGTCCAGGACCAGAACTCCAGCAGTGACACCCTGCAGGAGAGGTAACAGGCAGCTGACTTTGGGGATAGGTGAATGAAGTGGTATCTTCAGCTCTGCAAGCAGCTGTGCTGAATAAAGTTATTTCTAAAGCCTTGCACTGCTCAAGCCAGACAGAGAAGGGCCCTTACTGGCATGAGGCTGTTATCCTGCTTGTACATTTTTCCATAAGATGCGATCATGCACAGCCGTTGGATGCAGAAAGTTACTGTGGCTTGGTTCAGGGGCTTCGATGGCAGTAGGCATCTGATACTCTGTTTGTCCTGATTTTTGGGGGGCATGTAATTTGTGAATGAAATTGCTGATCTCCTGCAAATGTAGGAGTATCACTAAGGAATTTTTGAGTGTTGTTTGCCCCTCTCTGCTTTTTCTTTTTTTTTTTTTTTTTTTTTAATTTTAGGCTAATCCATCACAAAATGAAGGAATTTCAAGGGAGAAAATTGAGGTGCTCAGTTCTGAGATCACTTCTTCAGTAGCCTGTAATAAACAGCTGTCTCTGTATTTCATTATTAAGGTCATCAGAATTATATAGGTTCAATTTCATTGACTAATTGCACTCATTTAAGTTTTTAATAATTAAATGCACTGAGGCTGTGTAACTTGTTAACAGTCATGTCCTTTTCTTTGCTTTGAGCAGTTTTACTCTGGGCACCGATCTCCTCACATTCCATATAGGTTATTGCACCTGGTATGGACTCATGCACGGCATTTAGCAGGGTACGAGCAACAAGATGCACACGAGTTCCTCATTGCTGCATTAGATGTGCTACACAGACACTGCAAAGGTAAGGCTTGCACTGAGTCTTCAATCAACAAGGAATATTGGATCAAAAGGAGGTAGAACAATCTCTTCTTAAATCAAGTCTAGTGTCTTCCAGTACAGCAGTCTTAGCAAATTCCTTTTAAAATGTTTGGTAGACTTAAAGGAAAAGATTTTATTCCCACTGTCAAAAATTACCTAGAGTTAGAAGCAGACAAGCCTGTACGTTGATTTGAATCATCATCATGTTCTTCTCTCATTGGCTGTGAGTCACCGTCTTTTCTTTTAAATTGCTGTTTTAATTCTATTTATACTTGAGGTAGTTAGAACTCTTACTCAGTGTGTCATGGGACTGATGAAAATAACATAGAGGAGGCTATGGCTGTTCTACTTAAATATTCTACTGTATTTATGATGCCCAATTGCGTACAGAAATGTGAATAAGAAAAAAATTACTACTTGGTTTTGATCTGTATTCGGTATCTGTATATACAAATACATAATTGTACAATACAGTAAAAAATATTCAGTGACATGCTTTTAGAGATGGCGTATCTAAGTCTTGAATTGATTTTGTAATGTCATATGAAATTACGTATTTTGTGGTAGTTAACTGAACTAAATCTGAACTGAAAATTTCCCAATCTGTCAATGTTTGATCTAGCTTGATTCACTTAAACACGGAAATTTTTATCATTCTTGTCAGGGAAAAATAGTAGGGTTGATACTAGCAAAACAAACAAAAAATCCTTAGTCACCAAAAATAAGCTTTAAAGCACTCGACTTTCCTCTAGTGCTCTTAGCAAAGGCACTTAGAAGTTGTTTTTTTTGGTTTATCAGAGGACCATCAAAGGGAAGGCTGCTACTGCTTCTTTAAACATTTTGAAGTCTTGCTTTTATCTTTGAGATAGTCTTACATGGTAGCAGATGTGCTTGTTCAGATTAATAATAGGTGTCCTCCAAAAGAGTTTTCTCCAAAAAGAGTACTTCTAAGGGCAGTACATAGAACAGTTCTTTTGTATTTATTAATATCTGTCATTTGACAATCACTAACTGAAATTCAGTAAGCCTAACAAAACTAGTGTTGAAGTACTGTAAGGCACAGAGTCTGTCGAAATACTGACCTCTCTCTTAACACTGAATAAACTCAGCTGCAAACAGAAATACTTCATGGTTTCTGTAAAGTTTCTGAACAACTGATCTAACAAATCTTGAAGCTTTTTCATCCTCTTTGATAGCAAATGATGTTCTTATTTCTTCTAATACTTCCCCATTAGTTCATGAAGGAGGAATATTTTCTTCTCAGAATTGTAAAGAAAAAAACTTGCAACAATAAAGGTCCCTGCACTCTTTTCAAACTGATAAAGAATCTGAAAAGACTTTTTAAAAAAAAAAAAAAAAACCAAAAAAAAAAAAACCAACAAAAAAACCAACCAAACAAAAAAACCCCGCCAAAACCCTGTGGTTTGGCTTTAAATGAAGAATCTTTGTGATGTATCTTCTGCAATTACCAACAAAATCAAGCTTTCTCAACAGTTTCTTTATTTGGCCTCTCCGGCCTGAATGAAAATGGAACTGTGATCTGTCCTAAAACTTTGAAAAAGTTATGTTAGATATTCTTCGGAAAGAGCATGTGCATGTGTGTGGAGTTTTTTTACTACTGGTTGGATATCACGGATCTGTTGAAAACCTTGACCTCTGAATTGGTATCAAGTTCCGTAATGGTTTCAGCCAGCTTGAACTGAATTAGGGCCTTTTGCACCTTGAGTACTGAGCTTTTTTGGGTTGTGGCAAAGGTACCATTTACATTCAATACAAGGACTGAAATTCAGTTATTTGGTGGATGTCCTGAAGTTTGAGCTACTTGCGTAGGCATAACCAGGCAACGGAAGGCATTAGCACTAGATCCTTCACATCTGCAGCCAGGTTTTTAAATTTCTGTTTCTGAAGAAATGGACTTTTATTAAATTACGGTAAATAATCCGTACCACATCAAGGTAATTTAAAAGAAGTGGTTGAGCAGTTGTGTGGGAACCAAACCAGTTCATCTAAACCAGAATTTCAAGTACGGTCATGATAAACCACTTCTGGAATTAACTAGTTTGCTACGTAATGAGAAAGTTTTCCCACTTACATACTTAGGTTTGCACACAGACACAGACACAGGTGAAGTATACCTATGTAAAAATATTACTGATAGTGAGAATATGTCCTAAAGCTACAATAAGCAAATAATGCCTCCCCTGCCAATATTAAATATTTATTTTACTAAATCAAAGAAGCTTTTAAAGATTCCAGTCAATAGTAATCAAGTTCTACAGTTCACACACAGTGAAGTAAAATGAAGTATGTGGAAAGTGTTGTCCAAAAGCTCTAGATTTGGATGTTATTCAGGATCACCAAGGCTTCAGGCACTAAAGTAAATGAAAGTGTTCCTTATGCTAAGAATTGTATAAATATCCAGTGCTATTTGTTTGGCTGACATTGGTCATTCATCCCTTTTCCATTCCATTTACTCTGCTTTCTAGGAAGTGTCCTAATGCAAGTCGGAGAAGGCTGTGAATGCTCATTATTGCTATCTGTCATTGCCTAAATTAGGAAAAAATGTGTGATTTTGATGGGTATTTAAGATAAGTTTTGTAATACTGCATCCTACGAAGCATAAAATTAACTGCCCTAAGGTTCATATATTGGCTGGCCCAGGTAGTCGGTTGTTTGGTGGTGCGGGTGTTTTGTTTTGGTTTTTTTTTTTTTTCTTTTTTTAAATGCTGGTTGAATGTATACTTTGTTTTAGTGGCATCTGTGAAGTTTTGGAAGCCCAGGATACCAGTATGATCACCCGTCTAAGTCACGTCTGGGGGTGATAGCTCTCCTTGTGCTAGCACTGTTGTGCTGAGTTGTGGCATCGGTGCAGGGCATATTCTGACCACTTAACAGGGCTCCTCTAGGTAGTTTTTTGGTGGAAGGAAAAAAAAATGCTAAGCTATTTATTACTCCTCTTTCTCTACCACGCACCCAAAGTGTGCACAAGGTCTGTCCTTAAATGCATACTCCAACTAGAAAAGCAAGAGCTTTCTTGAATGTGAATTCTTTTTCCAACATTGCTTCTATAAATGATATTTAAAGTTGTACCTGCATTTTGTGCTGTTCGGGTCTCTTTTGCTGGTTTGATAGTGCTCAGAGTTCTGCAGTGTCATTGTCCCTTGGCATTTGTGGACCTTTTCACCACAAAAGCATCCAAATGAGATTCAGAGCTTAGCTGACGTCAGATATTAGCTTCTTCACCAGAGTAATGCTATAAACAGCCTTGCTGTGTAGGTAATGGCCACCTTCTTTGGACTGAACTCTTAACTATTCACCTGGACTTTGGCATGTATTGACTTTGATCTTTAAAATGCATGACAGCTTTGATTTTTCAGTCTCGGAATATGTTTGGATTATGGAAGATGCTGAAAATGATCCGACATCGGTCTGGTGCTTCTTGCGTGTTTTCTTAGACTCTTCTATGAGGAACAAGTACAAAGTATATCCCACTCTTCATGTGGGATCTTTCAGGAGTTCCAGGGCTCTTCATTTGATAGAGGAACGTAAATAAGGGGTATTTCTGCTTAGTGTGTAAAGCATTACGTCAGCTTTTAGCCGACATGACAGATACATCTTAATTATCAGTGCTCTGAAAGAAATTCAGGGTTCTAATTCTGCAAACTGCCATGACGGTGAGGGTGCAATCATCCGAACACTTTGTAGTTTACTAACTTTGTCTCAGACATATTCAGACTTGGAGAAACTTAGACCAGAGCTGCTGTTTTCTTGTATGGAGCAAGACTGCAATTCAAAAGTTAATATTCGCCCCAGTGAAATCACCAGCTGTGTTGTTTTGTTTTGCTGGTTTTTTGGGGTTTTTTATTTATTGCAAGAGCAAAAACAATCAAGCAGCAGAGAGTGGCAGAGATGGGCATTTGTGCACAAAGGTTCAAAGAGCAAGATAAAAAAAATTGAAGTTATCCTGTATTTTTATCCCAAACTTTATTCAGCCAATGTTATTCAGTTGTCTAACAAAAAAATAGTCCTTTAAAGCTGATTGTTCCTCGTTCAGCTGGCTTTCATGAAGCATTTTGCATTCATCGTTAACAAGGACTGCTACAAAGCAAACTTGAAGCCCGGTGCTAGGTATCATGACCGAAGAAGAATGCTGTGCTGAGATTTGGGAGTAAAACATTACCCTGCTCTGTGAATTCTGCATGGTATTCTTAGGAACTGATAAAGCATATGCTTGCAAAACGTGTCATCTGCTATGATCCATATAAACGTATGTGTATATTGCTTTGTCATAAAGAATAACAAGCACATGTTCAGAACACTGGGGGCTAAAGTAAAGCAGAAAAGTTCACATTAATGTCTTGTTTTGATAAATGCCCCTTTTAAAATCTGACAACTTTTAAATTCCTTTTTCTCATTCAAAATACATAATGGAAGTTGGAGGCAAAACTTTTTTATTTTTATTTCAAAAACAAAAGCAATGTTGAAAAGTACCTATTGTTCTTTCAGTTACTACATATGATTTACCTTTAGTGGTATATAAAATGCATATGTACTTGAACACAAGGTAATATGCTTAGTTATTGCACAGGCACAGTCATAACTTCTTTTTTTTAAAGAGTTGATAACTTCTAGGTTTTTTTAGAGTTGCGTTTCGTTTGAATCCAAACTTTTACACTCAATTTCTCTGCCATTCTCATAATTCCATTAGTGTATACATTGACGTATGTTGAAGTTTTCGTTATAGTGTGCTGACCGATCTCTTACAAGAAGCTGCTGATTTCCCAAGTAGGAATTATGACCAGATTTAAAACCAAAAATGTATGAAACTAAAACCTACTTTGTGAGACAGAAATGTTGAAGGGAACCTTAACTTGAGCACAACAATCTAGCGGCTTCTAGTTCTCAGCTGCATAATATACCTCCTCTCAGCATCTGTTACATATTGACAAGTGTGAGTAGGTGGTAATCTTGCTTTTTTTTTTTCCTCCTCTCCAACCAAATGTCATGGGAAATAATGTTGAGTGGGTAATGCCCTTCTGTTTTGCTGGGAACAAGCTCACAGGATATTCTTTTGAGACCCTCTCGTCACTGATCCTAATTGACTTGTATAATTGAAAAGGGAGTATTCATTCTCTCCCGTAGGTGGAAATGGCTGTCTATTAAAGGTGTCCAACAGGGATGTTACCTGTGGTCCTGTGAAAATCTCTAGGCACTGTTTATCTGCTTCAGCCCCCTCGAAACAAAACAGGGGGAGATAATGTTTCAAATGGTGAGATTACAGGGATGTGGCAGTTGTGTGTTGTTTCTTGAAAAAGAAAAAGTGGAGTTTTAAAAACAAGGATAAGAACCATTAAATTCTTTCTTTTGAAAAATCTACGTGTAGTCTTTAAAGCTTGTAAGTGTTCTCTTTCTAAAGGTGAAGAATGTCTTGTACGGTCTCTATACTGTACGCTCTATTCATTAGCTTAGCCTAATTGAGACCTTAAAAAGATCTTAAGTTCAGTAAGACTTAACTGAAATTCCCATCAAGAAATGCCTGAGACTGGGTCTGATAACCCCCAACTTGAACCTTGTACTTTTGAAATCTAATTTTAGAGCGCTTGGTTCAAGAGCCATTTTCAGGAGACAATCTGCTTTTCTTGAGAATTCAAACAAAAGTTTCTAAAGCAGGCAGCCGAGTGAGAGCTTTTCTGAGGCATTTAGGATCTAATTAACTGAAGTGGCCCACTGCAGCTTAGTAGGTATCACCTACGTCCGCTTTTCCACACTTAGTATCAGGTGGAACCTTTGTCAGCTTACATAAGATTTTCCAACAAACTTCTAAAGCTTCATTGGAGAAAAAAAAAAACCAAACCCTCATTCCTTTCTGCTGCAAGAAGACTCCAGCTAGAGCACCTTAGACACAAGAAAAGTGGTGGGGTTTTGCCCTATGCTTTTAGTTTCTTTGGGTGGTTTGGGGTTTTTTTACATGCTTGACTATAAATTAATTATTTTTGAGTAATAGCTCTGATTGGAGGAGTTGGCATCTTAGTATTTAATTTATGAAACTGAAATTCTTCCTAGGAAGTTAAAGATACCAGGAAATCTGGCAAAACTTGACTCTGCCTTAGCAGTTTCTGTTGTAGGAACCTGGAAGACATCTTAAGATGTACTTTACAAAATAATTAGCTGGTGCTGTGAAATAGTGTGTATGTGCATCTCTGTTTACAAAGCAAACCAACTGCATCGGTCCTACCCAAAGAAATAAGCAGTAAGTCCTGGAAATCAAAGGAAAAGTGGATCACTCCTGGTTCACCTATGGGGAATGGAAGGAGTGTGCTTTACAGCTGAGAACTGTGCCAAGAAATTTTTGATTATTTAATGCTCTGAGGAAAATCTAAGAAAGCTGAATAGGCCTAATCTCAGCACTCAAATAATAAAAATGAATTTTTATGCTCCTGAGACCTGCAGTGACAGTTCATGATGCCTAAAAGATGGGTACGCATTCATTGTGCCCCTTGGGAACTTAGAGGATTGCCATGTCTCTGAAGGAGCTGGAGGAAGACCCAGCACTTACCTTCCCACTTCAGATAAGGACGTCTTTCATTTTCTCACTGGGGAAAACTTGAACGGAAGGTACCTGTTTATGTTGAAAGGACAGGATGCCGTCAGCAGGCTGGAAGTTAACGGGTCTTAACAAACCTCCTCTCCTCAGTCTACTCTCAGAAGTTGATGGGGAGGAATAGAATTAAGAAGTAGCGTCTGCTGACATTTCTTCTCTGTGTTCATTTAGGAAAGTAATGTGCTATTGAATACTCTGCCTAAGCAGAAATTAGTGCTTCTGTGGTAAAGAGCTGGCCATTTGTTTAGATACCAATGTTACACAGTGGCCCTCTAAGTGATGTTTAAATGGTCTTTTTCATGAACCACCTTGGCAACTCCTTCATCTTAGGAACTGATCTTTACACCAGGCAGTGCAAAGCACGTCTCTGTAAAGGGAGGTAGGGCTATACCCTGAAAAAGGGGTTGGCTGACAGCTGATAAGGCTTAAAGCTTCACCTCTACAGGAATTAACTGCATTTAGTCACCCTCTGATTATATTCTGTATTTTCCTAGGAGTTCTCTTCTTGTTTCCTTGTTTTTCTTTAAGGCATTACATTTTCAGGGTTCCATATAGTCTATGTGAACTTGCAGTATGTTTATGAATTTGTGTTATAAAGAGTTACTGGAGACACTGTCCAAGACAAACCACTGTTCCCTAGGAGGATTTTTGACTTCTGAGTTTGTGTTTGCATTCCTCCAGGTGATGATAATGGGAAGAAGGCCAACAACCCCAACCACTGTAACTGCATCATAGACCAAATCTTCACAGGCGGACTGCAGTCTGATGTCACCTGTCAAGTCTGCCAGTAAGTAATTCTTTTTTTTTTTTTTTTTCACTTTGATTTGAAGCTGTACACCCTCCAGTGCAACAGCGTACTGAATCTTTGCTTTCTTGAATACCAATAAAATACCAGCAAAACTCCAGCAAGACAAGAACTGTTTAAATACAGCATCAGCTAAATGGAATCAATTACTAGTTAACTGTCATATATTAAGACGTACCAAAAAAGCTACCTGGAAGGTACCATAGACTTATGGACACAAACTTTTTACTAGTCTGTAAAAGGTTGTTGTTCTCCAAGTTCATGAGGAAAAGACTTCCAAGATACCTCTTTTTGGTTTTGAATGTGTGTAATTGCCATTACATTTGAAGAAAATTCTGATATGCAACCATATTTTCCTTCAGTTAGGAGCCTCATGTATTGTCAGGAGAGGTTTCAAAGAGGCTGATACTAATATAATCTCGGATACCAGCAAGTGAATGTTTTACAAGAGCAAGGAAAAATATATTTGTTGTTCTTCTCTGTGTACTGGAGCAAGTTGACTTCTCTTTCAAGATGTTTGGTGTTGCCATAGCGCAGAAGTCAGAGTTCTTGTTTTTTGTTCTGTCTTGCATTCTTTATAATTACACACGCTGTCCTGCAGATGGACTGTTGTGCTGTGCTTGTTTGAACCTGCTTTTATTCTTGGTTTCCTGGAGAGATTTGCAAAGATTTACTGTAAGGAAAACGTATGAAATCTTGTTCTTTGCCTTGTAGAGCTGCAGAATCCTTATATGATAATAAAAAGCTTGATGTGTTATGACACAATATTAGCATTGATGAAACTTTAACAAAAGAAGTTTTCTTTTGAAAATTGACAACTTTTGCACAAATGAAACTGGAGAAAAGGCAGAATATTGTAGGCTTGATGAGATTGCAGGGTGAAAGACACTAGTTCTGGAGGAAGAGAGAACTCAAAAAATAAGCATAACAAGTACAAACAGAAAATGCTTCCAAACTAGGAGCTTAGACCCCTGAAGTTCTGGAGTTCTCTTAAAAGTGTAAATGCTGGAAGAAAAGATGCGAGTCAATACAAATAAAAATTTGAGAAGCTTTTCCATAGTCTAGCTGTTGGCTTGTCTTCAGCTGTCTTGTAGAGAAATCTGATCGAGAACATACGCTACTTCTTGATGCCGTTATTTTCTGGCCTCTCAAATTCCAAATGCTGTAGGAGAAGCTAATATGAACTGCAAAGTGCACTGCTGTAGAGCAAAAGTATTTGGTTCTCTCTATCAAAGTAGCCTTAAGCACCATTTTCCATGTCTTGACCAGAGAACCATGCTTCTAAACTAGTTGGATTGCATGTGGCCATCATCATAGAGGTTTGCTGGTTTATACTGGTCAGTAGTACGACCAGTACCTCTATCTCTGAGGAACACTGCTTGTTCACATTGAGTCACAGGGGTTCGGTGAGTGGGAGAAGGTATTAAATGCATATATTTTGCATTTAGTACATCACATACCTTTTCAAAAGCATATGGCTTTTAAATATTCAGAAAAACAATCAGTTGTGGGAAAACACTCTGGAGCAACTATGTTTTCTGTCATCTTTGAGTGCCCTCTAGGGGTGATGTAGATGCCATAATTCTTAAAAGTAAGTATCTGGTGTGCACCCTAAGGTGAGAGAGACTGTTAATTTTACTTCCTCTAAACATGTATTAAACTGCTTTCTTTTTCATAGTGGCGTTTCCACAACGATAGACCCATTTTGGGACATCAGTTTGGATTTGCCAGGCTCCTCCACCCCGTTCTGGCCACTGAGTCCGGGGAGTGATGGCAGTGTCGTAAATGGGGAAAGCCATGTATCAGGCACCACCACGCTCACAGACTGCTTGCGAAGGTATGAAATGAGACAAATAGAGTTTTGGCGGGGTAAAAAGAATTTGGCTTGATTCTGTTCTCCAGGTGGCACTGAACAATGGGAGTAAGTGATGCTTTGTCATGGCATTATCCCCAAACAGCATTTTTATACATATTTTAGGGGTTTGCATAAGAGAAAGTGAGAAAGCAAAGAAGGCTCAGAGCAACAGTAGGCCTAACAATAAGCAATCAAAACCAGTTGCCATCCGATGCAAAAAGAAAATAAATTTTACATTGGCTGCTGCCAGGCAATGTGGTTTTAAATGATTGAAGCCACTAGTGTCTGTCTCCATGTTCTTGGTTGTCTCAGCTAAGCAAGCACATAAAGAGTTCACAATGCATTTAATGTTTGTCTAAATTATAACACCAAGTATGAATCTGAGTTTGCCCTAAGCAGAACTGAGGGTCAGCTACTGCCAGCTTAGTTGAGGGGATGGCATTAAGAATTAAAGGAATGGAGCTTTCAAAAAGAAAAGATAATTCTGAGCAGGAAACTTAGGCATCTTGGAAACAGGATACTGGAGAAAATGTCATGGCTTCACATACCGTTAACTTGGATCTTTTAGCAGATCTGAAAGTCATTCTCTTGTGGCAAGTGCAGATACTTGTCGAAGATATTTGTCTGAGGAAGAGGTTACCTGTAGCCTAGGGCAAAGCTAATCCTCCTGAAATAAAAATTCATAGCCTCTGACATCTGATTTCTAACCTTCTTGATCAATAATTTTAAGAAAACAAGGAAATCCATCCAAATGAGAAATTGCTGTTACAGGAATGCATCAAGAGGGAAAACTGGTCAAATTTTGGTGTTTTTGTTTAACACAGGGATTAGTAGAATCAGAGGGAGATGATGACAGGGAAGGAAAAACATCCAGGTTCAAAGAGTATGGATTTTGGAAAGAAGTTCAACTCTAATGGATAAAGATTTACCCAAAAACTAGCAAGCAGATTGAATATTAGATTCAAACAAGGGAGGTGTGTAACTTCATATCAACCAGTGTGGCCATGCAACTTGAAGTTGACTTGAAGAAGGAAAGGAGTGAGCAGGATTATGACAACAACCAGAAAGATTTAGGCACTCCTAACAACAATAACAAATTTTAAAGCCTTTTTACAGACTTGAGAGAAGAAAAAAAAAAAAAAAATTTAAAAAAAAAAAAAAAAAACCACCAGAGAATGGTGGTACATAGGCTAGGTAAAGGGAATAGTGTTAATCAAACAAGAGGGGAGCCCAGGAGGCTGTGATGATCATTTAATGCTGGAGGCTGCATTAGCCATAAACAGAATGAGGCAAGGTAGGGTTAGTGATGAGCTGATACCGTGTTGCCCTCATGAGCTTAGTCTGTGCATTAATATAAAATGTTCAATTACATTTCAAAATAGTTCATCTCAAAAATCCTAGTTGTAAAGCAGCCTCTGGGGAGATGATTTGTTTGCCTCATGGAAGTCTAAATTCAGAGGAAAAGACTTAGCAGCCCATGTTCCTAGCTGCTTCTGTGCTGACAGTTTCTGAAGAAGTAAGAGATATTTTGCTTTAGTGTGTGGTGAGAACATAGAGGTAGCATATTTTCTCTAAGCAGTTCCCTATTCTGTAAAGGTCTCTTCCTATAGCTCCCTTGAGCAGTTCTGTCTGAAAATTTTGAAAGAGGTTTTTCTAGTTGTCAACACTTGGCTTTTCTTGGAAGATACCTGTATTTTGAAAAGAACTTTCTGTTTACAGCCCTTTTCATTTCAGAGCTTTGAGCCTAGCCCTGGAGGGCTACAAGCTAGAAGAGTGTCCTGCAGACTAGCATGCAGCTGAGCACAGAAGTAGTGTCATCTTGCTTCAGAACTTCCATATCAATGTTTTTGGGTTTGAAAACAAAAGACCTTTGCTTTTGGTGTGAAGATTAGCTGTCCTGTTATAGGAGATGAACTAACTGAGTCTCCTTTCTCAGACATTGATGCATTTCAGTGCAATGTTTCCAAGTAGACCAACGATAAATGTCAGATTTGGATATCTGAACCCTAGCACTTTGTATTATTATAGGCGTTGGATTTTTCAAAATGACACTTAAAAGCCATGAGCTCTGTCTCTCATGATGCCAGTGACCCACAAGTAAAAGTAAGTGTTTTCAGCATGTGCAGAAAACAGTGTGACCATTTTGTGCATCCCTTTGCTTTTTAAATATTTTTTCAGGTTTACAAGGCCAGAACATCTAGGAAGCAGTGCCAAAATCAAATGTAGTGGTTGCCATAGCTACCAGGAATCTACCAAACAACTCACTATGAAGAAGTTACCCATTGTGGCCTGTTTTCATCTCAAAGTAAGTTCACAGGGGGCAGACAGAGCAGAGGACATAATCTTCTGGCTTTAACTGACTTAATCTTTTATGATATAAATTAATACAAAGAACAGCTTGCATGCCCAGCTAGATTTTCTATTAAGATAGTATTGCATGACGTATAATACAGCTTTGCAGTATGTCTGTGGGAACCTAACTAATCAGAATCTAGAAACAAAACGGAAGGCTAGTGCAATGCCTGAAGCAGTGTAGAAACCAATCTTCAATAACACTTACTCACAGTAAAATTTTTATCCTACGCTTTGACTGGAGGAATGCCACAGAGGAATTCTGTGTTGAAGGAAAAGCATGAAAAAGCTAGCGGTTGCACTGGAGGAGGCTTCTTGTATCTTCCCAACTGAGATGTAGTTTTCAACATTTCCAATCCAGATTATGTCAGATGCAATGATGGGAGACAATGTTGTAGTTGGTGCCCTCAGATAGTTTAGTCCTATAATTCATGTCTTCAGTATAAAGAGTATGACTGTGGTGCAAAGTAGGTAGCTATCGCAGAAGATGAAGGCTATTCTGGGTCAAGAGGGAAAGGGTCCTTGAAAAGTGATGCCGCAGGCCTTTGTAGAAGCAGCTACCATAGTAATTTAACTGCATCTTTGATCTGCCTGAGCTTTTCAGATGCAGACCTCTAAGGTCTTAAGTGTCTGCTGGGACAGAGTGACAAAGTCCTCTCATTGCTGGGCAGGAACTGCTGATCGTTGGCCTCAGCTCTTCCTGTGGCCAGTGTTTCAAGAAACTGCTTATCTGATGATGATACTAATGTCACGTAAGCTACATAAAGAAAAGCAGCATTTTACCTCCCACCACGGTGACTGGAAAGAGATTTTAATATGGCAGCCTATATGCTGTGTACAAATGAAGGCTTGTATTGCTTCTCTTTCCAAATGGGGAATGGTGAATTGAAAGCACACACACTGCAGCCTTTTGCTCCAAAGACTGCATTCAGTTGTTCAATTCCTACATGGTTTCTAGGCTTTGAACTTTGGTAAAATACTGGGGTAACTTTAATAGTGTTGGAATTGGACCTTTATCTTGTAGCTGTCATGGCAGAGTGCGTGCTGAACTTTGCTGTAGCATGCAGGCTGTCTTTCTGGTTTATTTTCCAGTAGCCCTCTATGCTAGGTCCGTACGTTCATACTGGAAAATCTAATAATTTGTGTAACTATAGTGTCGTGGTCTCACTGAGCAAGTCACGGGCTGTACTCAAGAAATTATTGTAGTTTGGACTTGCTAAATTATATAGCAATTCCATATCCAGTGTAGCAGCGACTTTAAAATTTATTTTCAAAATTTGGCTTGTAGGGAAGCTTGTTAATGAAAACAGAATGCCATAGGAAGGTCTGTACTCGTGAACAAAGATTGATTCTGCTTTCTACTGGAAAGAGGTGTTACATGTGGACAGAATTCCCTCTTTGGTAATTTACAGGCCTTTTCGGACTGTTTGGGGGACAATCATGCCTTCAGATGTTCACCCTCGTATCCTAGCAGTTCTTCAGTTGTATCTTGAGTATTAACCAAGATGATATGCGATGTTCTATGCCAGAGATATCGGCCTGATGGGAACAGATAGTAGCACAGTTCCTTTGTTGTTCTTCGCCTGTTTGTGGTCTTCCTGAAGAGCAGTCTTGCATAGCTGACTTGAGGTTTCAAGAGTGCTTGGCTGGCTGCTTGGCTTTTGGGGGGAAGTTTTGGGGTGTTGGGCTCTTGGTTTTATTTTATTTTTATTATTGCAGAGTAGTTGACAAGATATGCCTAGGTGATTCTGCTCTGTGGGCAAGGCAATGTGAATGTGCCCAACACCTTTCCTACGCTCAGTTCAGAATTTATGTTATCCAGAATGATTGAAGATTTTTTTTTTTAAATAAATTACTTTTCCTAAGTGATTGTGTTGTCCTGTCCATGCAAAATGCAAATTTCATTTCATGTGTTAAAGCAAAAAAAGAAACACAAAAGATAAGAATTAGAGAAGTCTCAGCTTTTCATGTCTGGATCTGTTGCTAGGGAATTGTTATGGCACCACAATTGGAAAATAATTAACTTGAAGTGTAAATAGAGCAGAATTTCTGAGAAATGGGGAGAGAAGCTGCCTTTAAATAGAAACTCATTCATCTCTTTCTGGTATTTGTTCCTATTTCCATTTAATGCTCAATTGAGAAGATGAGGAGAGGATGGTGGGTATTGCAGGCTCCTTTTGGCGGAGGGACAAGGCTTTTTTATGATCATGTTCCATTTTTGCCTTAATTTGAGTTGGTTTTCCTGTGTAGGCTTGACTCCTGTCACTTCAGATGATTGGATGGGTGGATTAAGTGTGTGAATCTGATGGCAAGCTCCCATCGTCACCAGTTTTGTGTGCTAGTGTAGGCAGCAGCCATGTATTTGAATAGTGTGTAGTACAAATGAACACTGGTTTGGGTAAAAGCTGTGTGTGCTCTCTCTGTTTAATATATTTTTTCTTAATGTCAGTTGGGAATAAGTTTGTATGTATAGACATTAAGGTAAACAATCTAATTAATACTGTATTTTTCCCCCCACAAATCGTGGTTTATTTTCCTGGTAGAAATGTGTTAGCATTTACACTGGGGTTCCCAGCCCAGATGGTTGATAGAAAAAAAATCTGGGGATGTCCCTGGATACTGACTGCTAATATGCATTCATTTTATTGTTCCTAAGCTTAGGACATTTATAAAAGACAGAAAACTTAGCCTTTCTCTAAAGAAAAAAAAAAATTCTTCCTCTTTGTCTCCAGCGGTTTGAACACTCAGCCAAACTGAGGCGAAAGATCACTACGTATGTCTCATTTCCGCTGGAGCTGGACATGACACCATTCATGGCTTCCAGGTGTGTACCAAGTTCAAAATCCCCCAAAGACCTGGACAGAACTGTTTACCAGTTCATACATGTGCATCATGAAACATGGAACATCCTTGAATCAAGGTTATAGAACAGTATGTATAATGATACTTCTGCTGTAAGCTTCTCCTTGAAATGTGCATCTTTTCTAAACTAATTTTTAGATATACTACTGAGTTTTGTGTGCCAGAAAAGGCTTTAATATTTAAACTTTTTTATTATTATTATTAATGTGTGTTACGTTTCTGGTTGCATGTTAAATTTATAGACTCAGATCCATCTTGCCTTCAGATCTCTGCTTTGGTCCCATCTCCTGAGTCATCTTGTGTAATTAGGCAGACGAGACAGAACCTAATGCCTAACCTAGTATTTCTGAAGTTATAAAAATCCTTCCTCTTTATTCCTGCATACATGCAAATATGTGTTTTTTTGTTTTGAACCTTCAACTTCTGTTTAGAAGAATGCTGCAAGAAGAAAAATAAGAGTGAAGATTAAAATAGGTATTTCTAACTGGTAATTAAACAGAAAAATAGTAAGACTTCTCCCACCTCCCAGGTTTGTGAAAGACTTGTCAGGTATTCCATTCAAATATACAAGAGATTTAATTAATATTTAATTTATATCTGAAGCAATGCAGAAAGCCCCAAAACATGGCATCTCTTAGAACAAGGGCTCTATTTGATGCTAAAATTTTACTAGTAAGTTCAAGCTTCACCCACTTCCCATCCGTCTGTCCCCCACCCTGGAGAAAAGTAGATGCTTCTGCCAGGAGAGAAAGGAGAGAAAGGAGAGCTGTGCAGCTCTGTTAAATAGTGTTATATTAAGAATATAGGGTTTATTCCAGTATATTCTGGAGATTTTGAGACTTCCCTGTTCCTCTGTGGTGAATTCTCCCTGGATAGAACAGGCTCTGCTGATGAAAGGTATCAAGTGTAATGGAATATAGATGGGAGAATCAGCAGGCATAACTCAGTAATCTGAATTTCATCGGCTATGAAATCAACAGCATAATCCTATTGCTGCTGTCAAAACACAAAACGAATTTACAAGTCAGAGCCAGGATGATTGACCCATCACAGGATAAAGGATTGATGTAATTAGATGTTTTTCCAGGTTTAAAATACAAATCTTTTCTTAACCTGTTTTTAAGCTTTCTGGATAGGACATTTGACGTAAACAGATCTGTATTTGCAGCACTGAAGCCTTGACCGGGAGGAGAAATGGTGTTTCTTATGGTAGCATTGCTGTGAGAACAAATAAAGCATCTTTAGCATCCTAATCAGCAGCCTTTCTCTGCTGCTAAGCAGCATTGTGCTTTTGAATAAGGACCTGGATTCAGCAAACAGGCTGTGTCATGTAAAACCTCTTTCCTCGGTTTGGGAAGCCACTGCTTTAAGTGACTGGATTTTTGTGTGTGTGTGTGTTGCAGTAAAGAGAGCAGAATGAACGGGCAGTACCAGCAGCCGACGGATAGTCTAAACAATGATAATAAGTAAGTGGTACATTCCATGACTCCTATTGTGAAAGGTAGTTGGCTTCTAGAAGGAGGTATATAGTCTGCTGTATATCCCGCAGTGTGAAGCGCATTACCATATTTGACAGCACAGTAAGTCTGAACTGTTGCAAAATAAAGCTTCCTTCACTACAATTGCCTATCCTTTCGTGGTTTTCTGGCAGCTGACTTTCAAATCTGAAGGTGATAACCCCAGCAATCGGTCTATGAGCAAAATTAAAAGCTATGGCTACACTATTAAAAGGGATGGGGGTTTCTTTTAAATAATCCTACTTCTATTGCAATAGGAAAGGGATTTCCAGAGGACCAAAAGAAAGTTTATAGAACACTGACACTCAAAGTCCCAAGTAGATGATGCCCTCAGAAACTCTTGGTCAGGTATTGATTCCAGTCAGAATAAATGACGAACTGATACAGGACTTGCTCAAGAATGTAGAGTGTAACTGAAACCAGTATCCATAGCTTCATGGGAATAGAGGTGGTCACACAAACCTTACCTTTTTTTTAATAAGATTACAAGTTTGGTTGCTACAGTCGTGCTGATGTTATGTATTTAAATTCTTCAAGGCACTTCATTTGGCGCTAAAAGTTTCATTAAGAAACTGGAATCATACAATAGTAAAAACTATAGCCAGCGAGGTCTTAGTACAGTTGTCATCCAAGCAGATACCAGGGAGTATGTGTGGTCCTGTAGCAATTGATTCGTTAGACGTGTGGTGTTTAATAGTGCTAGCAAAGATCTGAAAGAAAACACAACTGATCACTTCTGAGGTTTGCACCTTAAGTTGGAGAAGTTTTTAACAGTGAAGAGGATTAGGTGGTGAGAGCAGAGGCACCTGGGCTGCTTGGTAAGGCTGGATGCCAGTAAACAGCTGGGGCAACCTTAGAATCCTCCATTGAGGACTAAAGAGTGGTGTCCATCCTAGTTGGATTAAAGGACTCACTAGGAAGAGGGTCACTTCACAAACCAGTGGCTCTGTAGACAGCTGAATAGGTGCCTTGTTGCAGCACCACTGTGTCAAAAGAGCTCTGTGAATTCTGAACTCAAGTCAGACAATATCAAGTGAGATTAGAGAGATTATTTTACCATTGAGCAGCTGTGTTTGCGTCCCAGTTTGAGGACAGCATTTTAAGAAAGAGTTAGAGAGAGTGGAGAACATTTGAAAAAGAGCTGCAAGTATATTTAAGACTGGAAATAAAATCTTGCCTTAGAACAGAAAAGCCAAGGATTCCAATCTTCTCCTTTTTAAGAAAAGGGAAAAAAAGTGAAGAGCAACTTGATCAATCTTATCAGTATCTTTCTTTGGAACAGAGATGTGTCTGCTGGTTTTCAGGTTAGCAGGCAAATGCACAGCAGCATCTGAAAGGTGGAGGTTGAGGCTGAACATATTCAGTATTTCAAAACAGGTACAGACTTTCCAGATTAAGGACAATTAATCAGTATGGCAATTTATCACTAGAAATACTTAGGATTAGCTATATTTAAGATTACCTCTTTCCCCATACCTCAGATGCATTTTTCTGCTTCACTGGAGTAACTAACTCCAGGGGAGTTATAGAAGGGAAATAGAAGGTCGGACTAGATAATCAGTGATCCTCTTCAGGAACGCATCAATATTGATCTATTTTAGAAGAAAAATATTTGGAAGCCAGTATTGGTAAAGCTGACAGCTGTCATCAGACTGGAGTGTTGCAGTAATAGCCAGACAGAAAAAGAAAAATGTTGTTCTTTTTCCTGGGCAAGGATGCCCTCTTCCCAGTTAATGTTAAGAGCTGGTGTTTTATTGATGGATCAGATCCTTTACTATTTCTGTACATGTTTATGAACGCAAGCTTCTGCCTGTCAAAAACGTCCGTTGTTTTTCCCCTGTTGATCCATTTATTCATTAACTCTTTTCTATACCAGGTATTCCTTGTTTGCAGTAGTTAATCACCAGGGAACCCTGGAGAGCGGGCACTATACCAGCTTCATCCGGCAGCACAAGGACCAGTGGTTCAAGTGTGATGATGCCATTATCACCAAGGCTAGCATTAAGGATGTGCTAGACAGTGAAGGGTAAGTTGTGAACTGGAAAGGGGAAAGGAAGGGAAACATTGACCTTTGTTGGGTTTTCCTTACTTCTGGTTAAAAGACCCTTTCATCAGAGAAGACTTAATTTCTCTCTTTGAATATCTAATGTGTCTCTGTGTATGTGTCAGTGCTTCAGAATGTTGCTTTATAATCCTGATTTGTTGAAAGAAGAAGAGGGAAAGGACGAGGGGCATCAGCTGACTCCGCAGTGTCTGTAACTGGTGCTCACGTCCAAACTCTTGCTTGCTAACGGAAGGGACTCTGAAAACCCAAGTGATACGATCATCCAGTGTAGGAGCGGTATTTACTTCCATGCCGCAATCTGGTCTTTGTCTGCAGAACCTTTGGATT